>NC_064922.1:946609581-946919054 GCF_023897955.1 Schistocerca gregaria | reverse complement strand
CAGACATCCCCAGACGCGGTCCCAGGGCATGAGGTACTGTTCAAGGAATTCACATGTAACTTGACATGTCGTATAGACGCTGTGGTAAGTTGCCACTGTAGAACTTTGTAACCAACAGGAACGTACTAGCGTATGAAGCCAGCTTGATACCAGCCCTGAGAATAGAAACGTGAGTAGGCTCACAAGGGCTAGAAAGAGAGCGAAAACGCCAAAAAAATAAAAAACTGTTGACCTAGCAGTCCCTACTCCGAGGAGACCGACGGGCGGGGCTAAATGACGTATAACAATAATGCTGCAAACCTTATTTGGCAGAGCAGTTACGTTTAGCTTTCAGCTGAGCAATTTTGATACCAAATACGGACGTAGTAAGTGCAACTGCAGTAACATCCCCGCCTTAGGAGCAGTAGAGGGGACCTAACTAAACCGTGTTTGGCAGGCACCTGCAAGAGACCTGCGGGATTAGCTGGGTGGCTTTAACTGGCAAAAACACCTACGTTCCGCATTTTGGCGGAGTTCTCAGCCAGACGGTCTGGGCTTCGAATCCGCGTCCGTCGACTCCGGCCTCGGTCCAGCTCTGCCTAAGTCCGCTCTCTCACTTGGAGTGCCCCAGTGAACAGCGCACATCCAGTATGTTTTGTTTCGCAACTTAAGTTGTTGCCTTAAGATGCTGCTAGTGTTTGCTACTGTGGTTAGCATCCACTCCTGGGACTTCTGCACTGGATTCTGTTGTAACAGTGTTATTCATGCTTTTTCTAACCCTAGAACTAGCCTCCAGTGTATTAGTTAGTCCTGTCTGGAATAAAGAACTGTTTCAAAACCCTGTTTGTGTAAGAGTCTCCACAACGAGTTCCCTACCAAGTCACACCTGCATTTCTAGTAAATGCCTGTACCAGTGTTGGCTCAGATAGAAGAAAACAATCAAATGCCTTCACTGTGAATTGTCCTCCTGCCTTCTGCTCTGTACCGCTCGGGAGCGCAGACTGACCAGCAACCCCTTTTTTCATCTCCCACCTATGTCAGGACGCGACAACACTCTCCTGGATGTTCAGATCACTCTAAACGGTAGACTGCTTGCCTGATGGAGGAGACACTGAACCAGATAAGTGTCTTCTTTTGACGCATTTGAACGAAGTGTAGCGGAAGCAATATCCACATTGATCATTGTACGCAATAATTTTTTCTTGGAACTCTTCTATTTGGTCCGCGTTTGCATAGAAAAACAACAATATCAGAAATTGAGTCCGCCTTGATGCAAACCCCTTATTATTCGTTTAGCGACAAATGTCACCATCACCTGCAGATGATATGATGTTCGCTGAGTAAAAAACGGCTACAAAAAAAAGAGCACTGAAAATATGTCGCAAACATCGACAATAATTCTCAAAACCATGTTGTAACATACAATAAATAAGGTCGTATGAAAGTATCCATAGAAAACTATACTTCAAAAAACGAATAGTAAACATGTAATAGCTATTTTCTGCACGTTTTAGATTAAAAAACCCACTGATGATGGTGATATTTGTCGCCGAAACTAGTTTTGGAAAATAAAGAAATAAACAAATAGCAAGCTGTTTTGCATCAAGGCGGACTCAATTTCGGATATTGTTGTTTAACATCGTACGTGGTGGTACGCCAAACTTTACTTACAAAAATGTTTTGCGTTTAAGTATATAGTCTTCTCGTAACTAATTAGGGCAGTAATCGCTCTCTAAGCTTCTTTTACACGTAAGTTCGTGTTGAGCACGGGTGCAGCTTTCCCCGGTGGTAGTGCGACGGCCCCCGTCATCTGATATTGGGATTTGCCCAGCGTGTTTCTGTTGTGACGTTGACCGGCTCCCGGTAAGCAACTGTTGTGCAATATGGCTCCACCGTTAGCCCCTGTTCGTGGAAGCCATGTTGACAGCTAGGAATATTTACTTTCCCTGATACGGGGATTCACCACTCTAGGGTGCGCGTAGGTCACGGTAGATAGTGGGTTATACATCAGGTTAGTAATGCGGAAAAAATGTTGAAGTAGAACGACAGTAATATGCTACAACGCTTATCCAGTATTGATATTTATAATAAGCGCTTGCTGAGATTCTCAGAGGGATCATTAGGCAACGCCTGAGTGACTACCAAAGAAGACGAATGGGTAGCTACGCGAGAAGAAACAATTAAGGCAGCAGAGGTTCAAATACGTAAAAAGATAAGTCCGAGAAGAAATTTTTGGATAACACAGAAGATATTGCATTTAACTGACGAAAGGAGAAAATATAAAAATGCAGCAAATCAACCAGGCAGAAGGGAATACAGATGTCTGAAAAATGAAATTGACACGAAGTGCGAAACTGCAAAGCAATAATTGGCAGACGAAAGACGCGAGAATGTATAAGCATGAATAACTAGGGGAAAGACGGAGGCTACCTGTAGTAAGATTGAAGAGAAGCGGCTGTAAGAACATCAAGAATTCAGACGGTAAGGCAGTACTAAACAAGAAAGGAAAAGCTGTAGGCTGGAAGCCATAAACAGGAGACTTGTAGAAGAAAAATGGACTTGAAGACAATACTACAGAAAGGGGAGGAGATGAAGATGACATGGGAGACGTGATGCTACGAGAAGAATTTGGCAGAGCATTGGAAGGCCTAAGTTGCAACAAGGCTCATGGAGTAAACGACAGTCTCTCGCAATTATTTAGATTCTTGAGAGAGCCGGTCGTGACAAAATTCTTCCACTTCTTTCAAATGTTCAAATGTGTTTGAATTCCTAAGGGACCAAACTGCTAAGGTCATCGGTCCCTAGACTTACACACTACTTAACATAACCTATGCTAAGAACAACACACACACCCATGTCCGAGGGAGGACTCGAACCTCCGGCGGGAGGGGCCGTGCAGTCCGTAACATGGCGCCTCAAACCGCGCGCGGCCTTCCACTTCGTGTGCACCATATATGAGACAGGCGAAATACCGTCAGACATAAAGAAAAAGGTTAAAGTTTCAATTCCAAAGATGGTTGGTGCTGACAAGTATCAGTGTGATAAGCCATGGTTTCAAAATAATGAGGCGAAACATACGCAGAAGAATGGAAAACTGGTAGGATCCGATTTCGGAGGAGATCAGTTTGGATTCCGGTGAAACGTAGGAATACGCGAAGCAGTATTGATCCTACAACTTCCCTTGGACTGAAGAAAGGCAAATCTACGTTTATAGCATTTGTAGGTTTACAGAAAGCTTTTAGCAAAGTTAACTGGATTACAGTCTTTGAAATTCTCGGGGGAGTCACCATAAAATACAGGAAGCGAAAGGTAAATTGTACAGAAACCAGAGTGCAGTTATAAGAGTGGAGGGGCATGACAGGGGAGCAGTGATTGAGTAGGGAGTGACACAGAGATGTAGTGTATCTCCCATGTTATTCAATTTGTACAACAAGCAAGCAGTAAAGGAAACCCAGTAGAAATTGGGAAAGGGAATTAAGTATAAGGGGATGGAATAAAGGTTTGCCAGTAACGTTGGAACTCAGAAACAGCAAAGGGCCTGGAACAGCAGCTGAACGGAGTAGATACTGCCTGGAAAACATGTTACAAGATGGATATCAAAAAAGCAAAACAGGGTTACTGGAATGTAGTCGAATTACATCAGGCGATGGTGACAGAATTAGACTAGGCAATGACACGCTCAAAACAGTAGATTTTTGATATTTGGGCAGTAAAATAACAAACAGTACTTTAAGGTGCTTAAAAATGTTATTAGGAGGGCAAAGAGTATGTGATACGCAAATAGTGTACCTAATTCCGAGGATAAAATTGAAACCATATGGTCAGGAAGGAAGTGTCTGGTCAGCAGCACAAAGACGAGGGTATAAAGGCAATACGTAGTAAACATGTTTCTGTCACTGATAAATCAGATATATGTATAGTATTTAACAATCAGTTTCTGTAAATAGCTGATGAATTAAATAAAAACTTAATTTCCACAGGGAATCATATAACACTACTTGAAAATTATTTTCTGTGACTGATATCTGAAATACTGCTCAGTGATACTGACAAGGGGGCATTGAGTCAATAATTAAATCACTGAAGACTAGGAAGTGTCATGGATATGACGGAGAATCTAGCAGAATAGTAAAGTACTGTGCTGCATACGTTACCCCTTTAATTAGCCATATTTGTGATTTTCCCTTTAAGAATGGTCACTTTTCTCAACAATTGAAGTACTCAGTAGTAAAGCGGGTGCTTTATAAAAAGGGGGAAAGGGATAATGCAGTCAGTTTTAAATTTATTTCTAAGCGATCAGTTTTTTTATAAAGTTATTGAAAAGGCTGTGTATACAAAGTTATTTGATCATTTCATTTCACATAATCTGCTGTCAGATGTACAGTTTGGTTTTAGGAATGGTTTAACAACTGGAAATATTATATTCCCTTTTGTCTGTGAAGCTCTGGATGGCTTAAACAAAAGGTATCGAATGCTATGCGTCTTTTACCATTTAACTAAGGCGCCGCTTGATTGCGTTGATCACACAATATTGCTCCACAACGTGGACCATTATAGACGATAGCGAGCAATTCACAACTTACTTTGAGAAGAGACAGCAAAAGGTCATTCTTCACAGTATTGCGAATAGCTGTGATGTGGCGTCCTTCAGTTGGAAGGACCACATAGATAATATTGTGGGTAAGGCGAGCCAAAGGTTGCGTTTCAGTGGCAGGACACTTCGAAGATGCAACAAGTCCACTAAAGAGACAGCTTACACTACACTCCTTCGTCCTCTGTTAGAATATTGCTGCGCAGTGTGGGATCCTTACCAGGTGGGATTGACGGAGGACATCGAAAGGGTGCAAAAAAGGGCAGCTCATTTTGTATTATCACGTTATAGGGGAGAGAGTGTGGCAGATATGATACACGAGTTGGGATGGAAGTCATTACAGCATAGACGTTTTTCGTCGCGGCGAGACCTTTTTACGAAATTTCAGTCACCAACTTTCTCTTCCGAATGCGAAAATATTTTGTTGAGCCCATCCTACATAGGTAGGAATGATCATCAAAATAAAATAAGAGAAATCAGAGCTCGAACAGAAAGGTTTAGGTGTTCGTTTTTCCCACGCGCTGTTCGGTAGTGGAATAATAAAGAGATAGTATGATTGTGGTTCGATGAACCCTCTGCCAAGCACTTAAATGTGAATTGCAGAGTAGTCTTGTAGATGTAGATGTAGATGAGGCACAGTTAAATGGGGATGCCCATTTAAATAAATGATATGCCTTCTAGTATTACAAGAGATACTGAAATACTTCTGTTTTGCTGGTGACACTAGCTGGGAACTAAAGGATGTTGTGTGGAACACCGGCACTGTTTCAAATAGCGCAGTTCAAGGCATAAGCCTATGGCTTGTAGAAAATAACTCTAAGACGCAACGAGACTCATTTTTTACAGTTTCTAACACACAGTTCAACAAAATCTGATTTTTTAATTAGACAGAACGGGGACATATGATTGTGAGACTGAACAAATTTCTAGGTGTTCAGATAGAAGGTAAACTGCCTTGGAAAGCCCATGGTTAGGATTTTATTCAGATGCTTAATGCTGCCATTCTTACTGTTAGAACAGTATTTGAATTACGTGATAGTTCGACACGACAAGTAGTATACTTGGCTTCTTTTCATTCGCTTATGACGTATGGCATTATATTTTGGTGTAACTCTTCCCATTCTCGAAGGTTATTTTTTTTTCTCAGAAATGGGTGGTTCGGGCAATAAGTGATGTAAATTATCGAACCTCCTGTCGGCCCTTGTTCATTTGCAGCATCCGTTTTCAGTATGCTACCACATGAATTCAAGAACCTTAGCAGTAATGCGCGCACTTTCAAATCCAAACTGAAGAGTTTCCTCATTGGTTACACCTTCTATTCTCTAGAGAAGTTACTTCAAAAATTAGATTGAACCTGTGTTATATCGTTGATTCCGTTTAAATAAACTCGTAGCGTTTTGTATTTTTAGGATTCATGAACATTTTTTTTATATATTACTACGTTCCTGTTGTAATGTCATGTACTGACATGTTCCATGACCATGGAAATTTGCTCCTCAATTTGCTTCTGCGGAACTGGAAGTGTAAAATAAAATAAAACAAATTTAGATGTTAGGAAGTCTTTTCTGGAGGCATTTGTTTGGTGTGTAACTTTATACAAAAATGAAACGTGAAGGTTAAGAAATTCAGAATAGAAGAGAACAGAATAGAATGGAAGCCTTCAAAATGTGAAGTTACAGAAGAATGCTGAAGATCAGAAAAGAATTTTATGGCGCAAATTGCATTTAGGTATAGTCACTTGGACTATGGAGGGAATTGTGGAAGGTTAAAAACTGTAGAGGAAGACCAGGGGTTGACGATTACAATAAGGTCCACATGGATGTAGGTTGCAGGACGTTATGCAGAGGTGAAAAGGCCTGCACACGATAGACTAGTGTGGAGAGCGCATCAAACCTTTCTCCGGACTGAAAAACACGACAACAACAATAACAAAAAAACAGGTCCTCTATACTGCTCTACTGCAGCCATAGAAAGCTACGCAGATACGAAATGACGGCGTATGATGCAGAAAGACAACACATACCATAAAGACGCACTCAGCCAAAAACGACCAATGACAGACACTGCTCACAGTGAAAGAGTGGCCCCAACTGTGTAACACAATACGTATGTTTTTGGGTGGGTCCACCTTTAGCAAAACAATTTTTTTTTTAACCCAAACTTGTTTCACTGCAGTTGCTGCATCTTCAGTGGGCTTTTCTTTTTCATCTTTTTAAGATAAACATTGTTCTATATTGTTTGTATAAATGTAACTATTGGTTGTTAAATCATAATTACAGATATTTGAAAAACACATAAATTATGAATTCATACCCTTTTACAACATGGTGTGGTTTTTTTGATGTGTTGGGTTTCTACAGTGACTGTTTTGCTCCACAGTTTGTCATCTGCAACCACTCATACCTTAAAGTAAATAAACTGTTCAAGCCAAAAATTACGATTTGAAAAACTGTTATTTCTATGCCTGAAATTATTTAATTCTGTGTGTGTGTGTGTGTGTGTGTGTGTGTGTGTGTGTGTGTGTGTATCTAGTCTATGTAATGTATCACATTTTCTTTTTCTTCATCACTCTCAAACACTATATATTTAGTTGCCACTGTCACTGTTTCACTGTTTACCAGCTGTAAAAACAAACATGGCGGACAGTGGAACAATTGAAGGTGTAAAAACAAGATGGCTGACAGTGGAACAGTTGAAGGTGTTCCTGGCAGTTGTTCTGAATCTTTCAGACGTGTCTATGATTTGTGTGTGTGTGTGTGAAAAGGGAGAGAGAGAGAAAGTGAGAGTAAGTGAGTGTAATGTAACAGTTGCTAAAGGAGGACTCTATCCAAAAACATACGTATTGTAAAATCAAACATGGAAAAAAGAGTTTCAGCCCCAAGATGTGTAACACAATTTTGCTGCGTGGTGACGGGCATAGTAGCACTCCGTCTTCAGGCCACAAGAGGCCCACCGGGACCATCCGACCGCCATGTCATCCTCAGATGAGGATGCAGTTAGGAGGGGCGTGTGATCAGCACACCGCTCTCCCGGATCTTACGATGGTTTTCTTTGACCGGAGCCGCTGCTATTCAGTCTAGTAGCTCCTCAGTTGGCATCACGAGGCTGAGTGCACCCCGAAAAATGGCAACAGCACATGGCGGTCCGCATGGTCACCCATCCAAGTGCCGGCCCCGCCCGACAGCGCTGAACTTCGGTGATCTGACGGTAACCGGTGTGTGCACTGCGGCAAGGCCGTTGCCTAGTGACGGACATGGGTGCTGGCAAATACGCGTCTCTGCAGCACTACGGCCTGCATAAGGTAATAAGGTGGAAGGTCCCACTACTCATGACGCAGCATGAAAGAAAGAAGAAAAGTCCAGCCGCATGTCGGGAGATGATAGGACGACAGATCACATGAGTGATGCTATTTTGGTCACTGTAAGGGCTCCACACATTCCAGATGGACAACCGGACATACGCACACTATGAATAAAGCCTAACGTATCATATTAACAAATTTGTTTATAAGCGATTCGCACAGGTGAATACTAAACGACCAACCACTGTAGCGAGCGTACCATTAATAACATATTCATCTTGCTCCACTGTACCACATTCATAGAAAAGTATTTATCGATGGAGGTACCAGATGAAACATAGCGCTGCCAGCTATTACGTGAAATTAATGTCGATTCCCGAAATTAGGGCTAAATTACTGGCCACTGCAACGGCTCGGGTTCGTCACAGGCTTGTGTATTAATTGGGATGAAATAACCGCTGCGGAGCGCATGAAAGTCGTTAGAACTCGTAGCGGAGCTGCTGGTTATTATGTTTGACAGGCAAAACGACTGATATCCGCAGTGTGTAATTGCGGTGATGTTCCAGAGTCCGGGTGCACACTGAGGTCGCTTTTATTTGTAAAGTACGAATTAAATCAGTGTTAAATGCCTCAGCGTAAAACCAAATGAACACTTAGTGCCATAGAACGAAAAGAATGTCAATTATTCGCGTGTTTTAGGATCGAAAGCTTTTTGTGGCTACATATGCAGTTGCCTTTACGTACTGAAAGCTGTATGAACTCGAAAGGCAGCTCGTTTTCAGAATATCAGTATAGATAGACCCATACACTACTATTTGAATAACATAATTTTTTAAAGTCAACAGCACTTATTGCTCGACGACTATTCTTAAAACTTTTGTCTTTTCTGCTTATCCACAAAAAAACTTACCAGATATAAACGCAAAATAATTTTATTTAAAAAAGCGGATAAAGTGTCACTAGAAGCCTTCCTAAGAGAGAATCTCCATTCCTTCCGAATTGACTATGCAAATGTAGACGAGATGTGGCTCAAATTCAAAGATATAGTAGCAACAGCAATTGAGAGATTCATACCTCATAAATTGGTAAGAAATGGAACTGATCCCCCATGGTACACAAAACAGGTCCGAACACTGTTGCAGAGGCAACGGAAAAAGCATGCAAAGTTCAGAAGAACGCGAAATCCCGAAGATTGGCTAAAATTTACAGACGCACGAAATTCGGCACGGACTTCAATGCGAGATGCCTTTAATAGGTTCCACAACGAAACACTGTCTCGAAATTTGGTAGAAAATCCGAAGAAATTCTGGTCGTATGTGCAGTACACAAGCGGCAAGACGCAGTCAATACCTTCGCTGCGCAGTGCCGATGGTACTGTTACCGACGACTGTGCCGCTAAAGCGGAGTTATTGAACGCAGTTTTCCGAAATTCCTTCACCAGGGAAGACGAATGGAATATTCCAAATTTGAAACACGAACAGCTGCTACATGAGTTTCTTAGTAGTAGATACCTTAGGGGTTGTAAGGTGTCAGGCAAATCCAACACCTTCCATGAAAACCCTGACATAATAAGCAAATCTACTAGTATGTCACATAGCTCCGAATAAATCGTGACATTAAATTAACCAAAGTAATACAAGTAATGAGTGAGCAAATGGAATGCCACAGACTAACAGAAGAATGCCTAAATGCATGTCGTACCTTCCCACCGTGAGGCAGACGCAGTTCCGAGGCGAGAAACGAGAACAAAAGCCGAGAGCAGAACCGTGTTAAGCTAGAAGGCCCTACGATAAGCGAGGGGCTGGACACCCACGCCGCCAGACTACCTGTACTACACAACCCGCACGTTTTAGCGTGAGGCTTTTTCGCGTCTCAGGTACGTCAAGGACCACCCCCAGCCCATGTTAGAAGCTAGAGCCCTCCAGAAAAGCAGTATAGATCTTACGATAACACAAAAAGGGCCACTACCACCTGCAAGTTTTAGCGTGCGACTTTTTCGCGTGTCTGTTACATTAGGACAATCCTCCAGCCCATGTTAAAAGCTAGAGCCCTCCAGAAAAGCAGTATAGATCTTACGATAACACAAAAAGGGCCACTACCACCCGCAAGTTTTAGCGTGAGACTTTTTCGCGTGTCTGTTACATTAGGACAATCCTCCAGCCCATGTTAAAAGATAGAGCCCTCCAGAAGAACAGTATAGATCTCACGATAACGCTAAAAGGACCACACCAGCTGCAGGTTTTAGCGTGAGACTTTTTAGCGTCTCTGTTACGTGGCAAACTTTAAAAACATTGCCCCACCACGAAAAGTATAACGTTTCTCATTGGACAGACATAATTTTTGCAGGCGGAGCTTAAGGTTAACATTGAGACCCTGATTGGTCAGATGAAAACATAGCCAGATAGTTTTTTTAAACTAACTTCGGTAAATTGTAGTAAGGAGAAGTTAGACGAGAGTTGGTTCCGAGACGGCGAGCTGGATGGCTGCTGCGCCGGCCGCTGCCGCCCTGACGCTGCTTAAACACCGACAAGGTAATGAACGCACGCGATGCCGCATTTTTGAGCGCATAAGGCTTCAATCAGAACTGCAGAAGTCTCATCTGTTACACCCCTTTTTGCGTAGTACTAGTGTCGATCGTTAATTAAAACTCATGGTGTTCACATTTGCCACTTGAAGAACAGATCAGAAACGCGATGATTTTTCTTTTTTATAGTTATTGAGAAGCCACATCAGCCACTGTAATTTACGACAAGTTTAATAAGTAATTAAAGATAATTGAGGGTCACTGTAGACCATTTTGATACTTTTCTCTTTTTGTGAAACTTAAATTAAACCTAGATTATAGATGTGATATGGCATAGGTCATCCTTCGATCGATTGTAGAACTTGGAAACCCATTCAGGGAATATTCGTTCACATTTTTGTTGAACGCTGTTGGTTTTTACCATCCTGTATTAAAACATTTCCTTTTATCAATAGTGCAATTTATAAACGATGTTTTGTGAGTAGAATAAAATTTCCAATGGTAAACTTAACTGCTTTTTCGACGTTATTTTACCAGCTAACTAAAAATAGGAAAGCCTTGAACCCTTTCCACTAAATTTAGTTAGCATTAAGATTCTTTTACAGGGAGTGCAGTGGAGCTGACGCTGAGATCATTTAGTATTTGGTTATATCATCTCTAGTCTCACTGAACTCTTCTGAATTCTACATATCATGTGTGGTCTGGCGTCTCCTTACCAGCAACAGGTCCCAGTTTCAAACTACTCAATTCCCTAAAAAACATGCTCAGAGCGTCGTTGCGCGAAAGTGGTAGGGAGACACGATATAGAACAAACAGACACCACCATGAATGCTTAGAGGGTTGCGAAGCAACCCAAATCGCTTGATACGGGCAAGTCTTTAGGTCCATATTGTATACCGATTAGGTTCCTTTCAGATTACGCTGATACAATAGTTCCCTACTTAGCAATCATATACAACCTCTCGCTCACCGATAGAACTGTACCTACAGATTGGAAAATTGCGCAGGTCGCACCAGTGCTTCAGAAGGGTAGTAGGAGTAATCCATCTAACTACAGACCTATATCATTGACGTCGGTTTGCAGAACGGTTCTAGATCATATACTGTATTCAAACATTATGAATCACCTCGAAGGGAACGATCTATTGATACGTAATCAGCATGGTTTCAGAAAACATCGTTCTTGTGCAACGCAGCTAGCTCTTTATTCACACGAAGTAATGGCCGCTATCGACAGGGGATCTCAAGTTGATTCTGTATTTCTAGATTTTCGGAAAGCTTTTGACACCGTTCCTCACAAGCGACTTCTAATCAGGCTGCGGGATTATGGGGTATCGTCTCAGTTGTGCGACTGGATTCGTGATTTCCTGTCAGGAAGGCCGCAGTTCGTAGTAATAGACGGCAAATCATCGAGTAAAACTGAAGTGATATTAGGTGTTCCCCAGGGAAGCGTCCTGGGTCCTCTGCTGTTCCTGATCTATGTAAATGACCTGGGTGACAATCTGAGCAGTTCTCTTAGGTTGTTCGCAGATGGTGCTGTAATTTACAGTCTAGTAAGGTCATCCGAAGACCAGTATCAGTTGCAAAGCGATTTAGAAAAGATTGCTGTATGGTGTGGCAGGAGGCAGTTGACGCTAAATAACGCAAAGTGTGAGGTGATCCACACAATAAATAGTACAATTCTCAAGGCTGTCAATTCAACTAAGTACCTGGGTGTTAAAATTACGAACAACTTCAGTTGAATAGACCACATAGATAATATTATGGGGAAGGCGAATCAAAGGTTGCGTTTCATTGGCAGGACACTTGGAAGATGCAACAAGTCCATTAAAGAGACAGCTTACACTACACTCGTTCATCCTCTGTTAGAATATTGCTGCGCGGTGTGGGACCCTTACCAGGTGGGATTGACGGAGGACATCGAAAGGGTGGGATCCTTACCAGGTGGGATTGACGGAGGACATCGAAAGGGTGCAAAAAAGAGCAGCTCGTTTTGTATTATCACGTAATAGGGGAGAGACTGTGGCAGATATGATACGCGAGTTGGGATGGAAGTCATTAATGCAAAGACGTTTATGAAATTTCAGTCACCAACTTTCTCTTCCGAATGCGAAAATATTTTGTTGAGCCCAACCTACATAGGAGGGAATGATCATCAAAACAAAATAAGAGAAATCAGAGCTCGAACAGAAAGGTTAAGGTCTTCGTTTGTGCCGTGCGCTGTTCGGGAGTTGAATGGTAGAGAGATAGTATGATTCTACATCTACATTTGCATTTATACTCCGCAAGCCACCCAATGGCGTGTGGCGGAGGGCACTTTACGCGCCACTGTCATTACCTCTCTTTCCTGTTCCAGTCTCGTATGCTTCGCGGGAAGAACGACTGTCTGAAAGCCTCCGTGCGCGCTCTAATCTCTCTAATTTTACATTCGTGATCTCCTCGGGAGGTATAAGTAGGGGGAAGCAATATATTCGATACCTCATCCAGAAACGCACCCTCTCGAAACCTGGCGAGCAAGCTACACTGCGATGCAGAGCGCCTCTCTTGCAGAGTTTGCCACTTGAGTTTGTTAAACATCTCCGTAACGCTATCACGGTTACCAAATAACCCTGTGACGAAACACGCCGCTCTTCTTTGGATCTTCTCTATCTCCTCCGATGGTTCGGTGAACCCTCTGCCAAGCACTTAAATGTGATGGAGTACGTTAACAATGACAGTTGGATATGTTAAGCCCATGCCAGATCTTGACAGTGCGGCTTGGCTTTACTTCTCCAGATTGGAGCAATATTCAGTTTTCATCATAATCGTAACTTGGGGTGATACTGTGATTCTAATACACTGTGAAATGCAATGCATGTCATTGGTACAGTACATAATATGTTTGGGCAATGAACATCTACAAAAGCAAAATTAGGATTTTGGAATGTAGTTGAATTAGGCAAGGTGATGTTGAATGAATCAGATTAGAAAGTTATGCACTGGAAGTTTAGGCAACTTAGTGAGTGACGATGGTCGAAATAATGATACCAAATGCAGGCTGTCAATAGCAAAAAAGAATTTCTACGGAAAAAAGAAGAAATGCTCATCTATAACATTAAATTGAGTGTAAGAAATCCTTTTCGGAAAGTATTTGCCCGTAGCGTAACCATACATGTAAATAAACACGAGCAATTGACAGTACAAAGAAGGTGACAAGAGATGCTCTCAAAATGAAGTATTACAAAAGAATGCTGGAGATTTGATGGGTAGTTTGAGTAATTTACAAAGAGGTTCTGCACGAGTTTGATCAGGAAAGAACGTTGTGGTAAAATTTCAGTAAAAGAACGAATGGAATAATGGCGTACATGCTGACACATGAAGTTATAGCTGATTGGGTATTCGAAGAAAGTGTGAGGAGTAAAAACTGTACAGAGGAAAGATGCTTTGACTACAGTAAGCTGATTCAAGTGGATGTATGCAGCAGTTGTTTTACTGATCCTTGACAAAGTGGCACACACATTCTACTCACCGGCGCTACCAGTGTGCAACTGCGTATTTCACGAGCAAAACTTGCTATGTGTTTCCAATACTTTCCATCTAATTCAAATGGTTGCTATATTAAACATTAATATATTTACTGATGTGACACGCAGGCACTGATAATGAAAAAAGCTAAATGCTTTTGATGATCTTCTCTTTCCATCTATTACTGTTACATGTAAACTCTTCCTGATGCAAAATATCATCAATTTATTTATCATTCACGCATACAATGTACAGTACGTTACATGTTGTGTGTAGGTGATTGCTTTGTTTTTCTATTCATATAAAACATCCAGAAAAAATGAACAACGCACCGAAGAGAACACACAGTGACGTGTAACAACGATGGGTAAAACTGAAAATAATGAAACGAAGTTTACTAAAGTAAGAATTTCGACACTGAACTTCTCACTTTTTCATTGCTTGCTCGTAATTAACAAATCTACAATAGTCCACATAACAGTACCGTCATGTTTTGTTAATGTTTCCTAAACAACTGTCTTAACTTAGATAGCGCTAAATTATATCCAGTGTCTTAACTGTAAATTTTAGATAGAATCTACACATTTCTGGTTTTTTCAGTGATTTTAAATACTTTACAGTATTGTTTACAATGGAACATTCAGTATTGTTGTTTACTCTAGCTATTTTCTCGTTTTACATTCATCTGTTTCCAGACGCAACAATATTGTAAGCAATATTGTAGAGCAAGTGCTCTACCATCTGAGCCACCCAAGCACGACTCACGACCCGTCCTCACAGCTTCAATTCTGCCATTACCTCGTCTCCTACCTTCCAAACTCCACAGAAGCTGTTGGGCGAACCTCGGCTGCAGAGTGAAAATCTCGTTCTGGAAACATCCCCCTGGCTGTGGCTAAGCCATGTGTCTGCAATATTCTTTCTTCCAGGAGTGCTAGTTCTGCAAGATGCTCAGGAGAGCTACTGTGAAGTTTGGAAGGTAGGAGACGAGGTACTGGCAGAACTGAAGCTGTGGGTACGAGTGGTGAGTCGCGCTCGGGTAGCTCAGCAGGTGGAGCAACGGCCAGGAACTGTACCGACACATTTGTGAATACGCAGTCACTGTCGGAGCTCAAGGGCAAAAGCTGTCGATATACGACTGTGGTTTAGCTGCCAATAATCATATGACTTCACGAATCCCACAGATCAGGCACTGAACGCCCACCCTTGTGGAAACATTCACAAACAGGTTAGATAGCAAAAACATAGGCAAAATATTTGATTCCGCTCGACATTTCAATCACTCTGTGCGTGTTCCCATTAGAAAAAACATTTTTCGTGTTATGAAATTTGTTTGGCACCATAAAAAAATTAAAATTTGATCATTTATCTACAATTTTACTGTGTCTAATTAGAACTTTTAAAATTTATAATAGCCTTTGCAGAAATCGACATTTAACCTTCATTTTTAAACCAGCGGATAGCTGGACCATAAATTCAGCAAATTTGTACTCTTATTATCACTAAAGTACGATTTATTCCCATAATTTTACACACATAAATCCATTTAAAACCCTACCAAAATAACATACATTATATAATTAACCTACTTAGTATACACCCAAAAACTTATACTTTGGCGTAACCCCACGCTCTGCTCCCTTAATCAAGTAAGATTTTAGGAAGGTCTGATGATCTCCAAGCACCACATTTTGTGCGAACAACAATTATAAATAAACTACATCTAGCTCTTTATTCACATGAAGTATTGAGTGCTATTGGCAAGGAATTTCAGATCGATTCCGTATTCCTGGATTTCACGGAAGGCTTTTGACACTGTAGTACGTAGTGAAATTGTGTGCTTATGGAATATCGTTTCAGTTATGTGACTGGAATTGTGATTTCCTGTCAGAGAGGTCACAGTTCGCAGTAATTAACGGAAAGTCATCGAGTAAAACAGAAGTGATTTCTGGCGTTCTGCAAGGTAGTATTATAGACCCTTTGCTTTTCCTTATCTATATAAAAGATTTGGGAGACAATCTGAGCAGCCGACTTAGGTTGTTTGCAGATGACGCTGTCGTTTATCAACTAATAAAGTCATCAGACGATCAAAACAAATTGCAAAACGATATAGAAAAGAGATCTTCTAACATTCAGCGTGGCGTCTGTTTGTTCTAAGTCGTGTCTCCCTTCCACTTTCGCGCAACGACGCTCTGAGCGTGTTTTTTAGGGAATTGACTAGTTTGAACTTGGGACCTGTTGCTGGTAAGGAGACGCCAGACCACACATGACATGTAGAATTCAGAAGAGTTCAGTGAGACTAGCGATGATATAATCAAATAATCAAATACTTAATGATTTCAGCGTCAGCTCCACTGCACTCCCTGTTAAAGAATCTTAATACTAACTAAATTTAGTCGAAGGGGTTCAAGGCTTTCCTATTTTTATTTAGCTGGTAAAATATCGTCGAAAAAGCAGTTAAGTTTACCATTGGAAATTTTATTCTACTCACAAAACATTGTTTATAAATTACACTATTGAGAAAAGGAAATATTTTAATACAGGATTATAAAAACCAACTGCGTTCAACAAAATGTGAACGAATATTCCCTGAATGGGTTTCCAGGTTCTATAATGGACCGAAGGATGACCTATGCCATATCACGTCTATAACCTAGGTTTAAGTTAAGTTTCATAAAAGAGAAAACTATAAAAATGGTCTACAGAGACGCTCAATCATCTTTAATTACTTATTTAATTTGTCGTAAATTGCAGTGGCTGATGTGGCTTCTCAATAACTATATTACAGAAAAATCATCACATTTCAGAGTTTAACTTCCAGTAGCAATTGTGAATACCACGAAGTTTAATTGACGGTCGACACGAGTATTACGCAAAAAGGGGGTGTAACAGATGAGACTTCTGCAGTTCTGAGTGAAGCCTTATGCACTCTTTTGCGGCATCGCGTGCGTTCATTACCTTGTCGGTGGTTAGGCAGCGTCAGGGGGCGGCGGGCGGCGCAGCCCAATACAGCTCGCAGTCTCGGTAGCAACTCTCTCCTAACTTCTCCTTACTACAATTTACTGAAGTGGGTTTGAGAGAAAGGTATCTGGCTATGTTTTCAACTGACCAATCAGGGTCTCAATGTTAACCTTAAGCTCCGCCTACAAAAATTCTGTCTATCCAATGAGAAACGTTATACTTTTCGTGGTGGGGCAATGTTTTTAATGTTTGCAAAGTAACAGAGACGCGTGTAGTCTTACGCTAAAACTTGCAGCTGGTGTGGCCCTTTTAGTGTTATCGTAAGATGTATACTGTTCTTCTGGAGGGCTCTATCTTTTAACATGGGCTGGGGGTGGTCTTGGCGGTCGGCTGGCGACGTGGGTGTCCGTCCCTTATCGTAGGGCCTCCTAGCCTACACGGCTCTGCTCTCGGCTTCTGTTCTCGATTCTCCCTTCGGAACTGCGTCTGTTTCACGGTGGGGAGGTATGACATGCATTTAGGCGTTCTTGTGTTAGTCTGTGGTATTCCACTTGCCCACTCATTGATCGTATTACTCTGGTTAATTTAATGTCATGATTTATTCGGAGCTATGTGACATAGTGCCGGATTTGCTGTCATGTCAGGGTTTTCATGGAAGGTGTTGGATTCACGTGACACCTTACAATCTGAATGGTACGAATATTGGCAGTTGGCCCTATATAGTGAAAACTGTCACGTCATCTACATGAATGCTAAAAGGAACTCGTTAAGCTACGGTTACACGATAAATCAGTCTAATCAAAAGGCCATAAATTCAACTAAATACTTTGGTATTACAATCACGAACAACTTAAATTGGAAGGAACACACAGAGAATGTTGTGGGGAAGGCTAACGAAAGACTGCGTTTTATTGGCAGGACACTTAGAAAATGTACAGACCTACTAAGGAGACTGCCTACACTACGCTTGCCAGTCCTCTTTTAAAATACTGCTGCGCGATGTGGGATCCTTATCAGATAGGACCGACGGAGTACGTAGAAAAAGTTCAAAGTAGGGCAGCACGTTATGTATTATCGCGAAGAGACTGTGACAGAAATGATACAGGATCTGCACTGGAAAACATTAAAACAAAGGCGTTTTTCTTTGCGATGGATTCTTCTCACGAAATTCCAGTCACCAACTTTCTCCTCCGAAATGGTTTAAATGGCTTTGTGCACTATGGGACTTCTGGGGTCATCAGTCCCCTAGAACCTAGAACTAGTTAAAGCTAACTAACCTAAGGACATCACACACATCCATGCCCGAGGCACGATTCGAACCCGCGACCGTAGCGGTCGCGCGGTTCCAGACTGTAGCTGCTAGAACCGCTCGGCCACTCCGGCTGCCTTTCCTCCGAATGCGAAAATATTTCGTTACCACCGACCTACATAGGGAGAAACGATCACCATGATAAAATAAGGGAAATCAGAGCTCGTACGGAAAGTTATAGGTGTTCGTTCTTTCCGCACACTGTACGAGATTGGAATAACAGAGAATTGTGACGGTGGTTCGATGAACCGTCTGCCAGGCACTTAAATGTGTATCCATGTACATGCAGATGTAGACGTACTACACGAGAAACCCCTGCAAAATACTGCAAGTAACACATTTAAATAAATCCTATAAACCCATCCCCGTTCCAGATATTACGTACAGTACGATTTGTATTTCTCACCTACGTAAATAACGCTATTCATTACGTTATGCCGACCTCCGCGACCAACACTCGTACTACCAATTCCGACACTCTCCTTGCACTGAGGTGTGCCTCCATTCACCTTACACTCATCTTAAATTCACCAAATTTACCCTGTACACCAAACAGAAACAGCCGACAAAATTCTTACAAAAAGATCACATGAAATACGGTTATTTACACACTTATATCAATACAAGTCACGATATTATTCACAAGGTGCATCTCTCCAACCGTCGCCCTTTATAACATATTGCTCGCCAGTGTGAGCGTGTTTAGAATCTCACTTTTTCCGCTTTTTCACATGTTCAGATGCAAGCGCACTTTACTCGTTCTCCAGCGGACTCTTTCGTTTACAGACAAACTTTTTGACTGCCACTGGAACACCACTTTTTGTTTAGAGAGACACAAAGTTCCTTTCTTCATTAACGTCGATCATTTCACTTGTAAGCCGCACATTTTTAATTTCAGCCTTCTCGACACACTGTTCCCTCAAAAGATAAATTTTAATATCCCTTTCCTTCTCATACGTATCTCTTATTCATGTTACAGCATCAGGCCGACTCTCACTTTCATTATCAACATCAAACAATTCATTAAATACTCTCTTTTCTTCCTTCAAGACCTCTTGCTGTTTTACATGTCTCCCGTTTCCACCAGTGAAGCAGTAACGAACGACTTCAGTGTTTTACCCCACCATTTCTAACCGTTAACGGAGTGTTCACTTTCTTCCTTACCGTACCATTCTGTGCTAACACCATCTCCTAAACAAATATTTTCCCCATTACACATTCCTGTATTCTCCTGATCTACCTCTAAATCATTTGCAGCATTTAAATACCTCCTAAATGCGTCGTTTCTTCGTCCTCTTAAGCATCAGATATACTTTTTCCTCTTTCTGAACTAACCCTAACATAGCTGCAATATTCTCGCAATTGACCACACAAGCTAAAACTTCATCTCTCTTAAACAAATCACTACAAACTTTATCACTA
This sequence comes from Schistocerca gregaria, assembly GCF_023897955.1. Taxonomy (NCBI): domain Eukaryota; kingdom Metazoa; phylum Arthropoda; class Insecta; order Orthoptera; family Acrididae; genus Schistocerca; species Schistocerca gregaria. The sequence goes on along the minus strand of NC_064922.1, from coordinate 946,899,466 downwards.
TTAATTCCATTTACATCCATCGATAACTCATAAGCTTCTTTACCTAAAACATCTATTAAATTTGTCGATACATTTATGGAAATCACCACCAATAACTGCGTCAGTCTCAGCCGATACACCCTATACATTGTCGCTACTGAATCGTTCCGCATGGGAATTCACAGTACACTCGAATTGCGCCAAACTTGGATCTTCCTCTGTCTCCGCTACATTTTCCCTACTCTGAGATTTCTCCGACAGTCTTGCATTCTGATTTACTGCCCAAGAGATTCCTTTCACAATCGTCCTTCCACATCCACATGCTTTCACCCAATGCCATCGGTTCACTTCCCTCAATAGAAATAAACGTACAAATTCCTTCCTCCGAGAGATCTAGATCAGCAGCTTCAACCTTCGCAACTAAAAAACATCACCTCTACCTCCCTTTAACAATAAATCACTCACACCCACCGACACACAATAAAATTATCACCAGCTGCCGAGAATATTGCTACGGCACTTCCACAAATACCTCGCATATTTCCGTCGATACAACCCAAAATTCATCTCCAACCAACGAGACTACAGTTTCGCCGCCTTCAAAGATAGCTTCATCTACTTCCTCCGATACAAAATCGTCTAGATTACTTTCAGCTACACTATTATAATTGTTGCTACAGACTGGTGCCTCATCAGGTTTCTGAATAAAATCTTGCAGTCAATCTGAATAAAATTCTCGGGCTCTCGATGGCTATCTCCGCCATGGTCGCCAAAAAGCTATCTAAAGCTTGAAAATTTTTTTCGAACTTACCCGGCTTGAAAACTGAGAAGATTTTATTCTGACATGCAGCCGTGAAAGACTCCGAGGACATTCATCACAATTCGTCATAAATCCACCTCCACCAAATTCAGATCCACCTCAGACTCTCTTCGGGTCACAGAATCTTTCACCACGCATGCGCCGGCCGCGATGGCCGAGCGGTTCTAGGCGCTTCAGTCTGGAACCGCGCGACCGCTACGGTCGCGGGTTAGAATCCTGCCTCGCGCATGGGTGTGTGTGATGTCCTTAGGTTAGTTCTGATGACCTCAGAAGTTAAGTCCCATAGTGCTCAGAGCCATTTTGAACAAGCATGCACTCATTCGATCATTCACTTCCCTTTCACAAAATAAATTTTCCATACCCTCATTATCAAAATTTATCTACACATTTTACAATCTTTCTTGCGATCTCTTTATGGTTGCGCTGCTTAAAGTTACGCCTCGTTTTAGTCTTACTTGTTATAACCTCCATTTCCAAAGTTTGTGGATTCTTTGGCAAATTTTCGACACCTAAGAATTTTTAAAATAACGCCTGCTTTCCAACGTCGGTTTATTTCGCCATCGCCGAACCTGAGACGGACGCTCTCTCATTTTCCGACCTCGTATTATTTTCGCGAGGCTCCTGCCATTCAAATCTTCGTTCCCAAACTTTTTATTTCCATTTCCACTTTGAAAATTATTATGGTGATAATTATTTCTTTCATGATCATTATAATTGTTGTTCCTTGTCTACTGTTCCAATTGTTGTTGTTGTTGTTGTCTTCAGTCCTGAGACTGGTTTGATGCAGCTCTCCATGCTACTCTATCCTGTGCAATCTGCTTCATCTCCCAGTACCTACTGCAACCTACATCCTTCTGAATCTGCTTAGTGTATTCATCTCTTGGTCTCCCTCTACGATTTTTACCCTCCACGCTGCCCTCCAATGCTAAATTTGTGATCCCTTGATGCCTCAAAACATGTCCTACCAACCGATCCCTTCTTCTAGTCAAGAATTACGTGGCTTTAATTTCAACGCCTGTTCACGTTTCTCAATAAAATCTAAAAACTCGTCAATGGTAATTTCTCGGACTGTGGATATGGTCCCACTGTACAAATTCCGGTAACTGTCTTTCAAGCTTTGCGATTCCAGTCAGCCCTCGTAGCGGACGATTTATATGCGTCAACTTAGCCAATTCATGCACACAGAACTTCCGCATCGACCCACTGCCGTGTCTGAAACTTGGTCTGTTTAGGAACTCTTTCTGCAGTCGCGTTTGCTTCGCTTCGCTGCAGAATGTATTCAGGAAACAACTCTCAAACACTTCATACGAAGTAAATGAAGCACTCATTTGATTTCCCCATGATTGTGCATTGCCCTCTTTTCGCGAATTTAATTTTTGCCTCTTAGAACATTGACTCACAAAACTGTCCCTACACGCAGCAGCAAAATCCGCTGGATGATATCTTTCGTCACCTGCTAAACACTTTGTCGTTCTCGAATCACCCCGTGGAACACTTATCACAGTAGTCGTCTGATCTGCTGCTAAAGGATTTAATTCTGCCCTCGTGTCTTTAAATTGCTGCACAGCTTCTTTAATTAAAACAGCTTCAAAATGTTCTCTGTTCTTAAGCCCCTATCTCTCACATTCTACTACTCAATCTGACAAACAGTTAAGAGACGTAGTGGTCGCTTCCTCGAGCGTATTTTGCCTCAGTATACAATTTTTATCATAGATCACAAAATTTTGTAAAGGGTTTAGAATTACAGTTGTAATTCTAAAGGTATTAGTTTCCTATCCATAACCTAACGGTTATTGCTAGTATAGTTGCACTTCTAAACAGCATCGCATACTCGCAAACCAGTTGTCTGTATACCTGTGGTTGCTTGTACTTTACGCACCTGGGATACGCACAGGTCTGTCTAAAAAGAATAGCTCGATGTAGTCATAACGTCGAACCACGCACATATGCTTTCACGCGCCACAGCTGTTTCACTGCAAATAATAACCTGTACCTGTGATCCTGCAAGTCAAATAGTCTAAGCACTGGCTAGAAATGCGACTTAATAAAATACACAGAAATACAAAATAAAAGTTAAATGAATAATTTAATAACAAGCGTTTTATTTTCGGTCTGTAACTGATGTAGACGATGGCTGTTGAAGAATATTTGTTTAAGAAAGAACATGTCAAACAAACGGGATGTGCTCTCGATATTCACTTAAAATATAGAAATAAAATAGCCGTATCAAATGCAATAAATTTACGTTGCGAGCGTTACGAGAATGGTAACAGAATCCCCAAACTAAATTGTATCAAAGATACATGAAAACTAAGTCTATTTGGAAATCACAATACACAAAATATCCATCAACTCAAAAATAGTCAGAGTTCAACATGATGTGTTGCAAATTATCACATGTGATGGAAAGAAAGGTAACTCATCCTCTGTCCACATTCAGTCCTCTTGAAACAAAGTCTCTTCAGAAGCTAAAACATGGTAGTTCACTGCTAAGACTCAGACACCTCCACGATCGAATACCACTCGTTACTACAAACAGGTCTGCCTCCTTCCAGAACTCACATAAAAGTGCCAAGAATCGCTCCCTTAAGCTCTTCACTCTAAAAAGTCGAATGTTCAGATGTGTGTGAAATCTTATGGGACCTAACTGCTAAGGTCATCAGTCCCTAAGCTTACATGGTACTTAACCTAAATTATCCTAAGGACAAAGACACACCCTCATGCCCGAGGGAGGACTCGAACCTCCGCCGAGATCAGCCGCACAGTCCATGACTGCAGCGCCTCAGACCGCTCGGCTAATCCCGCGCGGCTCTAAAAAGTCACAGTCTCTACCTAACTCCTGTACTCTTCTGCTACTAGCTGCTTTTCCACTCGATGAAGGCTGACCCAGGCAAACATACGTCATTCTTAAGCTCTACACACATGATATGACTCAACTGACCACTTCCCAGACTAAACTAATATACACTGTAAGTAGGCGGTTTAGGTTTTCATGTTGGTAACGCCACGTAGAGTTCTGCATGAAAATCGCTGACAGCGCTGTGTGCAATCTGTGGCTGGTTGGACGCATTGTTGGAATATTCGCTTGTGTAGTGTTGGGCAGTTGGATGTGAACAGCGCCTAGCTTTGGGCAGTGGGAGGTGAGCCGCCAGCAGTGGTGGATGTAGGAAGAGAAATGCAAGAATTTTGAGAGGCTACTGTGAGAGCACGATCTAGACGTGTGTTCGACAGAAAAAGTAAATTTGTTTAATTGGATGTCACTAAAATATATAATGACTTTTGAACGCTATTAAGGTAAATGCATTATTTGTTCTCTATCAAAATCTTTCATTTGCTAACTATGCGTATCAGTACTTAGTGCCTTCAGTAGTTAAATTCTTTTATTTAGCTGGCAGTATTGGCGCTCGCTGTATTGTAGTAGTTCGAGTAACGAAAAAGAAGATTTTCGTGAGGTAAGTGATTCTTGAAAGGTATATGTTGTTGTTAGTCAGGGCCATTCATTTGCAGTGATTATTGAAAGCCAGACTGCGTTGCGCTGAAAATATAATGTGTCAGTTTAGTGATGATCAGAATACGTAAAGAGAAAATTGAGTACGTTGAGTTTTGTTCAGCTGTCTGAAAATCAAATAATGTAGAAGTTTACCAGCACAGTCATTCTTAATTTTCAAAGGAGATGTTTCAACTCTGAATGGCCAAAGAAACTGGTACACCTGCCTAATATCGTGTAGGGCTCCCGCGAGCACGCAGAAGTGCCGCAACAAGAAGTGACATGAACTCGACTAATGTCTGAAGTAGTGCTGGAGGGAACTGACGCCATGAATCCAACAGGGCCGTCCATAAACGATAAATCCGTAAGAGTACGTGAGGGTGAAGATCTCTTCTGAACAGAACGTTGCAATGCATCTCAGATATGCTCAATAATGTTCATATCTGGGGATTTCGGTGACCAGCGGAAGTGCGTAAACTCAAAAGTGTTACTGGAACCACTATGTAGCAACTCTGGACGTATGGGGTGCAACATTGTCCTGCTGGAATTGCCTAAGTTCCTCGGAATGCACAATGGACGTGAATGGAGGCTTACGTGCGTGTCACCTGTCAGAGTCGTATATAGACGTATCAGGAGTCCCATATCACTCCAACTGCACACGCCCCACACCATTACAGAGCCTCCACCATCTTGAACAGTCCCCAGCTGACAAGGTCAATGGTTCAAATGGCTCTGAGCACTATGGGACTCAACTGCTGTGGTCATCAGTCCCCTAGAACTTAGATCTACTTAAACCTATCTAACCTAAGGACATCACACATATCCATGGCCGAGGCAGGATTCGAACCTGCGGCCGTAGCGGTCGCACGGTTCCGGACTGCGCGCCTAGAACCGCGAGACCACCGCGGCCGGCAGCTGACAAGGTCCACGGATTCATGAGATTGTCTCTATATCCGCACACGTCCATCCTCTCGATACAATATGAAACGAGACTCATCCGACTAGGCAACATGTTTCCAGTCATCAACAGTCCAATGTCGGTGTTGACGAGCCCAGGCGATGCGTATAGCTTTGTGTCTTGAAGTCAGCAATGTTACACGAGTGGGGTCATACCGGTGATGTTTCGTTGAATGGTGCCCTCGCTGACACTTGTTGATGGCCCATCACTGAAATTTACAGCAATATGCGGAAGGGTTGCACTTCTGTGACGTTGAACGATTCTCTTCAGTCGTCGTTGGTCCCGTTCTTGCAGGATCTTTTTCCTCCCGCAGCCATGTCCGAGATTTGATGTTTTACCGTTTTCCTGATATTCACGGTACACTCGTGAAATGGTCGTACGGGAAGGTGCCCAATTCATCGCTACCTCGGAGATGTTGTGAACAATCGCTCGTACGCCGACAATAACGTTATGTTCAAACACACTTAAATCTTGATAATCTGCCCTTGTAGTAGCAGTAACCTATCTAACATCTGCACCACACATTTGTTGCCGTATTCTGCATTTTTACATTTATCAGAATAGCCTTGCCTATATCAGGTTTTTTGGAGCTTCAGTGTAAAATACCATACATCGTAAGCAAATGAAAATAAGCGAAGGAGACTACTTATCGTGTTGAATTATCAGTCACTTCAGATACTGTTATAATAGTAAGAATGGCAGCATTAAGTCTGTGAATAAGATCTAGAACATGGGCTTCCTATGACAGTTTATTATCCATTCAAACGCCTAAAAATCTGAACTGTTCAGTCTCGCTAATCATATGCCCATTCTGTGTAATTTTAACGTCGGGTGTTGTTGAACTGTGTGTTAGAAACTGCAAAAACTGAATGTTACTGTGAGTTAGCGTAAATTTATTTTCTACAAGTCACGAACTTATGCCTTGAACTACACTATTTGGAACACTGCCAATGTTGCACACAGCATCCTTTACCACCAAGCCAGTGTCATCAGCAAACAGAAGTATTTTAGAATCATTCGTAATACTATAAAGCATATCATTTATACAAACAAGGAACAGAGGTGGCCCCAGCACTGATCCTTAAGGAATCCTCCAATAAGTCGTTTCCCACTCGGCCCGCACGTCACAGCCATTCTCAGTTCTGTGGAGATGTTTTGCTGTCTGTTCTTAACGTAAGAGGTGAACCAACTGTCAGCTACGCCCCTTATCCATAATAGTCCAACTTCTGGAGCAATATGTTGTGATAAACACAACCAAAAGCCTTAATGAAATTAAAAAAAGACACCTAGCGTCCGAAATATTTTGCTTAATTCATCCAGTACCTCACAGAAAAAATGAATATAGCGTTTTCAGTTGTTTAACCACTTCTAAAAACAAACTCCCGAACTGTACATTTGACAGCAAATTAGGTGAAATTAAACGATCAATTATCGTTATGTACACATCCTTTTCAACAACTTTAGCAAACACTGGTGGTATAGAAGTAGGTCTAAAATACTCTCCATTACCCCTTTCTCCCTTTTTGTAAGGCGGCTTTGCTACTGAGTAGTTTAATCGTTCAGAAACTGACCATTCCTCAAGGAAAAATTACAAATATGGCCAAGTACAGGGCTAACAAATGCAGCACAGCACTTCAGTATTCTGCTAGATACTCCACCATATCCATGAGCCTACTTAGTCCTCAGTGACTTAATTATTGACACACTCACCCTCTTGTTATTATCTTATTATCACTGAGGAGTATTTCAGACATCAGTCTCGGAAAACCATTTTCCAAGAGTGTTATATGAATCCTCGTAGAAACTAAGTTTTTATTTAATTCACCAGTTATGTTCAGAAAGTGATCGTTAAATACTGTGCACACGTCTGACTTATCAGTAACAGAAACATTTTCACTAGATACTTACTTTATATCCTTGACCTTGTTCTGCTGACCGGATACTTCCTTCATGACTGATCATATGGTTTTAATTTTATCCTTGGGGTTAGCATTTCTGTTTGTGTACCACACACTCTTTGCCTTCCTAATAAGATTTTATGCAACTTACAGTAATGTGACTGTTTCTAACATTTTGGTATACATATAAGCAATATAATTGCTTATTATAAGACCTGAGTCGAAACAAGGCCCCCGGAGTAGACAACATTCCATTAGAACTACTGACGGCCTTGGGAGAGCCAGTCCTGACAAAACTCTACCATCTGGTGAGCAAGATGTATGAAACAGGCGAAATATCCTCAGACTTCAAGAAGAATATAATAATTCCAATCCCAAAGAAAGCAGGTGTTGACAGATGTGAAAATTACCGAACTATCAGTTTAATAAGTCACACCTGCAAAATACTAACGCGAGTTCTTCACAGACGAATGGAAAAACTAGTAGAAGCCGACCTCGGGGAAGATCAGTTTGGATTCCGTAGAAATGTTGGAACACGTGAGGCAATACTGACCCTACGACTTACCTTAGAAGCTAGATTAAGGAAGGGAAAACCTACGTTTCTAGCATTTGTAGGCTTACAGAAAGCTTTTGACAATGTTGACTGGAATACTCTCTTTCAAATTCTAAAGGTGGCAGGGGTAAAATACAGGGAGCGAAAGGCTATTTACAATTTGTACAGAAACCAGATGGCAGTTATAAGAGTCGAGGGACATGAAAGGGAAGCAGTGGTTGGGAAGGGAGTGAGACAGGGCTGTAGTCTCTCCGCGATGTTATTCTATCTATATATTGAGCAAGCAGTGAAGGAGACAAAAGAAAAATTCGGAGTAGGTATTAAAGTCCATGGAGAAGAAATAAAAACTTTGAGGTTCGCCGATGACATTGTAATTCTGTCAGAGACAGCAAAGGACTTGGAAGAGCTGTTGAACGGAATGGACAGTGTCTTGAAAGGAGGGTATAAGATGAACATCAACAAAAGAAAAACGAGGATAATCGAATTTAGTCGAATTAAGTCGGGCGGTGCTGAGGGAATTAGATTAGGAAATTACACACTTAAAGTAGTAAAGGAGTTTTGCTATTTGGGGAGCAAAATAACTGATGATGGTCGAAGTAGAGAGGATATAAAATGTAGACTGGCAATGGCAAGGAAAGCGTTTCTGAAGAAGAGAAATTTGTTAAAATTCGAGTATAGATTTAAGTGTCAGGAAGTCATTTTTGAAAGTATTTGTATGGAGTGTAGCCATGTATGGAAGTGAAACGTGGACGATAAATAGTTTGGACAAGAAGAGAATAGAACGTTTTGAAATGTGGTGCTACAGAAGAATGCTGAAGATTAGATGGGTAGATCACATAACTAATGAGGAAGTATTGAATAGAATTGGGGAGAAGAGAGGTTTGTGGCACAACTTGACCAGAAGAAGGGATCGGTTGCTAGGACATGTTCTGAGGCATCAAGGGATCACCAATTTAGTATTGGAGGGCAGCGTGGAGGGTAAAAACCGTAGAGGGAGACCAAGAGATGAATACACTAAGCAGATTCAAAAGGATGTAGGTTGCGGTAGGTACTGGGAGATGAAGGAACCTGCACAGGATAGAGTAGCATGGAGAGCTGCATCAAACCAGTCTCAGGACTGAAGACCACAACAACAATATTATAATATACAATAATAAAACACAAGGACCAGTCACAGACGGTGCTCCAGGAATCCACCTCTGAGAACAAACATTTTTGCGAGCAATGAGATAGCCAGCAAAGAGTTGCATTCACTTCACAAGATGGTGACTCACACTAGTGGCAGTCCAGCGTCCTGAACGAGAAAGGAATGACTATCACTAGAGTAGAAAAAAATCACCAACCGGCCTACAATCAAGAAAGATGTCAAAACTACAAGCCTTACCGGACAGAGGCGGCAAGGCGAGGAAACGTACACTGCCGTTACATACACCAACTCCCAGGGCAGGTAACTGGGGCATCAGCGGCCACCAGGCAGGAAAAATACCGCTGGTTGAACTTAACAAATTGTAACAAGCTGAAAGCAGTCATAGTAATAAGGAGTCGAGGAAAGCTAATCAGATCCGCCTTCCCCAAGCACTCCATTCGCTGCTCTTCGCCTCGACGTCACTACGAGCAACAACACAAACCCAAGTCACTGGAGAATCACGAGATGTCACAATGGTGGAGGTTTCTCTACTTGGATTGAAATGCACTCATCTTAGAGCTTGCAGGATCCGGTTTACGACGAGGTCGTGTACCATCGTGACCACAGGCCTTCGATCCGGCAGTCCATTCAGGCCGCCATCGGTCCCGGCGTGTTCTGGCACTGCGCGGACCTGACTTCTCCTGAGTCCGCAACCGAACTGGCCCACTCACACGACACGGAACAACGACGACGTCGCCCCAAAGATAGGGCAACAGTTACTACATACCCATAACCGCCGCTGCTGCCACTAGCGGACAGGCAACACTTGCGAAATCGAATGACGTCAGTCAACACGAGAAGAAGACAAACAACCACAGCCATGCAAACTAAACGATACCGTCTGGCCTCCAATAGAGGGGGGAAACCAACAAACAACACCAACGTGACCCGCAGCACGCCTCAAATACACTTGGTCAAATCTATTCAAAAAAAATAGTTCAAATGGCTCTGAGCACTATGGGACTCAACTGCTGTGGTCATCAGTCCCCTAGAACTTAGAACTACTTAAACCTAACTAACCTAAGGACATCACACACATCCATGCCCGAGGCAGGATTCGAACCTGCGACCGTAATAGCAGCGCGGTTCCAGGCTGGAGCGCCTACAAGCACTCGGTCACAGTGGCCGGCTCTCGGGCTATCACACTACACACCAGTCTGTCATCTAAACCAAGATTTCAGGATTGGGGAGGGGGGGGCAATATCACACTCTAGACAAACGTTTACATACTGTATCTTCTTTCTGTTTCATAATCAACTACTAAATAACATCAAAAGCTAACGCCAAGATTAAATCTATAGGTACCTTATTTATTCCCCAATGTCAGACGGTTGACGGTTTACTACAACAAATCGTACTTAAAGACGTGTTTTGGAGAGATCTTTAATCCAGTTTCTGTTAGCTTCGATGCAGGTTTGATATTTTTGGTATTTGTAAACTTCAAATGTTTAGTGTTTTGTGTGCTCAAACCGTGGCGTTCATGAGTTCACATTGCGAAACACTGATGTTTCCATGATGTCGTGGATTTCGTGCTGTGATTGGCTGACATGAGCAACCTGAACGGCCGGTATGGTAATTTACACACCGTATTTGTCGTATTTATACCCACGTATTACAAAAATGTGCATTCTAAGTGATAAAGCGCACACACCCACTATGGTGCATTGTACGTTGTTAAAATTGCATGTGTACTCTTTGGTGGATTTACACAGTTTTTCTTCTTGACTCATGTTTACATTGGGTCTGGCCACACAAAGTTCCTTCACTTTCATCCCAACCGTAAGTTCCAAAATTTTACCTGATAAATTGCACACTGAATTCGTATTGTTTTGTTTTCAACTCGTGGTATGCACCTTTTATTCGCAAGACGTAAAACTAACTGAACCCATGCATAATCCACTCACAAAAAGAAACCTGCTGATAACACACGTTATTCGCAGTCGGAAAGCAAGGACACTAAAGCAACCGGACATATTTCGCTCCCAGGGTATACTCCTATTTCACACGTTTTCTCTGATCATTCGTAAAACTCTTGTTAGGTGATGATACTTCTGTTACCGTACTCTAGTGCATTTTGGCGAGACAAAAACTGCCCAAAATACCATCAACACAATAACACTGAACTTCGGTCAGTGACGCAATTAAGCATAATAGAGATATACAGAGACACGGGTTCGATAGCGAAGTTTCAGCAGCTCGGTTAAGTCCTTTTTCATGTAAGCAGTCGACCGTAAAATTGATGTGCTGGTTGGTACGACACCCTTTGGCTGAAACACCAGAGCCTTCGGGACGTCCATAACAACTGCAGTCGGAGGAAGCCACGCCCCCACCTGTGCTACATAGAGCTAGCGGCATTTCAAGGGGCAGCGTTAAGACAGGCTACTACCTGTTCGAAAAACATCGCTTGATATCAACAGTTCCAAAAACGTTGGCCGTCCTTAATGACATCAGTGAGGGAAATAGGCGAAATGCGTTCTGATGATTTAAATTCTGTAATACGTTAGCGAGAAATTTTTTTAGTATGCTGTATAATTCGGAGCGGCTCCGCCTCAGAGCCTTTCATTACGTGCAGCGTCTCCTCCTCGTCATGTGAAAATGGAACAGAATCAATAACTAACTGTAAAGTGTTAACTGTAACTTTAAGACTGGCACAAAATCACACATTCCAGTTCGATGTTCTTGTGATGAAATGAGCAAATTCCCACTAACAGAAATATCTTTCGAAGCTTCTCTTTACTCCAGTCTGTTGAGGTCAGAAGCAACTCGCTTGGTAAAACTGTGGTTGTGTATTGTCCTTACGCGGAATGTCAATTTTTGCATGTACCAATGTGCCACCAAAGAAATGGCCATGTTCTTGTTGTTGTTGTGGTCTTCAGTACTGAGACTGGTTTGATGCAGCTCTTCATGCTACTCCATCCTGTGCAAGCTTCTTCATCTCCCAGTACCTACTGCAACCTACATCCTTCTGAATCTGCTTAGGGTATTCATCTCCTGGTCTTCCTCGACGATTTTTACCCTCCACACTGCCTTCCAATACTAAATTGATGAACCCTTGATGCCTCAGAACATGTCCTACCAACCGATCCCTTCTTCTAGTCAAGTTGTGCCACAAACTCCTCTTCTTCCCGATTCTATTCAATACCTCCTCATTACTTATGTGATCTACCCATCTAATCTTCAGCATTCTTCTGTAGCACCACATTTCGAAAGCTTCTATTCTCTTCTTGTACAAACGTTTTATCGTTTATGTTTCACTTCCATACATGGCTACACTCCATAGAAATACTTTCAGAAAAGACTTCCTAACACTTAAATCTATACTCGATGTTAACAAATTTCTCTTCTTCAGAAACGCTTTCCTTACCATTGGCAGTGTACATTTTATATCCTCTCTACTTCGACCATCATCAGTTATTTTCCTCCCCAAGTAGCAAAAGTCCTTTATTACTCAAAGTGTCTCATTTCCTAATCTAATTCCCTTAGCATCACCCAACTTAATTCGACTGCATTCCATTATAATGTTTTTGCGTTTGTCGATGTTCATCTTATATCCTCCTTTCAAGACACTGTTTCCGTTCGAGTGCTCTTCCAAGTGCTTTGCTGTCTCTGACATAATTACAATGTCATCGGCGAACCTCAATGTTTTTATTTCTTCTCCGTGGATTTTAATACCTACCCCAAATTTTTTCTTTTATTTCCTTTACTGCTTGCCGAACATACAGATTCAATAACATTGGGGATAGGCTACAACCCTGTCTCACTCCCTTCCCAACCACTGCTTCCCTTTCATGTACCTCGACTCTTATAACTGACACCTGGTTTCTGTTCAAATTGTAACTGGCCTTTCGCTCCTTGTATTTTACCCCTGCCACCTCCAGAATTTGGAAGCTTTCTCCATATTTTTCACATAAATGATGAATGGTGAGTACTGACGGCATACACATTGTCTTGAATATCCGATCCAGACAAATCAAATGCATCCATCCCAAAAATACTGAGTATGGAGCAAGACAGAGTTGCAATGAATGGCACTAATGTAGTCGTATTTTTGTATTTCTCTTTCACAGTGCATGTCCCAAGAACAGACATACTTTTGTCATCTTAGGCTGTGAGATGCAGATGTGATTTCTGTAACTTAGGGTGTCCCAATTGCTGATATGAATTCCGATTCATTAATTTGACAAAGCACCAGTGTCTAACTGAAACGATACATTTTGATCGCAAATTAGTAAAGATATGAACAGTTTAAGATTATTCCTCCGAATGTGATTGTCAGTTCTGGCTTTTGGAAGACTGCCATTGTTTGATTCGTGAGTGAAGGGAAGTTCTGCTGTTTGTTTATTTGATGAGAGCTGATTCGAATGAGTAAAGTTTTGCACTGTGCGTGTACCTTTCTGCACTTGCAGCTACGGCTCCTGTGACTGTTGCCAGGAGGAGCAAGTGAGGACTAAGAATGTGAGATCAAACTGATTTCCATTTCTCGAATTTAGATGTGTATGGGACAGAGTTTACATCACGACTCATTCGGAGGCACACTTACTCTCTGTGTCCTGACTTGTGGCAGCTTCGGCATTTCACTTGCTGAAAGAAGCAATGTTTCCAGCCTCATGCTACATAACACTTAACACAAGACTTCCGAGCATGTTAATTTGCAGACAAACAGGCTGTCTGTCTCGTATACCGCCTTCACTGCTTTCTGCGGCCGTTGTCAATATGTGCCACGTGAACTGTCAGCAATGTTGCAACAACGGACTCGTCAAAGTCTAGTTCTGCAAAGTATTGCCCGTCCTGAGATTCAGTCGCTATAAATACGTCAGTAAGAACAGAATTGCAATGCTTTAAAGTGTCAACCTTATTCTCGTTTCAGTCAGGTTCTGAATAATGGAACCATGAAGGATTTAATCTTGAAATGAAGCTCCACAAGCGCAGTTTAATTTACAGTTCCTCTGGTCCACGAAGACAATATCGATACCGCAAACATCAGATGGACCTGTGAGCCATGGATCTCTAAGTCATCATAAGGAAAATGAGCATGAGCTCCTTATGAATAGTCTTCACCGAAGTAGATCTGTAGTATTGGTTTGCTTAGGATGGCGTAAGCGTTGAGACGGAGATGTGTTGTTAGCGACTTCAGTCACTCGGCACTTCCAAGATCAAAGTTAATACTTTACAAAAGTGTAATAATATTATCTTGGAACTCTTCCATTTGGTCCGTGTTTGCATAGAAAAACAGTAATATCAGAATTTGAGAACGCCTTGAAGGAAAACACCTTGGTATTCGTTTATTTCTTTATTATCCCACACTAGTTTCCGCGACAAATATCACCATCATCAGTGGGTTTTTTTAATCTAAAACATGCAGAAAATGGTATGGCTGTACAAACACAGTAAAACATTATTACATTTTTACAAATCATCTTTTGAAATATAGTTTTATATTGATACTTTCATACTACGTTATTTATTGCATGCTACAGCACGTTTTAAGCAATTATTGGTGCTGTTTGTGACATATTTTCTGTGCTCTATTTTTCTGTTGCCGTCTTTTTACCTAGCGAACATCATGTCATTTGCAACCGTGTGAGCGGCTGTTAGTAAGCAAATACACAAAGGTGAACTTCGTATGTCAGTAGTATATACTTGGGGTTGTGGTAGTGTTGTGGAAACCAGTTATTTTGGTGTGTATTTAGCTGTTGCTTAGCTACCTCGTGTACTCACCTTCATTGGACGGTGTGTGGCTGCTTTTTACACAGCAAAACAAAACTTTTGCGCTTTGTTTCTGATCCAGAATATTACGCCATCTTGCTGTTCGCGTGTGTCGCGAGAGGCGTATCGCAAGTGGCGAGAGTGGCTATGAAAACCTGTAGCGCGAATTACGACGACTTCTGTTCATTATTTTTGTCTCTGTGTTTGATTGGGAAGTGGTTCTTTTCAGTGTGTGTGCTTTCTGTTCTGTTTCCTTGGTCAGTTCTATCAGAGGGGTAAAGAGTGTGTTGTTGCAAACTGTTGTGTTTTCGTTTATTACATTTTTCCCTTCAACTAAAGCCTTTAGTATGTAGTAATTTCCTTCTATTGTCTGTTGTGGGTATAGACTGTTGCTGTTTCTTAGAATGCGTAGATCGTTTTCGATATTAGTGGGGTTTTGCATCAAGGCGGACTCAATTTGTGATATCACTGTTTACAAAAGTAGTGTGCAAGTCTTCTACCCACATGCGGTGCAAATAGCTCTAGACATGGTACAGTAATCATGTCGTTTGATGGAAGTTTTGTTTTACTACATCCTAAATCAACTATGTCGCGTGTCACAGGTTTGTGATAAAAAATGATGGCAGTGCAGTGCGTCCATTAGAAAGAGCCCCACTAGACAAACAGAGAATTAAATATCAAACACAGACATCGCACGTTTTCATAGAATTTCTAAATTATTTCTAGTCAGTACGGATGTGATTACTGCAACAACAAACTCGCATTGTAAGTCTGTTGCTGGCCGAGGTTACAGTTGATAATGACAGAGAGGTCTGCCGTAACAACTTTCATGCTTTTTTTTTTTTTTTTTTGGTCATCAGTCTACTGACTGGTTTGATGCGGCCCGCCACGAATTCCTTTCCTGTGCTAACCTCTTCATCTCAGAGTAGCACTTGCAACCTACGTCCTCAATTATTTGCTTGACGTATTCCAATCTCTGTCTTCCTCTACAGTTTTTGCCCTCTACAGCTCCCTCTAGTACCATGGAAGTCATTCCCTCATGTCTTAGCAGATGTCCTATCATCCTGTCCCTTCTCCTTATCAGTGTTTTCCAAATATTCCTTTCCTCTCCGATTCTGCGTAGAACCTCCTCATTCCTTACCTTATCAGTCCACCTAATTTTCAACATCCGTCTATAGCACCACATCTCAAATCCTTCTATTCTCTTCTATTCCTGTTTTCCCGCAGTCCATGTTTCACTACCATACAATGCTGTACTCCAGACATACATTCTCAGAAATTTCTTCCTCAAATTAAGGCCGGTATTTGATATTAGTAGACTTCTCTTGGCCAGAAATGCCTTTTTTGCCACAGCGAGTCTGCTTTTGATGTCCTCCTTGCTCCGTCCGTCATTGGTAATTTTACTGTTTAGGTAGCAGAATTCCTTAACTTCATTGACTTCGTGACCATCAATCCTCATGTTAAGTTTCTCGCTGTTCTCATTTCTACCACTTCTCGTTACCTTCGTCTTTCTCCGATTTACTCTGAAACCATACTGAGTACTCATTAGACTGTTCATTCCGTTCAGCAGATCATTTAATTCATCTTCACTTCCACTCAGGATAGCAATGTCATCAGCGAATCGTATCATTGATATCCTTTCACCTTGTATTTTAATTCCACTCCTGAACCTTTCTTTTATTTCCATCATTGCTTCCTCGATGTACAGATTGAAGAGTAGGGGCGAAAGGCTACAGTCTTGTCTTACTCCCTTCTTAATACGAGCACTTCGTTCTTGATCGTCCACTCTTATTATTCCCTCTTGGTTGTTGTACATATTATATATGACCCGTCTCTCCCTATAGCTTACCCCTACTTTTTTCAGAATCTCGAACAGCTTGCACCAATTTATATTGTCGAACGCTTTTTCCAGGTCGACAAACCCTTTGAACGTGTCTTGATTTTTCTTGAGCCTTGCTTCCATTATTAGCCGTAACGCCAGAATTGCCTCTCTCATCCCTTTACTTTTCCTAAAGCCAAACTGATCGTCACCTAGCGCATTCTCAATTTTCTTTTCCATTCTTCTGTGTATTATTCTTGTAAGCAGCTTCGATGCATGAGGTTTTAAGCTGATTGTGCGATAATTTTCGCACTTGTCAGCTCTTGCCGCCTTCGGAATTGTGTGGATGATGCTTTTCCGAAAGTCAGATGGTATGTCGCCAGACTCATACATTCTACACACCAACGTGAATAGTCGTTTTGTTGCCACTTCCCCTAATGATTTTAGAAATTCTGTTGTAATGTTATCTATCCCTTCTGCCTTATCTGACCGTAAGTCCTCCAAAGCTCTTTTAAATTCCGATTCTAATACTGGATCCCCTATCTCTTCTAAATCGACTCCTGTTTCTTCTTCTATCACATCAGACAAATCTTCACCCTCATAGAGGCTTTCAGTGTATTCTTTCAACCTATCTGCTCTCTCCTCTGCATTTAACAGTGGAATCCCCGTTGCACTGTTAATGTTACCACCGTTGCTTTTAATGTCACCAAAAGTTGTTTTGACTTTCCTGTATGCTGAGTCTGTCCTTTCGACAATCATATCTTTTTCGATGTCTTCACATTTTTCCTGCAGCCATTTCGTCTTAGCTTCCTTGCACTTCCTATTTACTTCATTCCTCAGCGATTTGTATTTCTGTATTCCTGATTTTCCCGGAACATGTTTATACTTCCTCCTTTCATCAATCAACTGAAGTATTTCTTCTGTAACCCATGGTTTCTTCGCAGCTACCTTCTTTGTACCTATGTTTTCCTTCCCAATTTCTGTGATGACCCTTTTTAGAGATGTCCATTCCTCTTCAACTGTAATGCCTACTGCGCTATTCCTTATTGCTGTATCTATAGCGTTAGAGAACTTCAAACCTATCTCGTCATTCCTTAGTACTTCCGTATCCCACTTATTTGCGTATTGATTCTTCCTGACTAATGTCTTGAACTTCAGCCTACTCTTCATCACTACTATATTGTGATCTGAGTCTATATCTGCTCCTGGGTACGTCTTACAATCCAGTATCTGATTTCGGAATCTCTGTCTGACCATGCTGTAATCTAATTGAAATCTTCCCGGATCTTCCGGCCTTTTCCAAGTATATCTCCTCCTCTTGTGATTCTTGAACAGGGTATTCGCTATTACTAGCTGAAACTTGTTACAAAGCTCAATTAGTCTTTCTCCTCTTTCATTCCTTGTCCCAAGCCCATATTCTCCTGTAACCTTTTCTTCTACTCCTTCCCCTACAACTGCATTCCAGTCGCCCATGACTATTAGATTTTCGTCCCCCTTTACATACTGCATTACCCTTTCAATATCCTCATACACTTTCTCTATCTGTTCATCTTCAGCTTGCGACGTCGGCATGAATACCTGAACTATCGTTGTCGGTGTTGGTCTGCTATCGATTCTGATTAGAACAACCCGGTCACTGAACTGTTCACAGTAACACACCCTCTGCCCTACCTTCCTATTCATAACGAATCCTACACCTGTTATACCATTTTCTGCTGCTGTTGATATTACCCGATACTCATCTGACCAGAAATCCTTGTCTTCCTTCCACTTCACTTCACTGACCCCTACTATATCTAGATTGAGTCTTTGCATTTCCCTTTTCAGATTTTCTAGTTTCCCTACCACGTTCAAGCTTCTGACATTCCACGCCCCGACTCGTAGAACGTTACCCTTTCGTTGATTATTCAATCTTTTTCTCATGGTAACCTCCTCCTTGGCAGTCCCCTCCCGGAGATCCGAATGGGGGATTATTCCGGAATCTTTTGCCAATGGAGAGATCATCATGACACTTCTTCAGTTACAGGCCACATGTCCTGTGGATACGCGTTACGTGTCTTTAATGCAGTGGTTTCCATTGCCTTCTGCATCTTCATGTCGTTGATAATTGCTGATTCTTCCGCCTTTAGGGGCAATTTCCCACCCCTAGGATAAGAGAATGCCCTGAACCTCTATCCGCTCCTCCGCCCTCTTTGACAAGGCCGTTGGCAGAATGAGGCTGACTTCTTATGCCGGAAGTCTTCGGCTGCCAATGCTGACTATTTATCAAAATTTAGGCAGTGGCGGGGATCGAACCCGGGACCGAAGACGTTTTGATTATGAATCAAAGACGCTACCCACCCCCCTTTTCTTTTTTTTTTTAAATCTCATTTTGATCGTTTTCGTACGTTGTATTTGCTCGGTGCGGACGTCGCGAGACATCCGTTTATGTTCGTTGTTACTCGATTTACTCAGTTTTTTATTACAGAGGGCAGCTAACTCTCTGACCGAACACGCTGAGCTACCGTGCCGGCAACGCTAGACGGGGGTGGGGGGGGGGGGGGGGGGGAGGGGGACATGCTACTCCACATGTAAGTTTATCATTGTATACAGATCAAGCGAGCAGACAAATTAGTTCTAGAGCTGTTTCTTCTGGAGGTATCTGACATGGCTTGCTAACACACAACTTCCGTTAACTGCATGTGTAGAACCGACATCCAAAGTTACAAAGATACATTTAGACGAATTTGATGGCTAAGACATCGACAAGAGTGCTTCCCAGTCCATTGTAGCAGTACTGTGTCTTATACGACAATGCAGAAGGAAAATGCGCTATAAATAGTTCTTAGAGATGTGTTGTTGATGTGGTACAGTTGGTAGAGTGTTAGTGGCGGTTGTTGTAATACAGCATTCATTCCATACATTCAAACAGTTGGTCCCAAGGCCAGTTCAGTAAGGCTGTAGCAGTAGATTCAGGCTATTAGTTGAAATAGGTTCCAAACTAGCTGCAGTAGTAGTAGATTCATGTAATAGATTCTCAATTAGCTGTACTGCAATGACAACACACTTTTTTATAAAGGACAGAATTATTCTTCAACCAACACTAATTTGCTCTGTACATTGGTGTTAACGGCCACAAAACGTTTGACTACGGTTATCCTTGTTATAAACAGGAAATGACCTAGTGTACGGCCTAGCTTCGTGTTTTTAAGTGATTTCTAAGTGAGTCCTCATGTAAATTGTGTTTGGCATTGTACATGAAACATGTAATATTTGCAGCCGATTTTTACGTAGTGAGAGTTGAGAAATCTGAAGGTGTGAGCAATATGTGGAAGGTTCTCATCTTCGTAATCAATTGGCGTTGTAGCGGGACTTCCGTTTGTGAGGTTATTCGCTTTCGTGGAATTTCTAAATCATTTTCTGGTGAGTGCCTGTAAGATTCCATCAGCAAGGATGCT
The DNA here is from genome assembly GCF_023897955.1 of Schistocerca gregaria. Taxonomy (NCBI): domain Eukaryota; kingdom Metazoa; phylum Arthropoda; class Insecta; order Orthoptera; family Acrididae; genus Schistocerca; species Schistocerca gregaria. The sequence continues at coordinate 946,879,623 of NC_064922.1, read as the reverse complement.
CGTTCAGGAGGTCTTTTGCTGGTCACAGTAAGGGATGTCAGAAGACATGATGTGAAATATACGGAGACGTGGACTTTGAGAAATCCTACAAGCATGCAAGATTGTAGTGCATTTGAATTTATAATAGCCACCAAACTTAGAGTTATACCAGTTCGTGGGGAGTATGATTTTATGAGAGCTACTCTGAAATATTTCATCGGATGTTTGGTCTTCGAATATTTTATATGAAGTGGGAAAATGATGAGAAATTGAAGAGTTCATGCTTTCGTCTGTGGAGACTACATAACAGTACAAGCCATACATCTACATGATATGGTGAAATTGTAACAAAATGATTTCTCACACAGTGGAACGTAACCAAATGACCAATGTTACACGCAAAAATTGTAACAAAATGAGCAGGGTTGTACTGAAATGGTAAAAGATGCCCACAAATCTGTAACAGATTGTCCACAAACTGTAAAATATCACCCCATGTTTCAGCAAAAATTATTAAAAAAAATGCCCAAAGCTCTAACAAAATGCCACCAAATTGTAACAAATTTCCCTATGATATAGTAAAGTTGTAACAAAACACTTAATGTTAATCTGAATTGTGAAAAGCATCCCCTGCTACAATAAAAATAGTAAAAAACTACCCAATACACCACTACGTAACTGTAAAATTCACTGAATTATGCAAGCTGTAGAGCTCTATTACAGCTTTACGACACACCCAAGAGTTCTACATAACTCACATGCTGATCGTGCTGATATGGGGGCTATTAACAAATGTAACATCACAGCTTTCACCATTGTTCGGCGCTTTTATCGAAGACCTTTTAGTTGTAACACAGTTGTATCCTAAGGGTTTCTATCAGACATCAACTTGCAAGTAGGTTGCTTCTGCTAAGTACTGAATTCAAGATGGTCACTTGTAAAATCCAAGATGACAGTCCATGATGGTAGACTTACAATGTCACAATCTCCAAGATGACGATGTACGACACCATCGATGACATCAGAATACAAGGTGCTGATCGAAGATGGTTGACCTGGTGCTGCGGCCACAGTCTGTTATGATTTCAGCTTCCGTGACGCTGCAGTCGCTCACTCACCCTCCACTCCTTCACACCGTCTTACCGTCATTCATCGTGTGACGTCTCCAGATGTGTTATGCACACCCCACCCTAGTGAAATGTTGATCATGAAGCAACATAAAAGACCTGCAACCTTCACATAAAAAACACTAATTCCCACAGTTGACTGCAAGCATTAAACCACACGGCTCTCTCATGTTATTTTAATTATTCATTGCGTGTATGTGACTTGAGGTTTTCATTAATTTGTCCCTCAGCACAACAGCTCCCTGAAATGGTCAGTGCTTGGTACACCTGAGAAGGAGCAAAAAATCGAGTCAGCACACAGACAGGCCTCATGATGCAGGGCCTTATAAAGGGTGTTTCAAAAAGAATATACGTATTTCGAATGCACGTATTTATTAAACTTTAAGACATACGAATATGAAACTTTACACACATATTTACAAACCTCTCAAGTTCGCATTACAGATGTTCAATATGTCCTCCATCGGCGACACGAACAATATAGCATCGATACTCAAATTCCTCCCATATTCGGGCAAGCATGTCCTTCGTCACTGATGTTATGGCAGTACGGATCCTGTTCTTCAACTCTTCCAGGTTCTGTGGGAGTGTTGGTACATAGACGTTGTCTTTAACGAAAGATGTCAGAGGATGTCAAGTCCGGTGACCTCTGGAGCCCAGCTGAGACATGCTAAGTCGCCAGCTCCTTGAGGACCAATCCAGCGGTTCCCGTAGAGTTTCATTCAGATATTCACGCACTTGGCGACTCCAGTGAGGGGTGCCCCGTCTTGTTGAAAAATGAAGGTGTCTTCGTGCAGCCTCGGAAACAACCAATTTTATAACATAGCGAGGTACCGCTGACGGTTAACCCTGTTTCCATCAAAGAAGAATGGGCCGCAAAGAGATGATCGGGATATCGGACAAAATACATTGACTTTGGACGAATCTGGTACATGTTCAGTGGCTGCATGCAGGTTCTGTAGGCCCCAAATTCGAACATTGTGTTCGTCTACCTGGCCACTAACATGCAAAATCGCTTCATCACTGAACACGATGCGTTGTGCGAAAGTGTTATCATTGTCAATAGCATCGAGTATCTCGTTACAAATGCCACACGTTTGCTTCTGCCATCAGGACGCAGAGCTTGTAACATCTGCAACTTGTACGGCTTCATAACCAACCGACGGCTGGAAACCCGCCAAATTGTTGTTGTAGGCAGCTGTCACTCCCGACCGGCACGACGAATTGATTTTGAAGGACTGCGACGGAAAGCAGTTTGAATTCGTGCAACATTTTCTTCAGGAACACGAGGGCGGCCAGGAATCTTTCTTTTACATACACACCCGGTATCTAGAAACTGTCGATACCATCTGAGAATGTTCCACCCATTCGGAGGATCAAGTTGGTACCTCAACCTGGAACGTCTTTGCTCTGTAATCGCAGAATAGCACTTCGCAAACTCGAGAACACAAAATGATTTCTGCTGCGGAGTAGCCACTTTAAACTTATGACGGTTACCAAGCAAAACAGAAGCTAACTCACATCTAATGGCTTCTATTAATATAAACTAGACTATGTATTCGTTTGTCCAATAGCCGAGCCGAGGCGCAGCGATCGATAGTTTGGACAAAATAATTGTTTGTAATACGTATATTCTTTTTGAAACACCCTGTATGTTGGAGCTGGACACGGGATTTTTTTGAGACTGCGACTTTCCAATGTATTCAACATATCACTGAGTCACTGAGCACTTGATACATTGGAGCAAAAGTCAAGCCAGCATACAGATCTGTTTCCAGACTTGGAGTTTCCGCTATCACCAACATCTGCGCCACTCATCCAGCTGCTATCATTGATTAGTGCAGCCATTAAAGTGGTGTTATTCTCTGTAACATACAAGCCGAATGCAACTGATAGCAAATGCGTTGTTGTAGGATTGTCCTCAGATATCAACGATTTAATGACATGAAAATATTGCTTTCAGACTATGAATGGTATCAGTTATATCAGAATTCAATTATATATTATTATATATTGTATATATAATTTATATTATATATTATCGCATCAGAAAACAATTATATCAGAATTCAACACAAATAACTGCAATTTCCAATTCTAAAAATCAGTGTAATATTACGGGATTTTCATACAATATATAAATATACAACTAGAATACCACACTGTGCATTGACGTCCAGAAATTTATATTCAGAAACTTGATACACGCTATATCAAACATCCTGAAAGGGTACAGTACCGCCCGACATTGAAAATAGGTACAACATTCTTCGTTATTCTTGTCAGTACAACATATTTTTTCTAATAACTCAATTTCAATTAATACAGCGAAGCTGGATACCAGTGTGGGAAAGAATGACAATTTATTTATGTAATTGACCACATGTGCACTCCCACAAAATAAATCCCTTCATCCAGTTTGGTGAGATCTGCGAAATGAATGAATGTATGGTCGTCTGCTAACCACAGATAGTGAATGTGCAATATATGATCATGTTTGAGACGGCCCTTTGGTGGAGCCAAAGAGATGAAATTTGCCTGAGCTTTGAACGCCTGAAATGTAGCTGACCAATACGGTAGCATGGTCTTCCCCCACCTCGACAGAGGTGCGAGATGACCTGAAGAAAGGCCATGTTTCAGCACTCTGGCGCTGGATCTAGTGTTGGTAAGACCTGTCTTAGGTGTGCTCCGTAAAGACAAAAGAGTGGAGACATGCTATGCATGTGAAATACTTAAGAGTAGTTTGGAATAATAATTTCTCTATTTCAGGAACTTTTGTGGGGAGAATTAAATGTCAGGCAGGTAATATTAAGGGAATCGTAGTAATCTTCGGAAGTGACCAACGGTCACAATGAAACCACGTGTAGCAATAAGTTGAAGTACTTCCGAGTGCTTAAGTTAACCTGAATTACTAGTGTGTGTACTATAAGTTGGAAATGTTTAAGAAATTGAGTGTGCAGGACTTGAAATTAGAGACGAGTACTTCCACGTGGTGAGTACTGTGTGAGTCTCAATCTGTGTATGAGACAAAGGATAAAGAGAAGTACTTGTCCATGGTATCAGTTGAGGACTCGCGTGTGTGACGAATATGTTCTTAATATTATTTCGTGTGTTATGTTTCCGTGTGACGGTTGATGCAAACTATAATACTCTGAGAGAGAAGCAAGGTGAGTCAGCCGTCTATCCAGCAACGCCACGTGGCTTGCATTGCACAGGAAGACGTGCATATATCCTCCAGAGCTCATAGTAGGAAAGAAAAATTACGAAGTGGGACAGTGTGAAACTGGGATAAATACTAATTGAAGTGGGAAAGCTGAAACTAATGAGATTATAACGTTGTGACTATTCTTTGTATTGTATGTTGCCAGTGTGACGTATTTTATGAAATTTAAGTATGTGTGGTTGGCATGGGAGAGTAACAAGATAGTTTCAGAGGCAGTGGGTTATGCACATTCCTTTTTGTACCGCTCGGTCTGGAGGAAATTTTCGTAATGATGGGTGTGAGAGTATAAGTGTGAGATATAGAAAAAGATCCACCATCCTATCCAGAAAGTGCACTGTAGAGTTAAATAATTCGAGTCCATAAGATAGAGAATCACCAATGTAAAGCCAAGCCCACTGGGCGGAATTTCTCATTTGTTATTGTTGTAGGTTATAGAATTTGTGTGTTTAGGTTATAGCATTTATCGGAATAAATGAGATAGTGAAAAGAAAAAGATTGGTGGCCTTTTCCTTCGAATAGTATGTTGTCACGATACCCAGAATTTATAATGTGTGCGCCATTCATATTCAGTGCGATGGCCACGTGTTGATCAAAGCCGTTAAATAAGAAAGAAAATGTGGTATTGCCAGTGCGTAGTGAACAGTCAGAGTTGTGTAAATTACTAATAGTCATATGTGCGTTTCCGTACCCGTTGCGTAATATTCAAACAGGAGAATAACTTGTAACTTAATTGTGAGTACTAGAGTTCGTGTTCCTCGATAAATAAGAATGAGCCCACTCGCTTGGCAGAACAGTCATCTTGCCGGCCTGACTGCTTGATGCCACAGTATGAGCAAGGCATGTGGGTGCTTCTCAATCCAGTGCACGGTGTATGAGTGTCTTGGTTGATAGACTTAAATGTACGGATTTTTGTGTTTAAGCCAACATAACGCAAGTGCATGCCTCTCCCTTTCTACCCTAGTACACATGACAGTATGTGTTAGCATAAGCGCTCTAATTCGGACAGCCAGAAGGCTTCCCATCATCCTTAGGAAAGTTAATTTCTCGCCATTTTGAACTTAGGACAAGTCAGCTCCAAACTTAGGATGATATTTGTTTCAACTGTGATGAGGTCTGTGAGAAATTGTTTATCTGTAATTCAGAGGGTTGTAGGAAATTGTTAAGCTGTAACTCAGAGGGTTGCAGGAAATTGTTAAGCTATTATGTCTGAGGGGCAATTCTTTAAATTATGATTAGCTTGGCTAGGAACATTTGAAACTCAGGCCAAGTGGAACCAATGAATTTTCTGAATTTACCATCAAGATAGGAAACCAAACTTAGGACAAAAGTGACGTGGCAACCATGAGACTGCACCAGGGAGCTGGTAAATCTGGCAACCACGCAGGCTGTGTCAGTATCCTCAGATCCATCATCTTGAATTGCGACGTTTTAGGGCTGTGCCAGTATCCCAGGTCCATCTTCTTGGGTCGCCACCTTAGATTCATAGGACTGTGCCAGCATCCCCAGGTTCACCATCTTGGCTTATGGCATCATGGGCTTCCATCTTGAATTGTTTCAATTTCACACCAACAGAACAATGACCGATGTTGGATTTTTCAAATGTCCTGCCGTTTTACACTTAGGGTAACAGCCCTACTTCTACCGTGATGTCATAGGAGCGTGGAGAAAGGCTGTAGCACAGTTGGGCTATTTTTTAATTTCTAGACATTTTCCGAATTTCCTATCATTTTCTACAACAAGGCAACTGGAATACGCCAGAGGGGTAGGAGCAAAAGGAGGGGCCAGCCTAGAAACAGTACATGATGCATTATCGCTGACTGCGTAGGGAGATGGAGAGGGGGGGGGGGGGGAGACTGGAAATCTGGAAACAATGCAGATTGTGCCAGACTTATTAACGTGTTCAAATATGTTTTGCAAGCCTAATACACTCTTTTCCAAAGTTTAAAGCCTGTTGTTAATGTTGGTTACCTTTTTTGACATCCAAAAGAATATTCTCATCGTTTCTGACCTTTTTGTTTTTAGGTTTTTAATTTTAATTTCATACAGTATTATGGGGCTATAAATATAGTTGTGGTTCATGGTATGGGTTCCTGTAGTCATGTCCTAGTTCATGAACCACGGGCAACGTATGAGTGGCCAAGTAAGTGGTCCCGACAGTCGGGATACCAGTTACTTTGGAATAAGGCTGGGCATCTCGGACATATTCTGAGTCGTGATCACCTTTGTGCTCATACGGCAAAGACTACCAAATCCACTGATTAGTCCCTCAGCCGTTAGGGGTAAAACCCAATGGGACTCGGGGCAAGGAAGGCTAGCAACCTGCTTCCCTGGTACTTTGAATATGATGCTGGCAACAATCAGAGCAAATTGCCTCAGACCTTTGGAGGTGACGGAGTCCCACCTCTAACTGACAAACCAGGGACTCCTAAGATACGACTTGGCACACAAATGGTAATGAGATGCGGAGCTATTAATATCAATGGGGGATATTCTGGGAAGAAGGTAGAGCTGGCAGAGGCTGCAAGTAAGATGGGGCTGGACGTTTTAGCTGTTAGTGACATTCGGGTAAGGGGTGAGAAAGAAGAGGAAGTGGGAGAATACAAGGTCTACCTGTCAGGAGTCAAAGCAGGAATAGCACAATGGGGTGTAGGGATTTACATCAGGAAATAAATGAAACCCAGCGTAGTTGCAGTAAGGTATGTAAACGAACGACTGATGTGGATAGATTTGATAGTGTCTAGCAAGAAAATTAGGATTGTGTCAGGATACTCGCATTGTGAAGGGACAGATCAAGATAAGATGGATAGTTTTTATGAGGCACTCACTGATGTAGTTGTTAGAGTAAAGGACAAGGACAGTGTTCTGCTCATGGGTGATTTTAACGCCAGGATTGGAAATCGAACAAAAGGGTATGAAAAGGTTATGGGTAAATTTGGAGAGGATATGGAGGCCAACAGGAACGGGCAACAACTCTTGGATTTCTGTGCCAGTATGAGCTTAGTAATCACAAACTCCTTTTTTAAACATAAGAACATTCACCGGTATACTTGGGAAAGCAAGGGAACCAGATCTGTCATTGACTATATAATAACAGATCAGGAATTCAGGAAGGCTGTGAGGGACACACGTGTATTCAGGGGATTCTTTGATGACACTGATCATTATTTAATCTGCAGTGAAATTGGGATTGTGAGGCCGAAAATGCAGGAGGTCAGGTCCATATGTCGGAGGATAAGAGTGGAGAAACTTGAAGATAAGGAAATCAGGCACAAGTACATAACAGCGATCTCAGAAAGGTACCAGTTAGTTGAATGTAGTCAATTACAGCAATTGGAAAAGGAATGGACAAGGTACAGGGACACAGTGCTAGAAGTGGCTAAAGAATGTCTTGGAACAGTAGTGTGTAAAAGTAGGATGAAGCAAACAGCATGGTGGAATGACACAGTCAAGGCAGCCTGTAAAAGGAAAAAGAAGGCGTATCAAAAATGGCTACATACTAGAACTCAGGTAGACAGAGAAAGTTATGTTGAAGAAAGAAACAAAGCCAAACAGATAATTGCAGCATCCAAGAAGAAATCTTGGGAAGACTTTGGAAACAGGTTGGAGACATTGGGTCAAGCTGCTGGAAAACCATTCTGGAGTGTAATTAGCAGTCTTCGAAAGGGAGGTAAGAAGGAAATGACAAGTATTTTGGACAGGTCAGGAAAACTGCTGGTGAATCCTAGGGTGTCTTGGGCAGATGGAGGGAATATTTTGAAGAGTTGCTCAATGTAGGTGAAAATACGATCAGTAATGTTTCAGATTTCGAGGTAGAATGCGGTAGGAATGAGGATGGAAATAGGATCACATTTGAGGAAGTGGAGAAAATCGTCAATAGATTGCAGTGCAATAAAGCAGCTGAGGTGGATGAATTTAAGTCGGAATTCATCAAATACAGTGGAAAGTCAGGTCTTAAATGGCTACACAGGATAATTGAAATGATCTGGGTGTCGGGACATGTTCCATCAGACTGGACAAAAGCAGTAATCACACCAATCTTTAAACATGGAAACACAAAAGATTGTAATAACTACAGAGGTATCTCTTTAATCAGCGTTGTGGGTAAAATCTTCTCAGGTATTGTTGAAAGGAAAGTGCGAATATTAGTTGAGGACCAATTGGATGGAAATCAGTGTGGGTTTAGGCCTCTTAGAGGTTGTCAGGGACAGATCTTTAGCTTACGGCAAATTATGGAGAAGTGTTATGAGTGGAACAGGGTATTGTACATATGCTTTATAGATCTAGAAAAGACATATGACCGGGTTCCTAGGAGGAAGTTATTGTCTGTTCTACGAGGTTATGGAACAGGAGGCAAACTTTTGCAAGCAATTAAAGGTCTTTACATGGATAGTCAGGCAGCAGTTAGAGTTGACGGTAAATTGAGTTCATGGTTCAGAATAGTTTCAGGGGTAAGACAAGGCTGCAACCTATCTCCACTGTTGTTCATATTATTTATGGATCATATGTTGAAAACAATAAAGTGGCTGGGTGAGATTAAGACATGTGAACACAAAATAAGCAGTCTTGCATATGCGGATGACTTAGTTGTGATGTCAGATTCGACTGGAAGTTTGCAAAGTAATATTTCAGAGCTAGATCAGAAATGTAAGGACTACGGTATGAAGATTAGCATCTCCAAAACGAAAGTAATGTCAGTGGGAAAGAAATATAAACGGATTGAGTGCCAAATAGGAGGAACAAAGTTAGAACAGGTAGACGGTTTCAAGTACTTAGGATGCATATTCTCACAGGATGGCAACATAGTGAAAGAACTGGAAGCGAGGTGTAGCAAAGCTAATGCAGTGAGTGCTCAGCTACGATCTACTCTCTTCTGCAAGAAGGAAGTTAGTACCAAGACTAAGTTATCTGTGAACCGTTCAATCTATCGACCAACTTTGTTGTATGGGAGCGAAAGCTGGGTGGATTCAGGTTACCTTATCAACAAGGTTGAGGTTACGGATATGAAAGTAGCTAGGATGATTGCAGGTACTAGCAGATGGGAACAATGGCAGGAGGGTGTCCACAATGAGGAAATCAAAGAAAAACTGGGAATGAACTCTATAGATGTAGCAGTAAGGGGAACAGGCTTAGATGGTGGGGTCATGTTACACGCATGGGAGAAGCAAGGTTACCCAAGAGACTCATGGGTTCAGCAGTAGAGGGTAGGAGGAGTCGGGGCAGACCATGGAGAAAGTACCTGGATTCGCTTAAGAATGATTTTGAAGTAATAGGTTTAACATCAGAAGAGGCACCAACGTTAGATCATGGAGGAATTTTATAAGGGGGCTATGCTCCAGACTGAACGCTGAAAGGCATAATCAGTCTTAAATGATGATGGTGATGATGATGATGGAAAAAAGTTCTAGTTTTATTCAGTAATATCTTTGAAGCAGTGGATTTAATGATATGAGGATAAAATGTTAGATGACTGAATCAAAAAAGTAGTATGCATAATGACATACAGTTGTGTAGTTTATTTACACAATTGAATACACTTACCGTTTAGATATCAAAATGATCTATCTTAAAAATATTAAGTGGATAACTATCACTCACTTGAGGTACAATTACTTTTGTGTAATTCTTGTCAATACGTCATACGTTACAAACTCATTAAATCAGTGACATAAAAAATGGCAATTTCAGAATTTTGTCCCCTGTGGAAAATTTCTGCAAAAACCCATGGTCCAAGCACTGCAGTATTAGCATGGAAATATGACTAATATATATATGTTTATAGCTTCTAATACATTTGAGACTCCAAAATTTTACCTGTTTCACATATGGGAACCCGAAGTTTGGTTTGCGTATCATAATGCTTTACTAATTTAAGTCCTGGAGCAGTTGGTATGCCATTGCCTTTGTCTGAACTTTGAACTGGCTTCCTCGGACACTCATATGGTGCCTGTAGTTTTAATTGGGCTCTGAACTACGGTGCAGCTCAGATATACTCCGTCCCTTAATTACTGAAGCATGGCTACAGTGAATCGTACTCAATGACACCAAGTCTCACTCCAAATAAGTTTTTATAATTATGATTGTCTTCTATTCCTTTCAATGTATTGTATTATTTGCGTATAAGTTTTCTATCTGTTGTGTTCAGTTAATATCTTCTTTAATATTTTATTGGCTAGAGTATTTGAGCTGCCTTGTTTTCATTTATTTAGTTCTAAAATAATAACTTGAAAGTTGCCTGTTATGTTTGTCAACTAGTAACTTATGTTTTTCGCATATTTTACTCGCGAGTAGGCTTTGCTGTGATATTTGCAGCCAACAGTCGATATCTGCGTAGTCAATATTGGTTCATCTACGCCTGTTTCACTTAACTACAGTCTTTGGAACGAGCAGCGGCTCAGACAATGAAAAATGGAGGCATCTGAGTACACTTGCATTGCCTATAGTTTAGAACGCAAACAAAGATTACTACTCTGTTTTCGTAATGAGAACTGCGAAGAGCATTTCTCTGCGGACTAGTGCTGGGAAACAAGCTAATATTTGGTGCAAATGCACGCTTGGGGAGCCATACTGAGTTGAGGGCTTGTTGCCTGTACCGGGCGTTTATGAGTAATGAAGCAGGACTTCCAGTTTCGACTGGTGTGCGGCGGTTATCATTTTTCCTATTTTTTGTTTTGTAACAGAACAGAGTAAATACGCTTTTCATTCACCTAACGTTCTTTACGTTTTTGTTGGTTTTACGAATAATTCGCAAACAAAGGGCGCGGCATAGTTACCACTCGGCTCTTGTAACATTAATTATGGTATTCCTTGTGAAGTAAGTGTACTTTTTTGGTTTCAGTATTTATCAAGTAATACGAAATCTCTTGCATTTATTCTCACTCTGCCCCTTCATTAAATTGAAAGTGTATATTTATGTGGTTGGATATTGCCAAGGTGCCGTATGGCCATGAACTTATACATTACTAATAATGAGATCTTACTCTAGTCGTTTGCCTTCAGCAGCGCTATCTCTCCGGTGAGAATGATTTTCAGCTAATACAGACATTTAGAAGGCGTGAGTTTGCTTGCGATATTTTTAGTAGATTTCCTGTAGGTACCAGCACGTAAATTTTCATCGTGAGCTTCGGACCAGAACTTGCTACGGCAGGTTTCATGCAAAGAGGATTCTATATTCTGGGTTCTTGATAGCGAGGTGTTCCGAATTGTAGTCGTGAGGCACGCATGCTCGAAACACTTTTAGAACATTGGGAATTTTTGTATGATCAAGTGTCAGTTACTTTGATAGGAAGCTTACCCTTTACAAATAATTCAATAATATACACTCCTGGAAATTGAAATAAGAACACCGTGAATTCATTGTCCCAGGAAGGGGAAACTATATTGACACATTCCTGGGGTCAGATACATCACATGATCACACTGACAGAACCACAGGCACATACACACAGGCAACAGAGCATGCACAATGTCGGCACTAGTACAGTGTATATCCACCTTTCGCAGCAATGCAGGCTGCTATTCTCCCATGGAGACGATCGTAGAGATGCTGGATGTAGTCCTGTGGAACGGCTTGCCATGCCGTTTCCACCTGGCGCCTCAATTGGACCAGCGTTCGTGCTGGACGTGCAGACCGCGTGAGACGACGCTTCATCCAGTCCCAAACATGCTCAATGGGGGACAGATCCGGAGATCTTGCTGTCCAGGGTAGTTGACTTACACCTTCTAGAGCACGTTGGGTGGCACGGGATACATGCGGACGTGCATTGTCCTGTTGGAACAGCAAGTTCCCTTGCCGGTCTAGGAATGGTAGAACGATGGGTTCGATGACGGTTTGGATGTACTGTGCACCATTCAGTGTCCCCTCGACGATCACCAGAGGTGTACGGCCAGTGTAGGAGATCGCTCCCCACACCATGATGCCAGGTGTTGGCCCTGTGTGCCTCGGTCGTATGCAGTCCTGATTGTGGCGCTCACCTGCACGGCGCCAAACACGCATACGACCATCATTGGCACCAAGGCAGAAGCGACTCTCATCGCTGAAGACGACACGTCTCCATTCGTCCCTCCATTCACGCCTGTCTCGACACCACTGGAGGCGGGCTGCACGATGTTGGGGCGTGAGCGGAAGACGGCCTAACGGTGTGCAGGACCGTAGCCCAGCTTCATGGAGACGGTTGCGAATGGTCCTCGCCGATACCCCAGGAGCAAGAGTGTCCCTAATTTGCTGGGAAGTGGCGGTGCAGCCCCTACGGCACTGCGTAGGATCCTACGGTCTTGGCGTGCATCCGTGCGTCGCTGCGGTCCGATCCCAGGTCGACAGCCACGTGCACCTTCCGCCGACCACTGGCGACAACATCGATGTACTGTGGAGACCTCACGCCCCACGTGTTGAGCAATTCGGCGGTACGTCCACCCGGCCTCCCGCATGCCCACTATACGCCCTCGCTCAAAGTCCGTCAACTGCACATACGGTTCACGTCCACGCTGTCGCGGCATGCTACCAGTGTTAAAGACTGCGATGGAGCTCCGTATGCCACGGCAAACTGTCTGACACAGACGGCGGCGGTGCACAAATGCTGCGCAGCTAGCGCCATTCGACGGCCAACACCGCGGTTCCTGGTGTGTCCGCTGTACCGTGCGTGTGATCATTGCTTGTACAGCCCTCTCGCAGTGTCCGGAGCAAGTATGGTGGGTCTGACACACCGGTGTCAATGTGTTCTTTTTTCCATTTCCAGGAGTGTACATGCCCGATCTAGCGATGCGCGATGTAAGTTTGTCTGTGTTAAATTATTCATGAAAGGAAGTCAGATTGCGTTTTATAATTCTTTCCATGGATCATCATTCATGAAGAAAAGACGGGCATTATCATCAGGGCAATTTACTGTGGGATTTCAGTGTCCACAAAATTTTGTTCTGAAACATAGTTTACAAACTATAATTGGAATTAGAATCTATTTACGTGCCACTTCATTCATTAAAATTACTTTAGGTATAACAAAAATTACGTTACGATATTAGAAGTGTCTGTATTCTAAAAAACGTGCTACTTTACAAGATACCTAGTCAGTTAATTTCTCAAGCTGTCTAGTTTTATAGGTAGTCCTTTTGTTGGCACTGATAAAATATTTTACGCAAATTCACATTATGAATCAGTTAATTTAATTCTATTTTTATTACATATGCGTATTATGACACATTTCGTACTGACCTGTTATTATAGTGCACAGGAGAAAATTCGTTTGCTATTCCAGTGTTATTATTCTCCACGAAATCTGAGGAGTTGTCTGAGGGAAAAACGCGAATGAAGAGAAAATGAAAGAAATGGACGGTTTTCTCCAGAGAGTGAACTAAGAGTAAATGAGACTAGAAATGGGTGTTTTTCGCTTTTGTTTTAAGTTGTCAATTTCTGTCGAATAACGGAATCGTCTTTTCAGTGTGACATGTATGATTTTTTTGCAAGAACACTAAATAGCAGCTTCAGGTAGAACCACATGTATATCCTATTTTCCTTGTTTCCCTGTTCTTTGTGGTGTCACATGTCCACGCTAAGCGAAATAATCAGGAGCTCGCTCTCACACAGCCAACAGAAGTACTTCTGCTCCACGGATATACATACACTACATCTACATCTACATCCACACACCTAACGGTGTGTAGCGAAGGCTGCCTTGAGTATCTGTATCGGTTCTCCCCTCTATTCCATTCTCGTATTGTTCGTGGAAAGAAAGATTGTCGGTATGCGTCTGTGTGGGCTCTAGTCTCTCTAATTTTATCGTCATGGTCTCTACGCGAGATATACGTAGGAGGGAGCAATATACTGCTTGACTCCTCGGTGAAGGTATGTTCTCGAAAGTTCAACAAAAGCCCGTACCGAGCTCGCGATTACTAAATGATCCTGTAACGAAGCGCGCTGCTCTTCGTTGGATCTTCTCTATGTCTTCTATCAACCCTATCTGGTACGGATCCCACACTGGTGAGCAATACTCAATCAGTGGGCGAACAAGTGTACTGTAACCTACTTCCTTTGTTTTCGGATTGCATTTCCTTAGGATTCTTCCAATGAATCTCAGTGTGGCATGTGGTTTACCGACGATCCACTTGATATGGTCATTCCACTTTAAATCACTCCTAATGCGTACTCCCAAATAATTTATGGAATTAACTGCTTCCAGTTACTGACCTGCGATATTGTAGCTAAATTATAAGGGATATTTCTTTCTGTGTATTCGCAGCACATTACACTTGTCTATATTGAGATTCAATTGCCATTCCCTGCACCATGCGTCAATTCGTTGCAGATTCTCCTGCATTTCGGTACAATTTTCCATTGTTACAACCTCTCGATATACTACAGCATCATCCGCAAAAAGCCTCAGTGAACTTCCGATGTTATCAACAAGGTCATTTATGTATATTGTGAATAGCAACGGTCCTATGACACTCCCCTGCGGCACACCTGAAATCACTCTTACTTCGGAAGACTTCTCTCCACTGAGAATGACATGCTGCGTTCTGTTATCTAGGAACTCTTCAATCCAATCACACAATTGGTATGATAGTCCGTATGCTCTTACTTTGTTCATTAAACGACTGTGGGAAACTGTATCGAACGCCTTGCGGAAGTCAAGAAACACGGCATCTACCTGTGAACCCGTGTCTGTGGCCCTCTGAGTCTCGTGGCAAAAAAGAAAATCGCAACACCAAGAAGGAGCGGTGCGGCATAAACGAAAGCTGGTAGGCGTGTTTCTACATCTGAGACAGATGACAATTCAGATTTCGCGTCAGTCGCATAAAAGTGCTGCTAGTAACGCCACCATGAGGATGCAAATTAAGTTTGCTTTAAATACACCACGTAACGGTCGTGAGTGTTGGTTACGCTTGAGAATAGACATGGTGCACTGGTGTTAGTCAAGAATACTTTAGTGACAAAGATGCCATTCTCAACACCTCACTGAATTTGATCGAGGTCGTCTTATAGCGCTACGAGAAACTGGATGTTCGTGCTGCGATACCTACAAAGACTTGACAGAATTGTAGCGACTGTACATGTTTGCTGGTAGCGGTGGTCACGGGGATGTACGGTCACTAAGAATACCGGGCTCTGTACAGCCACGCGACACTATCGAGAGGGAAGGCCATCGCATTCGCCGTATGGCTCTGGCGCATCGCACTGCATCTGCAGCAGTAATTTGAGCCGCAGTTGGCACCACTGTAACATAACCAACTGTTACATTTCTATTGCTTCAAGGGCAGCTCCGAGCTAGACGCACTGTAACTTGCATTACACTCACCCCGAACCACCGCCATTTGAGACTTTAGTTGTGTCAGGCGAGAGCTCATTTCAGGGTAGGGTGGAGGTCTCTTATGTTTGCTGATGAAAGCTGGCTCAGCCTTGGCGCCAGTGGGTGTCGTGTCGTTGGTTGAAAAGACGCCAGTTGAGGGGGTCTCCGACGAACGTGTCGGTGTGCTACACACACTGGACCTACACCTACAGCTATCGTCTGGGGTGCGATTTTGCATGACAGCAGGAGCGCTATCGCGGTCATTCCAAGCACCCTGGCTGCAAATTCGAACGTAAATCTGGTGATCCGATCTCCTGTGCTGCCATTCATGGACAGCATTCCAGGGGGTGTTTTCCAACAGGATAACGCTCTCCCACATGCCGATGTTGGAACCCAACATACTCTACTGAGTGTCGACATGCCTTGGTGTGCTCGACCATCAGATCCGTCTCCAATCAAGCACATTTGGGACATCATCGGACGACAACCTTAGGTTCAGCCACAAACAACATTAACCGTCCCTACATGGGCCAACAACGTGGAACAGGCATGAAACACCATCCCACAAACTGACATTCGCCACCTGCGTAACAAAATGCACATGCGTTTGCATGCTTGCATGTAATATTCTGGCAGTTACATCAGTTATTAATGTATCAGCATTTCACATTTGCAATGGCTTATCTCGCGCTTATACTTCCCTGTGACGTTGCAACGTTAATCACATAAAATATGCTACCTAGATAAAAGTATTTCCGAAATTTCATTAGTGAACATTAATTATTTTTTCGTGTGCGATTTTTTTTCCCGATAGTGTATATTGGCAGATCAGTCAGACATGAACGAGTACAAGAGTAGATCCACAATCTATCTCTGTGATGACCAATTAATGAGAGAAGGACGCAAACATAGACGAGTGAACATCACAATACA
Organism: Schistocerca gregaria; assembly: GCF_023897955.1. NCBI lineage: Eukaryota > Metazoa > Arthropoda > Insecta > Orthoptera > Acrididae > Schistocerca > Schistocerca gregaria. Next base: position 946,863,082 of record NC_064922.1, on the reverse strand, counting down.
TTACGGCGTATTGTTGAGGTCCTGTCGTTTGGAGAAAGTATCCCTGTAAAGCTCTTGGTGCTCTCTGCAGCAACAAGTAAAGAACTTTCAACGTTACAGTCCCATATAGTGACGCGTCTGTTCCGCAAGATTACGAAAATTTCATTTTACGTAGAAATTGAAGTTAATCACAGGAAAGAAGACCGTTAAAAACTGGAGCAGACGGCCATTGTTGACGGTGCACGCATTGTTGATGGTGGTCAAATTGACTTCTAGTAAATGCTGAAAAATTTAGAGAAGTTACATCTTTTAGTACCACCATCAATTTTGCAGGGCCGGTATCTGTTATTTACGGGCGAAATGGACCATATCTTGGAGACCGTGGCCAGATTATTTAAAGATTCCGCACCTGCATTCAATTTTGCAAAACCCATCGTGATTATCGCCAGTTAATCTCAGGGAATCTATGGCAGAATACTCATTCTATTCGGCGATTGTGTGTCTATGCAACGATCCGTTAAACACGTATTGGTTGTTGGGTGTAGCAATAACAATTGCATATATATCTATTAGGAGAACTGTTATAATGAGATCTCCTGAGACTGAACTAATTTACAGTAATTTAATTACAAATGGTTCTAAAGCTGATCCATGACACATCAGATTTGTCTGCACAAAAGAAAGATTAGTTACTTTTAGGCACGGAACGCAGCTGCAGCACGTTCTATCAGTGCAAAGGCTAACGGAATAGAGAGATACGAGCAGGAACGCTTTTCATTTATTTTCTAAAACAAACGAAAAAACGCATTACAACAGTAGCAATCACCCGCTATATCTGAAGTGATAATTACATTTCACAAAACTAATTAACGTAAGTTATTTAGATTAGAAGTTATTTACAATAAATAAATAGATAATTGCACATTTTTGCGACGTTAAATTTACAAAAAATTACTTAGGTCTGTCCATGTAATTCTTCAATCGCCATGCGATGTTTCATTATTTTCTGTAGCTTTATTTTTCTTAAATGTGCTGGAGGAGAGTACGCGGCTTGTCAGATCAGGAATGAAGCTTCGAACTGTCTTGACGGAGACGAGCTACTTGTGCTCTTGGTGGTCGTCGCAGGGCTTCCATTGTACAGGAAACGGCTCCCCAAGGGACTGCGGTTTGCGGATTCGGCGGGGCCAGGTCAGCCGTGCGCTTTTGTCGGCAGAGGAGGAGTTCGCCTTTATAGCCCGTGCTAAGCCACCACTGGCCCGTAGAGATACTTCGGGCGTGACTAAAGCCACCGTTCTGTGTGCAGATGTCAGAACGTGCTGGCGCACCTACGCCGTGCACCGCGAGAGAATTGGGTATCGTTCATTCCAGACGCTGCCATCCAATCAAATAAATCGGTTCTCCTCTGTGCCGTGGTACGAAAGGCACGGCCAATGAGCGGGACACTGCTTTTGGCCAGTACCAACCTCTTGCATGTTAAGGCGTGCCTGAAAGTTATGCATTTCTGTGAATTTCGAGACTTCCACGGCGGTCACCGTGGTAAAAGTGGGAGTCCTCCCATACATGTAGATTTAACTTCTCTTGTCTTTAGAGAGAGAGAGAGAAGATGAGCATGGTTTAGGATAGTACATTTGTTTGATGGAGGCGTGCTGCCTGGTGATTGTTTCTAAGCAGTGCGCTTGCTGAATTTTCGGCTAGGTTTCACACTTTGCGTCTCCGGCATCCGCTTTCTGAGCAGCTCACAATTTTTTGATCTACTACGCAACTTGCGTTGCCTCTTTAGTTGTATTGTATCATGGATCTTGAATCCGTATGTTTCACAACTGCGAGCCTTTCAGAGAGTTTTTTGGTACCCTCCAAAGTGTTAAGGGTATATTTATTAGGAATTTGAGCCTCTAGTGAGTCCTCCATTGCTGTAAATTTTACGAGAATGAATTTCAATTTCACTGATAGCTCACGATCGCTCATTTTCATTGCGTCTCATATTGAAAATCAGGCAGTAAATCAATACCGTTAGACATAGTGTAAGTGAGTAGCTTTTACTTTGTGTGTGTCTGACTTTGTGTGTGTGTGTGTGTGTGTGTGTGTGTGTGTGTGTGTGTGTGTGTGTGTGTGTGTGTGCGTGTGTTATCGTAAATACAAACCTGGGAATGTGAAATGACAACCTAAATGTGCTACTGAGCTCAAAGCCACATCACGTACAAGAAACTGAAAAGAATCCTGTGTATGTGAAAACCGATCTCATTCATAAGCAAATAAATAATCAAACCAATAGTTTCACGCTGGTCAGTGCGAACTTTAAAAAAAAAGTAATTGTATTTAAAAAACAAGAATGTAACCTGAAACACACGAAAATTTCTGCACTCACATATATATGGCCCTAGTAAAATAAAGAAACTGACACACAACCTACCTTGTGCAAAGGAAACCAAACAATCATGTATTATGAATCTCACCTGCAAAGTGAAGTACTGGCAGAAACAGTAACACAGCAAGACTCCGCAACACCTAAAAAAATACTGCTAAAAAATAACTACAGCTGATCCACGGAAATAGGTTCATAATCTTGACACAGAATGCCAATGAAACACATGATTCAAACTTTAACTACTGAAATTTCACTTACGAATGAACTTATCAAAGAAAACGATTACAGATTCTAACATGAAAATTCATTTAACCTAATAACTTCCGTCGTACAGTAAATTAATTCAGAAGTTCAATCAACAGAATAATTACCAAAAACTCGACTGGGGCGAGGCTGAAATGGACCAATAATACAAATCTACAAACATAAAAATAAACTTTTTGCATTAGCAAATATACTCTGTTCTTCATTTTAAAACCTGTTTACGTCTGTATGCTATCCAACCATTGTTCTGAGTCATCATTCCTACTCGTAATAGTTCTGCTACTCATATACACTCCTGGAAATGGAAAAAAGAACACATTGACACCGGTGTGTCAGACCCACCATACTTGCTCCGGACACTGCGAGAGCGCTGTACAAGCAATGATCACACGCACGGCACAGCGGACACACCAGGAACCGCGGTGTTGGCCGTCGAATGGCGCTAGCTGCGCACCATTTGTGCACCGCCGCCGTCAGTGTCAGACAGTTTGCCGTGGCATATGGAGCTCCATAGCAGTCTTTAATACTGGTAGCATGCCGCGACAGCGTGGACGTGAACCGTATGTGCAGTTGACGGACTTTGAGCGAGGGTGTATAGTGGGCATGTGGGAGGCCGGGTGGACGTACCGCCGAATTGCTCAACACGTGGGGCGTGAGGTCTCCACAGTACATCGATGTTGTCGACAGTGGTCGGCGGAAGGTGCACGTGCCCGTCGACCTGGGACCGGACCGCAGCGACGCACGGATGCACGCCAAGACCGTAGGATCCTACGCAGTGCCGTAGGGGCTGCACCGCCACTTCCCAGCAAATTAGGGACGCTGTTGCTCCTGGGGTATCGGCGAGGACCATTCGCAACCGTCTCCATGAAGCTGGGCTACGGTCCCGCACACCGTTAGGCCGTCTTCCGCTCACGCCCCAACATCGCGCAGCCCGCCTCCAGTGGTGTCGCGACAGGCGTGAATGGAGGGACGAATGGAGACGTGTCGTCTTCAGGGATGAGAGTTGCTTCTGCCTTGGTGCCAATGATGATCGTATGCGTGTTTGGCGCCGTGCAGGTGAGCGCCACAATCAGGACTGCATACGACCGAGGCACACAGGCCAACACCCGGCACCATGGTGTGGGGAGCGATCTCCTACACTGGCCGTACACCTCTGGTGATCGTCGAGGGGACACTGAATAGTGCACGGTGCATCCAAACCGTCATCGAACCCATCGTTCTACCATTCCTAGACCGGCAAGGGAACTTGCTGTTCCAACAGGACAGTGCACGTCCGCATGTATCCCGTGCCACCCAACGTGCTCTAGAAGGTGTAAGTCAACTACCCTGGACAGCAAGATCTCCGGATCTGTCCCCCATTGAGCATGTTTGGGAGTGGATGAAGCGTCGTCTCACGCGGTCTGCACGTCCAGCACGAACGCTGGTCCAACTGAGGCGCCAGGTGGAAATGGCATGGCAAGCCGTTCCACAGGACTACATCCAGCATCTCTACGATCGTCTCCATGGGAGAATAGCAGCCTGCATTGGTGCGAAAGGTGGATATACACTGTACTAGTGCCGACATTGTGCATGCTCTGTTGCCTGTGTCTATGTGCCTGTGGTTCTGTCAGTGTGATCATGTGATGTATCTGACCCCAGGAATGTGTCAATAAAGTTTTCCCTTCCTGGGACAATGACTTCACGGTGTTCTTATTTCAATTTCCAGGAGTGTATGATGGTAACTGGTTCATACATGACAAGAATAAGAGTGACGCCAATATCGATCCTTGCGGTTGTAATCAATTAACAGCGAACAGAAAAATAATATTGATGTAGACGTAAGGACATTACAGAACACAGCAGTATATTTCATGGTTATGTCATTTGGAGAAAGTACTCCAGGAACGTTCTTGGTGCTTTGCAGCAAGTGGAGAACTACTTCTGATTTTTGAATATACGATGGCAGTTCATTTAGACAAAACAAGAATAGGAGTGGACCCTATATAGGTCCTTGTAGTAGTAGTCAATTAATAGGAGAAGGATACAGAAATAAGTTTGAGGACATTACGAAATACAGCAATATATTGCTGGAGCCCTGTCTCGCAACAGCAAGTAAGGAACTATTTCTACTTCGTGGTTATACACTACTGGCCATTAAAATTGCTGCACCGCGAAGATGACGTGCTACAGATGCGAAATTTAACCGACAGAAAGATGATGGTGTCATATGCAAATGATTAACTTTTCAGAGCATTCACACAAGGTTGGTGCCGGTGGCGACACATACAACGTGCTGACATGAGAAAAGTTTCCAACCCGTTTCTCATACACAAACAGCAGTTGACCGTCGTTGCCTGCTGAAACGTTGTTGTGATGTCTTGTGTAAGGAGGAGATATGCGTACCACCACGTTTCCGACTTTGATAAAGGTCGGATTGTAGCCTATCGCGATTGCGGCTTATCTTATCGCGACATTGCTGCTCGCGTTGATCGTGAGCCAATGACCGTAAGCACAATATGGAATCGTTGGGTTCTGGAGGGTAATACGGAAGGCCGTGCTGGATCCCAACGGGCTCGTATCACTGTCAGTCGAGATGACAGGCATCTAATCTATTTGGTTGGAACGGATCGTGCATCCACGTCGCGATCCCTGAGTCAACAGATGGGGACGTTTGCAAGACAACAACCATCTGCACGAACAGTTCGACGACGTTGGCAGCAGCATGGACTATCAGCTCGGAGACCGTGGCTGAGGCTACCCTTGACGCCTCATCACAGAAAGGAGCGCCTGCGATGGTGTACTCGACGACGAACCCGGGTGCACGAATGGCAAAACGTCATTTTTTCGGATGAATCCAGGTTCTGTTTACAGCATCATGACGGTCGCATCCGTGTTTGGCGACATCGCAGTGAACGCACATTGGAAGCGTGTATTCGTCATCGCGATTCTGGCGTATCAACCGGCGTGGTGGTATGGGGTGCCATTGGTTACACGTCTCGGTCACCTCTTGTTCGCATTGACGGACGTTACATTTCAGATGTGTTATGACCCGTGGTTCTACCCATCATTCGATTCCTGTGAAACCCTACATTTCAGCAGAATAATGCACGACCGCGTGTTGCAGACCCTGTACGGCCTTTCTGGATACAGAAAATGTTTGACTGCTGCCCTGGCCAGCACGTTCTCCAGATCTCTCACAAATTGAAAATGAATGGTCAATGGTGGCCGAGCAACTGGCTCGTCACAATACACCAGTCACTACTCTTCATGAACTGTGGTATCGTGCTGAAGCTGCATGGGCAGATGTACCTGGACACGCCATCCAAGCTCTGTTTGACTCAATGCCAAGGCGTATCAAGGCCGTTATTACGGCCAGAGATGGTTGTTCAGGGTACTTGATTTCTCAGGGTCTATGCACCCAAATAGCGTGAAAAGGTAATCACATGTCAGTTCTAGTATAATATATTTGTCCAATGAATACCCGTTTCTCGTCTGCATTTCTTCTTGGTGTAGCAATTTTAATGGCCAGTAGTGTACTTCCTGATATATGATGGTAACTCAATCACATGCGACAAGAATAAGAATGACCCCAATATCCATCGTAGTGGTTGCAATCAGTTAATAGCGAACAGAAAAATAATGTAGACGTAGACATAAAGACATTACAGAGCACAGCAACATATTTCAGCATCATGTGAATTGGAGAAAGTACTCCAGGGAAGTTCATATTGCTTCGCGTATCAGTAAGTTGAGAACTGTTTCTGAGTCTTGGACATACATTGGTGGTTCATTTAGACACAACAAGAATAAGAGTGGGCCGTATATAAGTGTTTGTGGTAGTACTCATTTAGTAAGAGAAGAATACAGCAATAGGTCTCAGTACATTACGGAATTGCATTATATCGTTGGGATCCTGTCTAGCAAAAATAAGAAAGTATTTCTCCTCTGTGGAAATATAATGACAGCTCACGTATACATAACAAGAATAAGAGTGGATCCAATATCGATCTGTAATCGGTTAATAAGAGAAGGCGACAAATCAAGGTAGGAAGATATCACGAAACATTGCAGCATATTGCAGGGTCCTTTCATTTCGAGAAATACAGGTGTTCCCAGAACGTTCTTGGCGCTTCCCATGACAGCAAGTGTAGAACTGTTTCCCCTTCTTGTATGTATGACACCAGTCGATTTATATCTCACTCGAACAAGAGTGGATCCAGTATCGACCACTGCGGTAGTAATCAATTAATCGGGAAGGGATAGAGAGGTAGATGTGAGAACATTACGAAACATTGCAGGGTCCTGTCATTTCGAGAAATACTGGTATTCCCAGAACGTTCTTGGCGCTTCCCATGACAGCAAGTGTAGAACTGTTTCCCCTTCTTGTATGTATGACACCAGTCGATTTATATCTCACTCGAACAAGAGTGGATCCAGTATCGACCCCTGTGGTAGTAATCAATTAATCGGGAAGGGATAGAGAGGTAGATGTGAGGACATTACGAAACATTGCAGGGTCCTGTCATTTCGAGAAATACTGGTATTCCCAGAACGTTCTTGGCGCTTCCCATGACAGCAAGTGTAGAACTGTTTCCCCTTCTTGTATGTATGACACCAGTCGATTTATATCTCACTCGAACAAGAGTGGATCCAGTATCGACCCCTGTGGTAGTAATCAATTAATCGGGAAGGGATAGAGAGGTAGATGTCAGGACATTACGAAACATTGCAGGGTCCTGTCATTTCGAGAAATACTGGTATTCCCAGAACGTTCTTGGCGCTTCCCATGGCAGCAAGTGTCAAATTATTTTCCCTTCTTGGATGTAAGACACCAGTTGATCAGTATCTCACACGAATAACAGTGGACCCAGTGTCGACCCCTGTGGTAGTAATCAATTAATCGGGAAGGAATAGAGACGTAGACGTGAGGAAATTACGAAACTCTGCTGGGTCCTGTCATTTCGAGAAATACTGGTATTCCCAGAGCGTTCTTGGCGCTTCCCATGGCAGCAAGTGTCGAACTATTTACCCCTCTTGGATGTATGACACAAGTTGATGTATATCTCACACGAACAAGATTGGACCCAGTATCGACTACCGTCGTAGTAATCCATTAATCGGGAAAGGATAGAGATGTAGACATGAGGACATTACGAAACATTACAGCGTATTGCAGGATCCTGTCATTTGGAGACATACTGGTATTCCCAGAACGTTCTTGGCGCTTCCAATGGCAGCAAGTGACGAACTATTTCCCCTTCTTGGATGTATGACACCAGTTGATTAGTTGTTGATGTTGTGGTCTTCAGTCCTGAGACTGCAGCTCTCCATGCTACTCCATCTTGTGCAAGCTTCTTCATCTCCCAGTACTTACTGCAGCCTACATCCTTTTGAATCTGCTTAGTGTAGTCACCTCTTGGTCTCCCTCTATGAGTTTTACCCTCCACGCTGCCCTCCTATACTAAATTGGTGATCCCTTGATGCCTCAGAATATGTCATACATACCGATCCCTTCTTCTGGTAAACTTGTGCCACAAACTTCTCTTCTCCCCAATCCTATTCAGTACTTCCTCATCAGTTATGTGATCTACCCATCTAATCTTCAGCATTCTTCTGTAACACCACAATTAGAAACCTTCACGTTTTACTTCCATACAAGGCAACACTCTATACAAATAGTTTCAGAAACGACTTCCTGACTCTTATACCTATACTCGATGTTAACAAAATCCTCTTCTTCAGAAACGCTTTCCTTGCCATTGCCAGTCTACATTTTATATCCTCTCTACTTCGACCATCGTCAGTTATTTGCTCCCCAAATAGCAAAACTCCTTTACTACTTTAAGGGTCTCATTTCCTAATCTAATGCCCTCAGCATCACCCGACTTAATTCGACTACATTCCATTATCCTCATTTTGCTTTTGTTGATGTTCATCTTATATCCTCCTTTCAAGACACTATCCATTCCGTTCAAATGCTCTTCTAAGTCCTTTGCTGTCTCTGACAGAAGTACGATGTCATCGGCGAACCTCAACATTTTTATTTCTTCTCCATGGATTTTAGCACCTACTCCGAAATTTTCTTTTGTTTCCTTCACTGCTTGCTCAATATACAGATTGAATAACATCGGGGAGAGACTACAGCCCTGTCTCACTCCCTTCCCAACCATTGCTTCCCTTTCATGTCCCTCGACTCTTATAGCTGCCATCTGGTTTCTGTACAAATTGTAAATAGACTTTCGCTCCCTGTATTTTACCCCTGCTACCTTCAGAATTTGAAAGAGAGTATTCCAATCAACATTGTCAAAAGCTTTCTCTAAGTCTACAAATGCTAGAAACGTAGGTTTGCCCTTCCTTAATCTAGCTTCTAAGATAATTCGTAGGGGCAGTATTGCCTCACGTGATCCAACATTTCTACGGAATCCAAACTGATCTTCCCCGAGGTCGGCTTCTACTAGTTTTTACATTCGTCTGTAAATAATTCGCGTTAGTATTTTGCAGCTGTGACTTATTAAACTGATAGTTTGATAATTTTCACATCTGTCAACACCTGCTTTCTTTGGGATTGGAATTATTATATTCTTCTTGAAGTCTGAGGGTATTTCGCCTGTTTCATACATCTTGCTCACCAAATGGTAGAGTTTTGTCAGAACTGGCTATCCAAAGGCCGTCAGTAGTTCCAATGGAATGTTGTCCACTCCGGGGGCCTTGTTTCGACTCAGGTCTTTCAGTGCTCTGTCAAACTCGTCACGCAGTATCGTATCTCCCATTTCATCTTCATCTACATCCTCTTCCATTTCCATTATATTGTCCTCAAGTACATCGCTCTTGTATAGATCCTCTATATACTCCTTCCACCTTTCTGCTTTCCCTTCTTTGCTTAGAACTGGGTTTCCATCTGAGCTCTTGATATTCATACAAGTGGTTCTCTTATCTCCAAAGGTCTCTTTAATTTCCCTGTAGGGAGTATCTATCTTACCCCTAATGAGATAAGCCTCTACATCCTTACATTTGTCGTCTAGCCATCCCTGCTTAACCATTTTGCACTTTCTGTCGATCTCATTTTTGAGACGTCTGTATTCTTTCTTGCCTGCTTCATTTACTGCATTTTTATATTTTCTCCTTTCATCAATTAAATTCAATATTTCTTCTGTTACCTAAGGATTTCTACTAGCATTCGTCTTTTTACCTAGTTGATCATCTGCTGCCTACACTACTTCATCCCTCAGAGCTACCCTTTCTTCTTGTACCGTATTTCTTTCCCCCATTCCTGTCAATTGCTCCCTTATGCTCTCTATGAAGCTCTGTACAACCTCTGGTTCTTTTAGTTTATCCAGGTCCCATCTCCTTAATTTCCCACATTTTTGCAGTTTCTTTAGTTTTAATCTACAGGTCATAACCAATAGATTGTGGTCAGAGTCCACATTTGCCCCTAGAAATGACTTACAATTTAAAACCTGCTTCCTAAATCTCTGTCTTACCATTATATAATCTATCTGAAACCTGTGAGTATGTCCCGGCTTCTTCCATGTATACAGCCTTCTTTTGATTAGTATCTCACACGAATAACAGTGGATCCAGTGTCGACCCCTGTGGTAGTAATCAATTAATCGGGAAGGGGTAGAGACTTAGTCGTGAGGACATTACGAAACATTGCAGCATGTTGCAGGATCGTGTCATTTGGAGAAATACAGGTATTCCCAGAACGTTCTTGGTGCTTCCCATGGCAGCAAGTGTCGAAGTATTTCCCCTTTGTTGGATGTATGACACCAGTTGATTTATATCTCACACGAACAAGAGTGGACCCAGTATCGACCCCTGTGGTAGTAATCAATTAATCGGGAAGGGATAGAGACGTCGACGTGAGGACATTATGAAACATTTCAGCATATTGCAGAATCCTGTCATTTCGATAAATACTGGTATTCCCAGAGCGTTCTTGGTGCTCCCCATAGCAGCAAGTGTGAAACTGTTTACCCTTCTTGGATATATGATACCAGTTGATTTATAGCCCACACGAATAAGAGTGGACCCAGTATCGACCCCTGTGGTAGTAATCATTAATCGGGAAGGGATAGAGACGTAGACGTGAGGACATAACGAAACATTGCTGCCTGGAGAAAGTGTTCCCGGAAAGCTGTTGCTGCTCCTCGCGGCAGCAACTGATCGTGCCACGGGGACAGCTCAACGTGGCCGAATGACCAGCGCGGCAGCCAGAAGGCTGCGGCGGCGAGGTAGCGCGGGCCGCCTACCAATGACGTCGCGAGCGCAACAATGTCGGCGCGCGCCATTGGTTAGCGGGGGACGGCCGGCCGGCCGGCGGCTCTGCGCGCCGCTGCCGCGCGGCTCCCGCGGCCAGTGCGCTCTAGGCTCCGCCAGAGCGAGGTCGTTCCCGGAGTGTCGCCGGCGTTCTGCTCAGTGCGTGACGCGAGATGTGCGCGTGAGGTGCCGCCAAGTGCGTCCCTGCTTGCTCTGCGAGTGACTCGAGACACGCGATCCCCCGTAGCCATGGCGCTCGCAGGCAGCTGCCGAGCGTCGGTGCGGCTGGCCGTCTCCGCGGCCCTCGGCTGTTTCGCCTTCGCCAGCGTCGTCGCCGCTTCCAGAAGCACAGGTAAGCCTACGTGCGATGTTAACGCTGTGCTCCTCTCTGTGGCTACCGGAGGTCGTTAAAATCACAAAACTGTGCGAGGGAAGCAAGCGACAGGACAGACTAAGGGGTGTTAAACGTCTCATGTTTCGAACCCAAAAACAGTGCTGTCTATGAAACAGTAGTACCATACCGACCGCAGGTAAAAAACGTCTAAAAACTAGAAAAATTGTATTCTCAAAGAATTACGCACGAAGTGTTATTCACTACCATTTATAACAGTTCAGCTGTTTACCCCATCTTTCTACCATACCCTCGAAGATTGACAATCTGGTTTTCTAATAAATTAATTGATTCTTTCGTAGCTGTTTGGCAGGATATTGCAGTACGTGGCGAGCAGCTGTATTGTTCCACGTACCGGAAAGCTATCTGCAATATCAACTCGTTACCATGGGAACGCCATCAGCCTATTTCGTACGCGTGTCTGTAGCGACAGTTTTCTGTTAACGCACGCTAAAGTTGTTCTTACTTGCACGAGCGTCGCATCAGAAGGCACGGTGGAGAAGGATTTTGCCACCTATTGCATTCCATCGACGTGTCTACCGAACCTAACCGATCTCATTCGGGAGAGGTTCGTAACGCGGCTATTTCGGCAGGAATTGCGGTTTTCCAGCGGTTTGTAACGGAGCGGTGCCGTAATTTCACCGCCCGCGCGATTCTGCGTGCATAACACCTGTTGTTCCCTTCCCAGGTGTCGCAATTCGCAACCTGCAACGGTGTTTCTTTTTCCTTTACTTAGGTTGGCGAATCATGCGCCGTCAAAGAAATAATACCTAAATAAGTTTAATATCGCAGCGCGTCAGCATTCGTTGGTTAATATACTAAAAAACTAGAAACGCACCTCGATTGCGAAAAAAGCACCTAGTGTTAACCTAGGTTTCGGAGTAGATAACTACACCTTCTTCAGAACAAGGTCTTCTTAGGCAATTGTGGGTTTTATTGTTCTGAAGAAGGTGTAGTTATCTACGCCGAAACCTAGGTTAACACTAGGTGCTTTTTTCGCAATCGAGGCGGGTTTCTAGTTTTTTGATACACCTAAATAAGTTTCTACAAGGTGATATTCACGATAGGTCGCTGTTGGAAGTGGATGTAAAGGCGGGCGAGCTTGGAGTCTAGATACCAGAGTTGAGTAACCGGGGAAAGCACGACAGCGGAGGTACTGTTCTTGTTCCATTGATATTTTTCATGTGTATTCGTAACTTGCATTAAGCGTGGTAACGTGACTGAAAACTATAAAAAGCAGACGTGTTGCCTGGGAGTGAGCTATCGGAAGTGATTTATTTCGAAACAGTTAAAGAGCCCATATACGATCTCGTACAGCAATCCGTAATTCAAATTTAGAATTTTTAGGCAAACTAAACAGCCGAATTTTTTCTGCTGCGAATATTACTCTCTTCACAGGAAGGCAAGATGCGGAGTATAGGTGAACTACAGTTTTGCCAAGACGTTTCTGCTTCGCTTGTTCCTTTTGTCTTCTATACGTAGTGGGTCGTATGCACAGTATTTGTCCCAAGGTACGGGCCATATGTTGCCAAGATTGTGCCGGCTACGCTGCAGAAGTTTCGCTGCACAGCCGCTACACATTTTCGATACACTTCAGATCTCTCCCCACACCATTTCCATATTTTTGAAGCCCTGAAGGAAGACATTCGTGGCTGTAGGTTTGCTTCGGACCAAGAGGTGCACGATTGGGTACAGCCATGGTTCCTTAAGAAAATAAGTGCAAACATGTTTCCGTGAAGACACTGACCGTCTTATCTCACAGTGGGAAGAGTCCATTAACAGTTATGGCGATTACTTTTGAAGTAATAAACAGTTTAGTTGGGTTTTTTTTTCTATCTGTCTCGCATTCATTCCACTGCCAGTATGCTTCGGCGTGTACTTGTGAAGTGTCCCGCAAGTGCCACGTCAGACCGGTAGGTGAGCTCAGCTTTCGCGCGGCGGCTAAGGCCTTCTAGAAGCTCATCAGGGACAGACGTTTACCGAGCGAGTGAAACACAACTCTCGTCCTAGCTCCACTGGCCGGAAAATCGCCGTTGTCTGGAGGCCGGCGCGCGCGTTGCCATGCGGGCAGCGGCGCGGTGGTGCTGTCCCGCAGGTGGAAATCCTGTGACGTGGCCGCTACCTGGGGCGGCGAGGTTCAAGGTCAGCGGCGCTCCCGAGGGACCTCGTGGCCACAGGTGCAGCCGCAGCCGCCATACTCCGAACACAGGTGCAGCACCCCGCCCCGGCGATTGTAGGCCCCGAGCCCGTCCACACGGCGTTGCCACGTCTTTGGCGACCAATCCGAATGTCGCCTGAGCAGTGCCCAACCTGCAGCTAGTGTGACTCAATTGGCGCAGCCTCTTAGGGGAACGAAAGGCAGTTCGCAAGGTCCATTCCCAGACAGAAATCCAACAACGGCTGCTACCGTCAAAGCTTCTACACGTGGAATCCACGCCACACCGCTACCATAAGGCGACTGGGGGGAGATACAGGACGTCGACCACATCTACTTTGTTCTTCGTTGATCCATTATGGATCGTGGGACGACGGCTGGCATCAACTTTTTGATGCAATAATTTACCAACAGCCGTACGTATTGTGGAAATTTAATTTTATGAACTTCTGTGTGCTACCAGTTCCGGCATTACATTGATGCCATCTTCAGGCCCCACTCGGCAGAGTCGTAAAATCGCTATACACGGAAGGAGCCATGTAACTGGATCCGTGAATCAATTCGTTCTGCAACAGCTCTTGGTGGCCAAGCGACACAGACTCAAGGCTGTTGGTAAATATTGCATCATGAAACATGTACTTTGGGTGCCCTAGATAGAAAAGAGGGTCAGACTACCTTCACAAGATTCAAGAACTTTCATACTCGTCTGGACAACCAAGAACAAAGACATTCACCACTAGGTTTTAATGTTGTAGCAAAGTTCTTGTACCTAGCCTGCACTACGTAGAGGCATTGACTCGTGTGTGAGTGCTCGCGCGCGCGCGCGCGCGTCGTGTGTGTGTGTGTGTGTGTGTGTGTGTGTGTGTGTGTACGCTAACTTGTGAAGAAAATGAGTCCGAAACCGAGCAAGATTTCTCTTCTTTTGTGTGTGCCTATCGACGTCTCAACGGTTCTCCTTTTCAGTGACTGGTTTTCTTTAATCATTAAGTATTTACATCATTAAGTTTTTCTGCTCTTGCATTGGCCACGGTTATACATAACTGCAGGCACTGTGTTGTGGCGGAGTTTGGTCGGTGTAATGTACAAATGAAGTTCTGCAAAATGTGTGTAACGTTGTTAGTGTGTGCTTTACAGCAACTGAGGAGAATGCAGATATTTTTAAAAAAAAAGAAGGATTTGCGAGACCTAGATTTCCAGATGACGAATAAACTAGTACACGATAACGTACGGAGTGTTCTGCAAGACCCTGTAATGTTAAATTAAGATTGAAACAAAGGAAATCCGCTGAGGATGGCACAAGGGTGCTGAAACATGTTTGGGTCTAAATGTGAAATGTCTTGCATTACAAGCAGACCTTGTATCCAGTAATGGACAGACATTTATAAACTGCATGTTGAATTCGTGTCAAAGGTTGGCATTAAAATGTAACCGCTCCGTTTGTGTGTGTGTTTTTATCTGGACGTATTAAAAACTTGCGCCGGCCGTGTGGCCGAGCTGTTCTGGGCGCTTCAGTCTGGAACCGAGCGACCGTTCCGGTAGCAGGTTCGAATCCTGCCTCGGGCAAGGATGTGTGTGATGTCGTTAGGCTAGTTAGGTTTAAGTAGTTCTAAGTTCTAGGAGACTGATGACCTCAGATGTTAAGTCCCATAGTGCTCAGAGCCATTTGAACCAATAAACACTGCCGGTGAATGTAAGGGGCAATTCTCAATGAAATTTATTCTTAAAATTTCTCAGAAATTGTAGAAAAGACGGATTGATACTTCAGCAGATAACCAGCCTTTTAGTTTGAACTGGATGTATTGCTGTATCCAGAGGCCAATAACTTCCTCATTAACGTTTAAAAACTTCCAAAGCGAAGTGGACGACGCTTAGACAAGTAATTTAATGTAAATCACGTAGGACCGCAAATTTCGGGGAAATACCACAATAGTGAGATTTAATTGGTTTATTTGTTACAAAGTAACCTTTGCTGGTACCACTCATAATTTTTCTTTCTTTATTTTCCGCACTAAGCTTTTCGGGAAATAATTCTCATTGCCATGTGCATTATTCGTGTACTGTGGCATTTTTGGACGTCATTTGTGTTGTATACATTTGGCTGACTTTACTGTGACGTAAACACGCGCAGTTCACAACTCCTGTACATAACTGGAAATTTGAAAGCACCTTTTCCTTAAGAATTTCCATCTGTACTGTGCAAACCCGTGTAAAGTGCGTGGGACAGTGCTCTTCCCATTGTAGAAGTTCTCAGGGCTTCTTCGCATCCCATTCGCGTATGCGGTGCAAGAAGAACGCGATTAAATTAGTACAGTCTCATCTCGCGACCCTACGGAAGCGATGTTTAGCATGTTTTCGTACATTCCTAGAATCGTCACCGCTCGCTTCTTGATAGCAAGTAGACTTTTTGGGATAGTTTGCGTGTATCTTCAGCTTTTTGAATTTCAGTTTCTTCAGCTGGGTCAAACAAACCAGCGTACTGTCCATTCGTACTGACCCTCTTAGTATGCGTTCCATATCCACTGTTAGTCCTATTTGGTGTAGGTCTCAAACAATATTCTAAGATGGGTCGCACGAGTGTTACGTAAGCAATCTCTTTTGTAGATTCATTACTTTTCCCAAATCTGCCACCTGCTACACCTTCGGCTGAGCCTTTGCAATCTTTTCGTTTCATATCCCTACAAATAGCTGCAGCCAGGTTTTTGGATGAGCTGACTTCATTCTGGATGTGACTCACTGATGTCACAGTCGTATGATGCTACGTTTGACAGTTTTACTTACTGTTGTCCTCTTACAGACATGTTTCTACATACAAGGGCAATACGATATCCGTGAATAAAAGTTACTTGCAAATTCGCCGTTACCTACAGGAAAACATACGCAGTCAATTACAAAACTGCCCTTGTTAACATAAACGTCGCCAAAATAACGCATCAGGTCGCAAACATATCGCCTCCGAATGCCACGTAAAGACTCACCTCGATAATGGGAATAATTCCCCGAAATGCGTTGTGCGAGAAATAAAGAAAAAAGCTGGACGGCAGCAGTAAGTGTTATTTTGTAACAAACAAAAATATTGTTTTTACAGTAGCAGGTTTGCATGGTGGGTAAAATAAATATGCAACATGTTATTTGATTTTACCGTTTGAAGTTGGCGTCAGTTAACGGAATAAATGTTTGCCTCCAGTCACAAACCATGCTGCTTACGACTTACCAAGTTTCTTGATTCCTGATGAGTTAGGTCAATACAGTCATGATTATGATGACTGAATCCCTTGGGTGTTGATTAAATTACTTGAAGAAATACAGCAGCCAGCTACGCTTCCTAATTTTGTTTATGCGATATTCAGTTTCTCTCCAATGTTTATTTGCATTAATATAGTTACTTAAGTCCACTGTGCTTTGCTGAAAGCTTAATGATGCCTAATTAAGACGCTCGTCATCCCTCTCCATGCAACAGGCACACACGTACTGGCGGAGTAAATGTATCTGTATTACTCCAACTGAACGTAGGCGAAGCTTATGTTGGCACAGATAAACCAAAAAATGTGTCTGGTTCCTGTATTTCTGCAAGTAATTAATCCTTAGGTGTTTAAAGACACTATGTGTAGCTTTTTTTCTGTTCCTGCTGCATATGGAAAGGTTAGCTACATGTCGATATCTTTAGCACTGAAGCAACTTTCCCTCTGTAGAGTGTACGTGCCGGTTTTCAAAGAAATTACACAGATATACATGTAGTTTTTAGTTTAGGCTGCTCTTATTAACGCTGTTTCCGTGTCTCTTTTGGTACAATAATTACTGAGTTTTCCCATATTCTCCCGTAATTTAATGAACAGATTATAACAGGTGTTTGGTACACAGTATTTATATAATTTTAAAAGTGTGTTGGCAGCAATCGAAATTTGAAAATAAATAGTCACGAGTCTGAGTATCAAAGTTGAACATACTGTGACGAAAGAAAGCTGGCTTTTGAAAGAGTTGTTTGTGCAACTGCGCACTTTTCGTTGCGTTTAGAGGCCAAGCTCGCATTAGTAAACAACTTTGTGATGTAATCCCTACACCAAAAGGCTTTCATTGCACGTCTTTCTCAATGACATCGATCTAATGTACAGCATAAGGTTTTGTTCCGTGATGCATAATTCTTTCATTGTTGTCTAAGATCACAGTTTGATATTGTGATTCTTGATTGAAATAAAATTGTTTCGAAACAGATCACTTTCGATTGCTGTCGTCCTCTCAGAGAAAATGTGACTGCTTTTTTTAGTTTTGAGTAGTAGATCGTGTTTGCTGCAGATTATTAGCTAACAAATACGATGGAGTAAGAACAGTATCTAGCACATTCCCTTCATTTTTTTTTCGTAGAATAAACTCCAGAATACAGAATTCGAGCAAATTTTTGCCTTGCGTAAGACCAGAGACAAGTCCTGAATGGATGCTCTTTCGTATTTTCGGACCTATTTTCCGATCTGGCTCTTCCTATTTTGGGCACTATATATTTCCCCTCATAAAATTACTCTGAAATTGAAGCGTTGTTGTAGGATGAGCATTATGGGATCACATTTTCACATGAACATTTCTGCAGAAGTCCTTCCTGGATGCTTAAAAATACCGAAATATACGGGTTAAGTGTTTTTTTGTAACCGGACCCATTTCTACTTGAGTAGCAGTACTCTGTCAGTCATTAACATTTTACTTTTCCTTTCAGATAAATTTATATTGTCATTCGATTTTCTGTCTCGTTATAACTAGAAAGTATTCTACTTTATAACCAGTCTGCTGTTGTCAATTTTACCATCAAGGTTTGCTATATTTTAACTGGAACGGTTTTGTTTGTAATTCTTCTTGCAGTGTTCTTGTTCATGATAGAGGCAGTTGAATAGATTGTCTGGACGTCGTGGAAACTGTTCCGCTTACAAATCACCTTGTTACAGAGAACTAGGCCACTAGATGCAGTTGATACGAAACGAGATGTCTGACGTGCCCACAGAATAGACGTCGAAGTGTAGTTGCCTAGTTATCTTCTGTTGATCCCACGTTCAAAACAGTTCACACCATTAATATGTAACAAACATTTCACGTCCTCTGACGCGCAGAGCTGTTGGATTATAAGGAGTTTCGGGCCTGAAGGAAATCAGTTGGACTGCATGTCCACTTCTACGGTATTTGAAACCTTCAATTTGACCAGACTTGCAAACCTGACACAAGTCGGTTGTTTAGTTACATGTTCCATAGATCAACTGAACGACTTTTTTTGCCGAAATGATGCCGGACGAATCAGTTTACAGGATATAATATACATGATTAATTTAACTTTAGTGAACGTATTATTTTTTGCTCCTACTCATGCAACTACACTTGAAATTAATCTATTTGTTTACCGGCTGCCAATTCTTAAATAAAAATTTGCCAATGGAATAGCAGTTGTACAAAAGAAATGAGTTTAGGTTAGATTTAAAACTTGTTTTGCTCCCTGTCAGATTATGCTGTTGGGTAAATGACCAAAAAGTTGTTGATGAGTTTTGAATTCCTTTCCGAGCCACTAACAGCTTGAATAATGGATAATAAAGGTCATTCTTTCTTGCGTTGCAGGTACGGAAATGACCATTCTTATAAATTTTTGGTGGATTATTTATGACTTTATTTCTGACTGATGAGTTACCCCAAGAAAATTATTCCATAAGATATTATTGCGTGGGAATGCGCAGAATATGCTAGCAGGTTGATTCGTTTCAATCCAAGGCCAGCAATTAAACGAAGAGCAAAGTAGCTGAACCTAATTAATGTAGCAGAACAGTCTTATGAATTCTCCCAGGAGAACTTTTCGTCAATATGTGCACCACGGTCGTCCACAGAAATTCTTCCAGGAGAGGACAAGACACTAATTTTGCCATTTTTTTTTTATATAAACGAGTTGGTCAGCTTACAGACGTGTCATGCTACGAGAATCAAATTTCATAGGTGGCACAAAAACTTATCGTATCCCAGAGAATTAATGGTTATCCACTCAGTTCTGTAAATGTATGATAATTCTGTAATTAATAAAAGCTTTGTAGTCCGCTCCAGAGAGAAAACAGCGCTCTCTTGCCTCCCCCGCCTCTCAAACCTCCCTCCCCCCCTCCCCCCCCCCCCCACCCCCAGTCCTCCCGGATGTGGACACCTATGATGTAAACTCTAAAATACCCTGTTTACTGACTCCTGTTCATGTGCTACATCAATTGTTGGCATGTATTTTTGTTATTCAGAAGTGAATATAATGTGCTGTCTCAAAATAAACGTGATTGTCGATTTGTTTTCTGTCTAGTAGGATCTATTAGACCGATAATACGTCTCTAATAAAATGTATGATAACGCTTTGGAAAAAAATGGTTCTGAGTAGTATGTGACTTAACTTCTGAGGTCATCAGCACCCTAGAAATTAGAGCTACTTAAACCTAACTAACCGAAGGACATCACACACATCTATGCCCGAGGCAGGACTCGAACCTGCGACCGTAGCAGTCACGAGGTTCCGGACTGAGGCGCTTAGATACGCACGGCCACCGCGACCGGCTACGGCTTGGCGGCTGTATCCCTCGCTGTCCGCGAAATGATGTGGTTTGGTGCACCAGCCCACTTCGATGTTAATGTCCGCGAGCATCTAAACAACACGAACCCTCTTTGGATTGGAAGGGTAGTGCCTGTCCCGTGTTTTTTTTTTTTTTCCCAGCGCGGTTGTTGGACCTCAAGCCTCTGGACCTTTTCCTCTGAGGCTACATCAAGACGTTTGTGTATGAAACCCCAGTAGAAATGGATGAAGGCCTGCTTGCTAGTGTCCAAGCTGCTTGTCTTCTGGTATAACAGACACCAGGGATCTTTGAGAGTTTGCAGCAGAGTTTCATGCGCTGTTGCCATGCATCCGTTGAGACTGGCGATCGTCAACAGTTACTCTGAGCTACGTTATTGCAATGCGATGTACGCTGTGTACGTCCATAACACGATAAATATGCATTTCCGTTCATTGGTTCCCTATCTGAATATAGTCGTTTGTGCACCCACTAATCACCTGTTTCGATCTGACGCAAAAGGTTTGAGACACGCTGTATATAAGGTGATACTTTTAGGTTGCAGAAGCATTAGTTTATGTCGCACAACTTTACGATTCGAAAACCAAAATTACTCATAAACTAGAGACAGTGGGAGGGCCATTTCAGTCGACACATTAACCGAAAGAATACCGCAAACCACGTCAAAAGCTCTATCAAATATCGGCTGTGCTTTCCTGAATACGAAGCGCGGGATTCGTTTATTTTTCAGGGGCGGACGTCGTTACCTTCGCTCCGTTTCCGCAATTAGGGCAATTACCGCGCGTTGCAGACTGAAGCCCGCACCGGAAGCGGGGCATCCTGTTGCATGGAAGCGCCAGCTGTTTCAGTAATTTATTCAGACTTCATCGCAGTCCGCCGAGAGCAGCGGATTTTATAGCCCGAACGAGATAAAAACGTACTTTGCGCGGTGCCTGCGTGTGCCGGGGATTTTAAATGCCGAATACAGCTGCTGATTTTTCGCAGCGTCGGTCGCTGCCGCGAAACACAGTAAGCGAATGCCGCCTACACTCGGCGAAACTAATCGCATGTGCTGTTTTACGTGTGCGGTCGGGCAATTCTATTTGCCGCGTCGCTGCCTCGGAATAAACACAGCGGCAGCCGTAATAATACTGTAACAAAGTCCATATTTGTCCGTAATGTGGCAAATTACAGAATATTAAAAAAAAACGCCCGTCCTATTAAAAAGCGGAGGACGCAGAGAGAGTGCAATCAGAGAGAAACTCTACATATCCTGAATGAGTGCAGCAACAGAAATTAGACCTTGCGAAACTCTCTGTGTCAGGGTTTCAAGAGGCACAAAGAAGTTCATTTTGAAATACATGCATCTACCTGCTCATATACTCCGCAAGCCTACCCTATTTCATTAGCGTACTGAGCGATAGAAGAATGGCTGTGTATATGCTTCTACATAACATCTAACGCGTTCATAATGATGAGAATTTGAACTGGAAGTAACATTTTCTTGGACTCTTAAAACAACCCTGTTCAGTCTTATTTTCACTTCGAATCACTGCAAAAGTCAGTGGTGAGAAAATCATTAAGTCAAGGCATTTTGCTTATTTGCATTCAATTACAGGGAGCTAATGGCTATTTACAAATTGTACAGAAACCGGAAAATAAATTTGTGGTAAGTTATATGGCACCAGACTGCTGAAGTCATCGGTCCCTAAGCTTACACACTACTTAATCTAACTTAAACTAACTTACACTATCGACAACACACACTGTCATGCCCAAGGGAGGACTCGAACCTCCGACGGGGAGCAGCCGCGTGAACCGTGGCAATGCGCCTAAGACCGCCCGGCTACCTCGCACAGAAACCGGACGGCAGTAATAAGAGTCGAGGCTCAAGAAAGGGAAGCAGTGGTTGAGAAGGGAGCGAGACAGGGTTGTAGCCTATACCCAATCTTATTCAATTTGTGTACTGAGCAAGCAGTAAAGGAAACCAAAGTAAAATTTGGAGTAGGAATTACAGGAAGGAGAAGAAATAATAACTTTGCCGATGATACTGTAATTCTGTCAGGGACAGCAAAGGACATGGAAGAGCAGTTTAACGGAATGGACAGTGTCATGAAAGGAGAATATAAGATGAACATCAACAAAAGCAAAACAAGGATAATGGAATGTGGTCTAATTAAATCTGAGGACATTACATTAGGAAACGAGACACATAAAGTAGTAGATGAGTTTTGCTATTTGGGCAGCAAAATAGCTGACAATGACCGAAGTACAGAGGATATAAAAGTAGATTTTCGGTAGCAAGGAAAGCGTTTGTTAACATCGAATATAGATTTAAGTGTTTGGAAATCTTTTCTGAAAATTTTTATATGAGGTGTGGCCACGTATGGAAGTGAAATACGGACGGCCAACAGTTTAGAAAGGAAGAGGATACAAGCTTTTGAAATGAGATGCTACAGAAGATTGCTGAAGGTTAGTCGGGCAGATGACGTAACTAATGAGGAGGTACTAAATAGAAATGGAGAGGAAAGAGATTTGTGGCACAACCTGTCTAGAAGAAGGGATCGGTTGATAGGACGCATCTTAGACATTAAGGGATCGCCAGTTTAGTGTTGGAGGCAAGCGTGAGGGCAAAAATCGTAGAGGGAAAAGAAGTGATGACTACATTCAGCAGATTCAAAAGGATGTCGAGTATTACATGGACTGATAACAAATGATGGGGTTCTCGTCAGAATCGGCGAGGATACATATAAAATTGACGCCAAGAATAAGGAATGCGGTGATAGGATTGTGTTACATCAAGGAATAAGTTCCCAGTTCTAGAAGGAGCTGTAAGGGGTAAAAACGTTGGGGAAAGGCACAGATTAGAATATATCCAGTAAATAATTGAGAACGTTGACTGGAAGTGCTACTCTTAGTTGAAGTGGCTGGCACACGAGAGAACGTCATGGCCGGCCAGAGTGACCGAGCGGTCCTAAACGCTTCAGTCCGGAATCGCGCGACCGCTACGGTCGCAGGTTCGAATCCTGCCTCGGGCATGGATGTGTGTGATGTCATTAGGTTAGTTAGGTTTAAGTAGTTCTAAGTTCTAGGGGACTGATGACCACATCAATTAAGTCCCATAGTGCTCAGAGCCTTTTGAACCAAGAAGGTCGTGGCGGGCCGCCCCAAATCAGTCAGAAAATTAATGCCTTAAAGAAAAGCCCATTTCCGATGAGCTGGTCTGACAATGTTAAACTTGAAAAATCGGAGAGCAAATGATATGGAACATGAACACTCAAGCAATGGCAGGAACTTGCTGAAGCGTACGAAATATACAGTTTGCACTTTACAGGAAACTTAATTGAAATTAACCGTTTCATAAGGACCATCATTTTGACAGTCAAGGAAAATTTCTTAGATGAATATGCCTTTATATTCTTACTCGTACTACATGAAATTATACACTGAAGCGTCAAAGAAACTGGTATAGGCATGCGTATTCAAATACAGACGTATGTAAACAAGCCGAAAACGGCGCTGCTGACGGCAACGCCTATATAACACAACAAGTGTCAGATGCTGCTGCTACAATGGCAGGTTATCAAAATTTAAGTGGGTCTGAACGTGGTGTTATTAGTCGGCGCTCGAGCGATGGGATATAGCATATCCGAGGTAGCGACGAAGTGGGTATTTTCCAGTACGATCATTTCACGAGTGTACGGTGAATTCAGGAGTCCGGTAAAACAACAAATATCCGACATCGTTGCGGCCGGAAAAAGATCCTGCAAGAACGGGACCAACGACGACTGAGAGGGAGGCCAAGAGATGAATACACTAAGCAGATTCAGAAGGAAGTAGGTTGCACTAGGTACTTGAAGTTTGCACAGGATGGAGACCAGTCTCTGGACTGAAGACCACAACAAGATCAACATGTCATGACTCTTGTCACCAGAGTGTAAATCGCCCGACCCCTTTCATAAGAACCAGACTGGCAGCTGCCTGCAGCTGTTTAGGTACGTCGCGGACTTTCGAACCGGTAGCCTTCAGACTGCGAGTCCACTGCGCCCCCTCGCTCGGTCCCGTGCTGGAGCCGGGCAGTGCCGCAGCGCTGCGGCCACTGAGCGGAGGAGGTTGGTACACGGCTAGGTGGACGGCCCGGAGAAGCCGGCGGCGAGTTTCACCTGCGAGTGCAGCGTCGCGCCGGTTCAACGACCGCCGCGCCAGCAGCCTGCAGCGCCGCAGGTACACGTGGCGCTACGAGGGGACTGCCGAGGCACACCGTACCAGCTGTGCTGGCAACACTTCGGGAAATTTTGTCTTCGTTTAAAGAATCTTTATCTGTTCGCCCATATCAGTGGGTCCCAACCGACGTGATTAACTGTCAAAAGCGCCCGTAAGTGGAATGACCAAATAAAACAAAGTGTAGGGAAGGCAGATGCGAGATTGAGGTTCATAGCAAGAATCTTACGGAAATGTACAGGGTGACCGAAAAGACTTTCCCTGATTACATAAACTGATAACGCAGGCTAGAAGTAAGATACAAATATGAAACTGGTGTCTAATTGTTTACAAACTATCAAAGTTTTCTTTTCACACATCAGTAAACTTCCACATGAGCACCCTTGGTAGCACGTAGCACATCTAGGCGATATTCAACTTCCGTCCACACATTAGCCAACATCACTGAAGGGATCGATTCCACGACTGTGGTTATCCGTTGCCGCAGGGTTTCCAGATCTGGTACACGTGTTCCGTAGACCCCGTCCTTGACATAACCCCATAAAAAGAAGTTTAGTGGGGTTATGTCAGGAGAACGTGGAGGCCAAACAGTTGGCCCGTCAAGACCAATCCATAGCCCAGGAAAGCTCATATCGAGATAGGCACGGACGTCCAAACCCCAATGAGGCGGTGCACCGTCTTGCTGAAACAAGACATCGGGGTGATACTGAAGCAGCTGAGGAACAGCATACAGTTGCAACATGTCCAGATATTCTGCAGATTCTTCCGCGAAGAAGAATGGCCCGATAATTCGATCGTGCAATAGCGCGCACCAAACATTCACCTTTGGACTGCCTCTGGTGCACTCCATGACCTCGCCAGGGGGTTGTGAACCCCAAATGCGCCCATTATGGCGATTCACTACTCCACCGACAAAAAGGGTCGCTTCGTCGGAAAAGGCAATTCGTCTGAGATAAACAACGTCGTCCTCAATACGTGATAGCATTTCGACCGCAAAGTCATATCGACGTGTACTGTCATTGGGCAACAAGGCCCGAACGATTTGCACTTTGTATGCGCGAAACAATAAACGTTTGTGTAAAATGTCATGGGGAGAGCTTTTTGGCATCTGTAATTCACGTGAGGCCTGCGCATCGATTTCTTCCGACTTCGCAGAAAAGACTGCCTTACAGCTTCCACCCTGTCTGCTGAGGTTCTTGGTCGACGAGATCTCAGAAGGTCAGCGACCGATCCTGTGTTCTTGAACTTCTCATACCAGGCGTTAATGCTGTTGACATCAGGTGGATTCCTTCCAAATGTTGTCTGGAAGTGTCTCTGCACTGTGGTTGGTGATGGTGTCTCACGGTACCACAGGACACACTGTGCCTTCTCCTGACTGGTTAACATGGCTTCTCGGGCACTGCACCTCATCCACTACTTACGTACTGCGAACCTAAAACGGAAGAAAAACTTTGATAGTTGTAAAAAATTGGACACAAGTTTTATATTTCTATCTTACTTTTAGCCTGAGTTATCAATTTATGTAATCAGAGAAAGTCTTTTCGGACACCCTGTAAATCATCCACGAATGAAGTGGCTAACAAGGCGCTTCTTAGACCGATTCTTCAGTATTGTTCATCAATCTGGGACCCTCAACACATAGCACTGATAGAAGAGGTAGAGAACATCCAAAGAAGAGCGGCACGATTTGTCACGGAATCATTTGGTCTGCGCGAGATCATTACAGAGATGCTTTATGAAACTCCAGCGGCAAACGCTACAAGAGAGGCGTTGTGCATCACGGAGAGATTTGCTGTTTTTCGAGAGAGTACTTTCCAGGAAGAGACGCAGACCATACTATATCTTCCCACATACATCTCGCGAAATGACCACGACGAGAAAAATCGAGACCTTAGGGTCGATGCAGAGGCTTACCGGCAATCGTTCCTCGCCATTCGCGAGTGGAACAGACAAGGCGGAAAGGGGGAGGGGATCAGTTAGTGGTACCGGAAGTACTCTCTCCCACACACCATCAGGTGGCTTGCGGAGTATTGATGTAGACGGAGATGGCGGTAGCTACCCCTTGAGGGGAAAATGTTGTTTTCCGAGGGGTAGAACAAAAGGGTTCAACCTTATTTCGGTCACGAAACTATGTTATTTTTAAAAAATCATTACTACCATAACATAAAACAATAAAGTGGTATGCAAAATGCAGGAATTCTTTTTATTCCATGATAACCGATTTCGGCGAAACTAAAGCCGCCATCGTCGGATCTTAGGACACCTACAGGTTACAACATCAAGGCAAACAATGGTGATATTAATAGTTGCCCATAACACGCACGCCTTGTTTGCCTTGATGTTGTAACCCGTATGTGTCCTAAGATCCGATGATGGCGGCTTAAGTTTCGCCGAAACCAGTAATCACGGATTAAAAGGAGTTTCTGCGATCTCGCTCCCATATGCGCACAATGTGCTCCCTACAAAAAAAACTACCATAACAGTTTCGTACGGCTGAAATACTGATTACACAAGTTACGAATAATGGAATTTTATTTCAGATACTAAAACACACTGTGGCAGCGATTATAGTTTATGAAACGATACGAGAACAACCTGTACTTCAGACAGCCCTCTCACTATAGACACACTTTGTACCGTGCATCTCTGATAGTAAAATGTAGACATATGCGCAACATATGCTCAAGCACCACGTGAAGATTTCTCCGAGTTGTTGGTAGTCCCTGCAACAGACTAAAAATTGCTTCATCATTTACTTCGCAACAATAAACGAAATGACTTAGAGCACAACAGTAACTATAAAATGGCTGCTACGCTGCCTAGGACCTACATTGTTTTATTATTATCATTGTGGCAGTTGTCAGACGCAAAGCACTGGCAACCCGAAGTTTTTCAGTGTCTGCCACTTCACTTGTCAGTAGTCCAAGTAATTTCGAAACAGTAGGCCTAAGTACTGTGCACAAATTTTACTTTGGTTGATGTTACATGAGGGTGCAGCATATGAGTGAATGAAGCGACGACAGTGAGAGGGGAGTGCACTGAGAATTGCTCCATCATTCTACGGGAGACTACTTTTTATTCTTAAATACACCAGCCTGTAAGTGTCGGTGCATCAACGCCATAAAATGTCACTTAACGAACCAGCACCAGTTCAGCTTTCAATGAAATCGCCGCGGGAGAGCCGGCAGGCGCAGGGGACTGTTTAGACTGTTGGCGCGATCACTTTGCCGCCTGCTGTGGGCAGTTAGTGGATGGGGCGATAAGTGGACAGTTACTGGCGCCAGCCGGTCCTCTTCGCACGCCAGCCACCGCCGAGAAACGAAGACAGCCACGGAGCGAAGATATGTAACCATAAGCCAGCTTATGTTGTAAGCGACTGATAAGTCTGAACTGTTTATGCTCAGTAAAGTACTGCTGCTACTCACGTCACCGGCTTCAGCGAATTATTGCCATCTGCAGATTTGGTGATCAATCCGCAGACAATTTCGCCGTGATATACGAGGCGTTCGTTCTAAGAATTGTCAGGCGCATTCTCTCTGGCGTTTCGGCAGATATTCGCAATTTCGTTTTTGCAGTGTGTAGCTGGAGTCAGCTCAACTAATTGGTGCTCATACCAGTTCTTTCGTACGACACGCAGTGACAACAGAAAGCCTCGGTGTGTTTCCTGTTCCAAAAAATAAAAATAGACTATAAAAAAAGAAATGAACTGTAATTTTAGATAGAGCGGTCCCAAACCAGTCTACTGCGGTAATCGTTTTATCGATACGAGGGGTTCCCAGAAAAACGGCAATAACATTTGCAGTGGGCGGAGCTTGTGTAGTTCGCATTTGTTCCGCTAGGCTCGTGCAGCGCGGCTCGTCGCCATTTCAGAGCCGCCTGCGTTGTCCACCTGGCTTGTTCCGTTCATCTGCAGTGACTGTTTTCGCTAGCGCTGTTTTGTCCTTGTTTTGCTTTTTTTTATTGTGACAAGTTTAAGCGAACAACGGACAGCTGTGAAATTTTGTTTCCTAGTCGGTAAAAATGCTGCCGAAACTATTTTAGTGTGGTAAACAGCTTACCAAGATGACGCTATGGGAAAAACACAAGCGTTCGAGTGGTTTTCTCGATTTAAAAATGGCGACCTATCGATTGATGACAAATCTCGTTCTGGGCGTCCATCAACTGTCCGAATAGACGAAAATATTGAAAAAAATACGAGAGCTTGTGCTCACAGGCCGCCGACAGACAGTCGATTAACTGTCAGACATTAGTGGATTATTTTGGAGCTCGGTTCAGCGAATTTTGGCGGAAGATTTGGGAATGAAAAGAGTAGTTGCCAAGTCTGTTCCTTGTGTTCTGTCTGGCAATCAAAAGTAACGTCGTGTTGAGACATGTTATGCTTTGAAAGAAGAGCTAGAAACTGATCCAGATTTTCTGTCAAAGGTCATTCATTACTGGTGACGAGTCATGGTGTTATGGCTACGACCCAGAAACAAAGCAACAGTCAAGCCAACAGAAGATCTCATCGTCACCCTGCCCAAGAAATGTCATCAACTCAAATCAAACATCAAAACAACACTGATTTGCTTTTTTGACACCGAGGGCGTACTTTGTTCAGAGTTTGTTCCTCCAGGTCAGATCGTCAATCAAGCCTTAGATTTGGAAGTTTTAAGAATATTGTGCAACAATGGTCGTCAAAAAAGATCAGATTTGTGGCAGACAGGCGAGTGGTTTCTCCACCACGACAACGCACCTGCACACAACAGCTGACTCTGTTAGACAGTTTTGGGCTAGAAATGGAATGGTTTCGCTATCCGAAGCACCTTACTCGCCTGAGCTGACTCCGTGCGACGTTTTCCTATTTCCACGCACGAAAAGGGGCACCAAAGGATACCGATTTGACGACGTTGAAGAAGTGAAGAAAGAAACGAGGGAGGAGCTATCAGCTTTTTCTAAAGATGACTACAAAAAATGTCTCGAACAGTGCAAGCACCGGTCGGACAAATTTATTATTTGTAATGGGGAGGATTTTGAAGAGGATATATATATATATATATATATATATATATATATATATATATATATATATAGTGCCTATTAGACAGGGGGGGGGGGGGTCCGACATCCGATCAGTTCCAGTTATTCCACCAGGAAGGAGGTACACGGCTCGTGTTGTCTGTAGTTCAACCGTACTTGGACGGTCAATACCGCGGTTCGATCGCGTCCGCAATGTTACTTTGTGCCAGGAAGGTCTCTCAACGAGGGAAGTGTCCAGGCGTCTCGGAGTGAATCAAAGCGATGTTGTTCGGACACGGAGGAGAGACAGAGAGACAGTAACTGTCGATGAAATGCCTCGCTCAGGCTGCCCAAGGGCTACTACTGCAGTGGATGACCGGTACCTATGGATTATGGCTCGGAGGAACCCTGACAGCAACGCCGCCATGTGAATAATGCTTTTGGTGCAGCCACAGGACGTCGTGTTACGACTCAAACTGTGCGCAATAGGTTGCATGATGCACAACTTCACTCCCGACGACCACGGCGAGATCCATCTTTGCAACCACGACACCACTCAGCGCCGTACAGATGGGACCAACAACACGCCGAATGGACCGCTCAGGATTGGCATCACGTTCACTTCACCGACGAGTGTCAACCAGACAAGCGTCGGAGACGTGTTTCGAGGCAACCCGGTCAGTCTGAACGCCTTAGATACAAGGTCCAGCGAGTGCAGCAAGGTGGAGGTCCCCTGTTTTGAGGTGGCATTATGTGGGGCCGACGTACTCCGCTGGCGGTCGTGGAAAGTGCCGTAACAGCTGTACGATACGTGAATTCCGCCCTCCGACCGATAGTGCAATCGTATCGGCAGCGTACTGGCGAGGCATTCGTCTTCATGGGCGACAGTTCGCGCCCCCGTCGTGCACATCCTGTGAATGACTTCCTTCAGGATAACGACATCGGTCGACTAGAGTGTCCAGCATGTTCTCCAGACATGAACCCTATCGATCATTCCTGGGATAGATTGAAAAGGGCTGTTTATGGACGATGTGACCCACCAACCATCCTGAGGGATCTACGCCGAATCTCCGTTGAGGAGTGGGACAGTCTGGACCAACAGTGCCTTGGTGAACTTGTTGCCAGTATGCCATGACAAATACAGGCAAGCATCAATGCAAGAGGACATGCTACTGGGTATTAGAGGTACCGGTGTGTACAGCAGTCTGGACCACCACCTCTGAAGGTCTCGCTGTATGGTGGTACTACATGCAATGTGTGGTTTTCATGAGCAATAAAAAGGGCGGAAATGATGTGTATGTTGATCTCTATTCCAATTTTCTGTACTGGTTCCCGAACTCTCGGAACCAAGGTGACGCAAAACTCCTTTTGGTATACAAACACTGTAACATACAAACTTTAAAATTGGATTCTGAACGGAGCAGAGGACATACTTGGATATCCGTGCAATAATCGTCTATGTGGAAAGTGGATACTGTCGTGGACCGTGATTGTTGCCATTTGCACAACCACTCGTACACCATGAATACTTGTTACCTAAGAAGCCATCCTGCCGACGGTGACAAGGCCACGTCGTTAACGGAGCAACACACATTTTTTATTGCACGAATTTCGATGCAGGCAGCAGGACTCGGTCTTGCTGTGACAATGCCTCTAATGGACGCGGGCTGTTATTGTCTTCCCCAGGTCAGTTATCCTAACGGGCCTGTCCTAAGTCGGTGTCTCGTGACATACATATCGTAATAACGGACGCAACGTGTCTTGCCGCCCACATGAAGGACCTGCGGTGGTCGTGCATACCGTCTCTAGAAGTCGCCACGCTTGTGAACAGTTGGCTGAGTTTAGCGGGCATTTTTTTTTTTTTATTTGGAAGATGATGTCTCCTGTGCCGAAGATCGGAGAAGAATGTCAATATCCCCCGAAGTTCAGGACAATGTTGATAGAAAAGTAGTTCGACTAGGCAGATACGGAGAAATTGACGACTTGAGGCCTTGAAACAACGATACCAGTATTCTTCTGTACTGGAGAAGATCCACAGTATTTGTCGCGCTAGGTAACGTAGTTGCCATTATTAATCACAAATCATAACAGTTACCACTTTGCGCACGATTACTTGTTGAGCAGCTAGCTGTGATGTTCTGAAACCGTTATGAAAAATTGGGTTTATCCATGTTACGTCGTGCTGTTTTCTTTGAGGTCATTGCCTTATGCCCCGATTTTTCAGTATTAAGTGTTACTTATTAGCTGTCACAGCTTACTTGCGGTTAGGGTTATTGCAGCGACTGTTAATCGCTCATTATGGGCCACCACTGCAAGGATTACCCTAGCGAACCTTCAAGCCAATATTAACTATTTTCTGCCCTATCTCTTTCGCGTGTGGAGCGAGGAAGAACTAGTTGTCTACATGTTTGTTATTCTCCTGATCCCATCGCACGTTATACTCGTATGACGGAGGCAGCATAATAGTCGCACAGACTTTCTTAAATATGGGATATTTAAGTGTATGCAATAGGATTCCCCGATAACAACGTCTCCTTTCTTACAAAGCCGACAACTGCAGTTTGCCGAGAATCCCTGTTACACAGACGTCTTACCATCCAAGTAGCAAGTCTCTGAACTCGTATAGTGCCTTTTTGTCATTCCTACTTACTAAGGACTACATACTCTCGAGCAATACTCCAATAATTTTTCGCTCTATCGTCCTGTTTGCTAATTCCTTCACAGATGTATCACACTTTTCCGAGCACCATACCATTTGGGAAGAGTGTCTGACAATTTCTGGAATGTTACAGTTATTCTGATATGGCGTAAGATGATAAACAGAAAGAGTACCTTCAAAAAACATTTGGAATTAGTATAGTGCTACGCTCATTTCGTGCTACTCACACTGTTGATGCCTATGCCACCAAAGGGGTTAATCGAGTCTCATTTGTTCCTCCTTCATTTGCTTCTACAGTTTTCAATGGACTGACCTGGAATTTGACGGGGATATTTTGAGTTAAACTGTCGATTACTAGTACAGGTTTTTGTGAGGAGCGATAGCTTGGAGCGTATTTATAAGTATAGTAAACATGTGATGCCATATAAGAAGTTGCTAACATAACTTGACCGACCCCTGTTTTAACACACAAGCTTCCCGATAGTAGTTACGGATTTGCACCCAGCTGTACGCCATATGATTAGCTGAAATGTTGCCAGGTCGTGTTAGAAATGTGAAGAGTTTGTCTCGTAGTCAGCTGCCTCTTCCACGTTTCCAAATCAGTCTCTATCCCTCTCACTGCTCCTCTTGAGTCTCTGTTCCTTAGAGCGTCATTTTTTTTTTAAGAAATCTTTTCGGTAAATGGAACCCGTTTTAATGTCGGTGGAAACATTGTTTCAGTAGTATGTTTTTAATGCAACATTCTTTAAATGCATTGTTTTAAACAAAATTGACGCTTATTTCAATTTTTTATTTCTTTCTAAAAGTAATTTCAAAATTAATCTAAAAGTTTTTAAGCAGACTTAAATACAGTGGTAATACTGTTAACACAGTAAAGTAAAACTCAAACTATTGATACAAACTTATTCATACTAACAAACATGTCCTTTTATATAACTTGCTCAAAGTGATGGGAAATGTCAGTGGAGGAGGAGGGGAGAGTTGGTTCAGTTGTTGCATAGGCAATGACCTTCTTAAATGAAATAGCCTCACTTTTACAAAATTTTATCAAGGTGGGAATAAACCTGTATATTTCTAACATACATATACACATAGATTAACTTTACTAAGCATTAAGTGGCTCATCTTTCTCATGATAAACTATACAGTAACGGATTTCGGAAACCCATTTTCGCTTTCCTGTTTACCTGATAAGGCCCGAAGCGGTATGCCAGACAGGTCAAATGTTAGTTTTCCGATCGTCAGTTATTTTACACAAATGGCCTCAGCAAATCAGTTACATATCGGAGGTAGACAACTTCATTCTCAGACTAATATTTCTACTTCTCCTCCAGTGCATAAAAAGTCACTCTGTCAAGATAAGCCGAAAATTTTTGAAAGCATCACCTAACCATACCGCGCACGCACGTTTCAAATACGAAAAAATGGCTCTGAGCACTATGGGACTCAACTTCTGAGGCCAGCAGTCCCCGAGAACTTAGACCTACTTAAACCTACCTAACCTAAGGACAACAGACACATCCATGCCCGAGGCAGGATTCGAACCTGCGACCGTAGCGGTCCCACGGTTCCAGACTGTAGCGCCTAGAACCGCACGGTCACTCCGGCCGGCTTTTCAAATACGGCTATGCGTTTAACATGGGAGCGAAAGTCGATTGTGGAAGAGGAAATCCGGCAGCTAGAACCGCATTTTCAGAACTGATATTGCAGTGTTTAGATGACCAACCAAAAGCGGTTGGGAAATTGGTTTGCGAACTCCGGTGTTGGCAGCCCATGCGAACATAACGGCTGAGTGATGCGGGTGCACTGTTCGACGGATGACGCTCACAGCTTGAATGGCCTGCTGAAATCACGCCTCGTGCAGCCATTCCCTCATTGTTGATTTTTTTTTCCGTCTGCAGGATTGCCGCCTGGTCTCTGATCAATACAGCCTTATTCGTTGTTGGTGCCACACTCGTGCCAACTTATTGAATTATTGAACGGAAGTGAGGCCCAGTTTTTATGCTTCTGTTTTAAATTTCGTGGATGCGTTTACTTTTGTTGTTTTTTAATGACTTGTTCATTGTTACAAGAAAGGCACGAAAGTATTACGGGAACTCTTGAGTTAACTCCACGCAACTCCAGGTTTTTTCATAGTTTGTGTGGGAAAGTATTTCCAAATATGTAGATCGGAGGTACAAACAGTGTGCGATGCGCTGACGTTCCAAGTGCATAAATTATTTTCCACCTGGAAATGAAATACCACCACCAGGCAGCGCTATAGACAAAGAAGAGGCAAGCCAGGAGAGGAAACTCTAGAATGGAAAATTGTTCTCGTGTTGTTGAAATGACAAGATTTGTTAAATTTATGTTTCTCAATCTTCGTACAGCCACGGAGAAATCCTGAAGGTACAATACAACCATGCAGAAACGGTTTGATACAGCTGTTGATGTCGCGACCGTTGGAAGCTTTCACCGGTGACGTTCGAAAGCCCACGAGACGGTACGCGTCACTAGAGAGATTGTGACGTCTCTGCGGTCCACATTACTGTGTCATTAGTTACGAGCACATTGACACTTCGAAGAAGCAACAAATCTCGAAGCTCGTCCTTCCTCTTCTGGAGTATTGCTGAATGATATGAGATCCTTGACACACCACATCGAAAATGTCCATGGAAGGGCAATGCACTATCGCAAAATAGAGGAAGTGCCACAGATATGGCAGTCATTAAAACAAAGGCATTTTTCGTTAAGCCGAGATCTCCTCACGTGATTTCGATCACAGTCTTCTCCTCCGAGTGCGAAGATACTAGGTGTTTATAACCAAAGTGCAGCTATTCGCATAGGTCCAGTGTGGCCTTTGATTATCATATGGCAGCGAAATTTGGTGCATATTCTGCTGCATTAATGCGGAACCGATTTCACCTGGAAAAAAGTTACTTCCAATTTTAGCCACCAGGTGCAAATCTGGTGCTCTACAGCATCTCGCCGACGTATCCCGTGCCCATACTAAACAAACTGTGTAAGCGGCGGTTAATAGTAAAGTCAACACTATGTCTTTCTCACTTGTTTGGTATTTACTACCCACTTAATCCATTACACATGGAAACATTTCAATACGTTTATCGTGCATTCGCAGCTACAGATTAGCGCCTGGTGGCTAGAATTGGAGCTAATTTTTTTCCAGCATAAATCGGTTCCGCTTTGACACACTAGAATGTTCACCAAGTCTCGCTGCCACACGATAATTGCAGACCACACTGGACCTCTGTGAGTAGCCCCACTTTAATTATAACCACCCGGTAATTTGTTGTCTCACACCAACATAGAAAGAAATGATCATCGTAATAAATGAAGAGTAACAGAACTCACATGTGTTCTTTCTTGATCGCGTGCTATTCGAGAGTGGAGCAATCGAGAATATTATGAAAGTTGCATGAACTCTCTGTCATGCACTCAAGCGTG
Source organism: Schistocerca gregaria (assembly GCF_023897955.1). Lineage (NCBI taxonomy): Eukaryota > Metazoa > Arthropoda > Insecta > Orthoptera > Acrididae > Schistocerca > Schistocerca gregaria. Next base: position 946,827,832 of record NC_064922.1, on the reverse strand, counting down.
AATTGCAGAGCATTCATGTAGATGTAGCTCTAGAATAAGAACCACGGAGTTCAGAAGACCCACTGTGGATAAAATTACATATCTATCTTTGCAGAAAAGCTTTTCTTACTATTGACAGTTTGAGTTTCATATTCCTTCTGTCATCTTCAGTTGGTTTACTGCTCAAATTGCAAAACTTGTCCGCTGTTTCAGCAACTGATGGTCTAATCTACCTCAGCGATGCATGACTATATTCCGCTACAGTCCATTACCCATGCTTTACTTTTGTTCATCAGCTTAACAGCTCCGTTTCAAATCTGCATCCATTTCTTTAAACTGATGGCCCAAGTTCTTTTCCATAAAATAATGCCAGCAAACCTTAATATTTGTATTTATTTTTCATGAAATTTATTTAGTTTTCCAAATTTCTCTTTAGTTTTCCTACATCAGTACCCTGTGTATTGATTACTTTTCTTAATATTAATGTACTGTGTGATACTTCTTGAAACGAAAGAGGTACGTAATCAACAAAGAGAAACTGGCTTTTAATTACAGCGCACTGGGTGTAAACAACAAACAACGCTGGCCGCCATATTTTGTAACGTCAGGCGCCCCGAACATTAAGTTCAGCAAAGGCAATAGATGCTGAAAAATCACATGGTTTTGTGATCGAAATATAGTTTAAAGCCTTTTTTTTATCATCAACATGCCTAGTGTAAATCTGTACTGACTGTAGTAATGAAATAGTTGGATTGTTGTACTTTAACTAAACAGCTGCATGTTTCCACTTCCAACATTTCTTGTACGTAACTGTCGTACTTGACAAATTTTTACAATGTATTTTCTGTATGATCATCTGGAAGATAAAGCAGACGACTTTATTGAAGGGTAAATTTCTATTGTATTTAGTGCGTCTCCATGTACCGACATTACGTCTTAATGTTAATATGTGTGAAAGATTACGGGACTTAACTGCTAAGGTCATCAGTCCATAAGCTTACATACTACTTAACCTAAATTATCCTAAGGACAAACACACACACAGATGCCCACGGGAGGACTCGAACCTCCGCCGGGACCAGCCACGCAGTCCATGATTGCAGCGCCTTGGACCGCTCGGCTAATCCGGCGCGGCGACTTTACGTCTGTTTGTCCCTAAAATTACCTGTTGAACAATAACTACAATAGGCATATGGCGAACACTACGAAGGGTAAATCAAGACAACGCTACGTACTCGTATAGTTATTCATACATGTTCATCTCATCTTAGGAGTTCTGGTAACTGCTCTTTTGCGAAAGATAAAAACCCTACTGCAATATGACGTGAAACATGGCAGTTAGTTGTACGGCCTTTAGGTTTGGATGATTTATCGTGTAACTGAAGTTTAACGGATTCCTTTTAGCACTCATGTGGATGACCTCAAGCTTTTCATTCAGGGTCAATTGCCACTTTTCGTACCATATAGAAATCCTATGTAAATCATTTTGCTATAGGGTTTGATCTTCTGATGACTTTACTAGAGGAAAAACGACAGGATCATCTGCAAACAATCTAAGAGAACTGCTCAGATGGTCTCCCAAATCGTTAATGTAGATGAAGAAAAGCAGAGAGCCTATAACACTACCTCGCGGAACGCCAGGAATCACTTCCTTTTTACTCGACGACTTTCCGCCAATTGTTACGAGCTGTGACCTCTCTGACAGGAAACTACGAATCCAGTGACATAACTGAGACGATAGTCCACAAGCACGCTATTTGATTACAAGCCGCTTGTGAGGTATGGTGTCAAAATCCTTCGGGAAATCTGGTAGTAGGGAATCAATTTGAAATATCGTGTCGATACGACTGAGCACTTCGTGTGAGTAAAGAGCTAGTTTTGTTTCACAAGAACGATGTTTTCTAAATATGTTGATTATCTGTCAATAGACCGATCTCTTCGAGGTAATTCATAATGCTCGAAGACAACATACGAGGGTCGACTGAAAAGTAATGCCTCCACCTTCGTAAACCTTCAACAGTTGGCAGCATTGGTATGCGGCAGGTACTGGCTTCTTCTGCTGCCTCTTCTCTACAGCTCCAGTTGGCGGGAAGCTTTAGCATTAAACGGTTGTGTTGTTACAGTGTAAAGTATGGAACCCTGCGCACACGGTCGGTCAGTGCGACTTAAGCAACGCGCAGTCATTGAATTCTTTGACGGAAGGAGTCACCGCAAAGAATGAAAGCAGTTTATGGTGATTGTGTTCATGTGAGTACTGTGCGTTGTTGGGCGAGTAACTTTAAAGATGTTGAGGTGGGAACATCTGACCTGCGTGACAGACAGAGTTGGGCGTCCTGTGACAGCAACCACTGAGTTTCACAAGCAAAATGTTGAAGGATTCGTTCAGGACGATCTTCGTATCACTCAAAGAGAAAATGCAAGCACAGTCGGTATTTCACAAGAACGTGTGGGTCACATTATTGCTTTGCTTGGCTATCGGAAGATCTGTGCGCGATGGGTATCCTGAAATGAATGCGCACAGACTTGAAATTTGCCAGGAACTCTTCTCGCATTACGGGAAATGAAGACGCAGAATACTCACATCAACACAATCACCATAAACTGCTTTCATTCTCTGATGAATCTCATTTGGGGTGACACCTTCTGCTGTCAAGAATTCAACGACCGCACGTTGCTTAAATCGTACTGACAAAGCGGCTGCGTAGGGTTCCATACTTTACACTGTAACAACACAACCGTTCAATGTTTACGCTTCCCGCCAACTGGAGCTATAGAGAAGAGGCTACGGAACAAGCCAGTACCTGATGCATACCAATGCTGCCAACCCTTGAAGAGTTACGAAGATGGAGGCATCACTTTTCAGTGAACCCTCGTATGTTCCAACATCCTGCTGCGTATCAATGTTAATGATTTGGGACCTTAACATAGTGGATTACTCCTATTGCCTTTCTTCAATATTGGTGCGACCTGCGCAACTTCCGTCCAGCGAGCGGTTGTACATGACTTTATATACACTACTGGCCATTAAAATTGCTACACCAAGAATATGACGTGCTACAGACGCGAAATTTAACCGACAGGAAGAAGATGCTGTGATATGCAAATGATTAGCTTTTCAGAGCATTCACACAAGATTGGCGCCGGTGGCGACTCCTACAACGTGCTGACATAAGGAAAGTTTCCAACCGATTTCTCATGCACAGATATCAGTTGACCGGCGTTGCCTGGTGAAACGTTGTTGTGATGCCTCGTGTAAGGAGCAGAAATGCGTACCATCACGTTTAAGACTCTCTGATAAAGGTCGGATTGTAGCCTATCGCGATTGCGGTTTATAGTATCGCGACATTGCTGCTCGCGTTGGTCGAGATCGAATGACTGTTAGCAGAAAATGGAATCGGTGAGTTCAGGAGGGTAATACGGAACGCCGTGCTGGATCCCAACGGCCTCGTATCACTAGCAGTCAAGATGACAGGCATCTTATCCGCATGGCTGTAACGGATCGTGCAGTCACGTCTCGATCCCTGATAGGGACGTTTGCAAGACAACAACCATCCCGCACGAACAATTCGAAGACGTTTGCAGCAGCATGGACTATCAGCTCGGAGACCACGGCTGCGGTTACCCTTGACGCTGCATCACGGACAGGAGCGCCTGCGATGGTGTACTCAACGACGAACCTGGGTGCACGAATGGCAAAACGTCATTTTTTTTGGATGAATCCAGGTTCTGTTTACAGCATCGTGATGGTCGCATCCGTGTTTGGCGACATCGCGGTGAACGCACATTGGAAGCGTTTATTCGTATGTCTCGGTCACCTCTTGTTCGCATTGACGGCACTTTGAACAGTGGACGTTACATTTCAGATGTGTTACGACCCGTGGCTCTACCCTTGATTCGATCGCTGCGAAACCCTACATTTCAGCAGCATAATGCACGACCGCGTGTTGCAGGCCCTGTACGGGCCTTTCTGGGTACAGGAAATGTTCGACTGCTGCCCTAGCGAGCACATTATCTAGATCTCTCACGTCTGGTCAATGGTGCTCGAGCAAATGGCTCGTCACAATACGCCAGTCACTACTCTTAATGAACTGTGGAATCGTGTTGAAGCTGCACGGGCAGCTGTACCTGTACACGTCATCCAAACTCTGTTTGACTCAATGCCCAGGCGTATCAATGCTGTTATTACGATCAGAGGTGGTTATTCTGGGTACTGATTTGTCAGGATCTATGCACCGAAATTGGGTGAAAATGTAATGTTATGTCAGTTCTAGTATAATATATTTGTCCCATGAATACCCGTTTATCATCTGCATTTCTTGTTGATGTAGCAATTTTAATGGCCAGTAGTGTAGGTTGTTGCTCGAAACGCTCCGAAGTTCATCCACCGCCCACAGTACCGTAAACAGTTTCCTAAGTAATGCAATTTTCGAATAGAGTCAATGGTACATTCTGCGTAACTAAGCGGTGCCACAGAAGCCGCGGAAGCGGCCATGGGCGCAGACCGCGGCGGCCATGTGCAGAGCGCCGCGGAACCAATCCGGTCAGCGGTGAACGCGCCGCACGCTGAGCCTCCGGATCTGCCGCTTTGAGGTGCGCAAGCCGACCGTGAAAGGGGTCCACGTAATCAAGACGGAGTATAGGCGAGCCCGCTCAATGGCGACTTGTCCCGCGTGACGTCACAGCCGGACCGGCGGGCCAGCCCACAGGCGCAACTGCCCGGAATCCTCCCGCTGCGTGCGCTGCACCTCACTCTGGTGTCTGGTCCTGCGGCAACTGGCAGCCGCCCCACGAAGAGGCACCTTCGCGTGGACTCAATGTACTAACGTGAGTGGCAACAAATGGTTCAAATGGCTCTGAGCACTATGGGATTTCTGATGTCATCAGTCCCCTAGAACGTACAAGGGAACCTCCCCATCGGACCCCCCTCAGATTTAGTTATAAGTTGGCACAGTGGATAGGCCTTGAAAACTGAACACAGATCAATTGAGAAAACAGGAAGAAGTTGTGTGGAAATACGACAAAATAAGCAAAATATACCAACTGAGTAGTCCATGCGCAAGATAGGCAATATCAAGGCCAGTGTAACATTAGGAGCGCCGTGGTCCCGTGGTTAGCGTGAGCAACTGCGGAACAAGAGGTCCTTAGTTCAAGTCTTCCCTCGAGTGAAAAGTTAGTGTTTTTATATTCAGACAATTTTAGTGTGGGAGTAGACGTAATTACCATTCCTCCAGGTTGTACACCTCTTGTGCAACCGTTAGATGTGTTTGGTTTTCGGAAAGTGAAATACTTTGCGAAAAGATACTATGATTTTGCGAAGCTGCACAGGTACACAAAGCAGTATTGTTTTCGTGATCGTGTGTCAATTATCAGAGTTCAGGCACTCACACATAATCAACTTCGCTCTCCAAAATTCCAGGACATGTTCAAATTTGGTTGGACATATGCAGGATTTGACGGTCCACACACGGAAAAATATTGGAAACGTTAAAAATATGTTTTGACAGAGCACAGGGAAAACTGTGCGATTGTGAAACTGTTGCACACATTTGTTGCAGTTTATGTGGCAAACTCTTATGTTTTCATAACTTTTTCGGGAGTGATTATCACATCCACAAGAAAACCTAAATCAGATAAGGTAGAAGAATCTTTTTATCCATTCGCCGCCAACTGTACAAGTTAGGTGGGTCGACAAAATATTCCTGTCATGTGACGCACATGCCGTCACCAGTGTCGTATAGAATATATCAGACGTGTTTTCTTGTGGTGGAATCGGTTGACCTATGACCTTTCGATCAAATGTTTACGGTTCCCATTGGAGAGGCACGTCCTTTCGTCTACTAATCGCACGGTTTTGCGGCGCGTTCGCAAAACACAGACACTAAACTTATTACACTGAACAGAGACGTCAATAAACGAACGGACAGATCATAACTTTGCGAAAATAAAGACAGTAAAATTTTCACTCGAGCAAAAACTTGAACCAAGGACTTCTCGTTCCACAGCTTCTCACGCTAACCACGCGAACACGGCGCTCCTGCGGTTATGCTATCCTTGATATTGCCTATCTTCGGCATGGTCTACTAAGTTTGTATACTTTGCTTATTTTTTTCATAGTTTCACACAGCTTCTTCCTGTTTTCTCGATTGATCTGTGTTCAGTTTTCCAAGGCCTATCCACTGTGCCAACTTATAACTAAATCTGAGGGGGGTGCGATGAGGAGGTTCCCTTTTTAGAACTACTTAAACCTAACTAACCGACGGACATCACACACATCCATGCCCGAGGCAGGATTCGAACCTGCGACCGTAACGAATGGCACCTACCTTACCCTCGGTTAATTTCATGTGGTCCTTACATACTTCAAACCGCTTCATTCAGTTCACTGCTGGAAAGTAGGCAGCACTAGGCTGTCCTGGAGTGGCAACAGACAGAGAAGGGTCCTGAAGCCAACCATAGTAGGAACTGCCATAGGGCTCGCATTTTCTTGACATACACGGTGTAACGGGCATAAGACTTGACATTTTTGTTTCACTGAGGACAGTGTACGAGGTGCATTCAAGTTCTAAGGCGTCCAATTTTTTTCCTAATTAACTACTCACCCGAAATCGATGAAACTGGCGTTACTTCTCGACGTAATCGCCCTGCAGACGTACACATTTTTCACAACGCTGACGCCATGATTCCATGGCACCGGCGAAGGCTTCTTTAGGAGGCAATAGCAGCACGGCTGGTGAATGTGCGGCCACGGAGAGTGTCTTTCATTGTTGGAAAAAGCCAAAAGTCACTACGAGACAGGTCAGGTAAGTAGGGAGCATGAGGAATCAGTTCAAAGTTGTTATCACGAAGAAACTGTTGCGTAACGTTAGCTCGACGTGCGGGTGCGTTGTCTTGGTGAAACAGCACACGCGCAGCCCTTCCCCGACGTTTTTGTTGCAATGCAGGAAGGAATTTGTTCTTCAAAACATGTTCGTAGGATGCACCTGTTACCGTAGTGCCCTTTGGAAAGCAATGGGTAAGGATTACGCCCTCGCTGTCCCAGAACATGGACACCATCATTTTTTCAGCACTGACAGTTACCCGAATTTTTTTTGGTGGCGGTGAATCTGTGTGCTTCCATTGAGCTGACTGGCGCTTTGTTTCTGGATTGAAAAATGGCATCCACGTCTCATCCATTGTCACAACCGACGAAAAGAAAATCCCATTCGTGCTGTCTTTGCGCGTCAACATTGCTTGGCAACATGCCAGACGGGCAGCCATGTGGTCGTCCGTCAGCATTCGTGGCACCCACCTGGATGACACTTTTTGCATTTTCAGGTCGTCATACAGGATTGTGTGCACAGAACCCACAGAAATGCCAATTCTGGAGGCGATCTGTTCAACAGTCATTGGGCGATCCCCCAAAACAATTCTCTCCACTTTCTCGATCATGTCGTCAGACCGGCTTGTGCGAGCCGAGGTCGTTTCGGTTTGTTGTCACACGATGTTCTGCCTTCATTAAACTGTCGCACCCACGAACGCACTTTCGACACATCCATAACTCCATCACCACATGTCTCCTTCAACTGTCGATGAATTTCAATTGGTTTCACATCACGCGAATTCAGAAAACGAATGATTGCACGCTGTTCAAGTAAGGAAAACGTCGGGCATTTTAAGTATTTAAAACAGTTCTCATTCTCGCCGCTGGCGGTAAAATTCCATCTGCCGTACGATGCTGCCATCTCTGGGACGTATTGACAATGAACGCTGCCTCATTTTAAAACATTGCGCATGTTTCTATCTCCTTCCAGTCCGGAGGAAAAAAATTTAGGCCTTAGCACTTGAATGTACCTCGTACTGAACAACATTACATCAATATTTACGTGAATTGCAGACTAATAATCATATTTATTACAAGTCGTATGTTTTTATGTAGGTTATTACTTGCAAGTACATTCGGCCACATCAAGCCATTAATTTTTATTTTTCCCTGGGAAGCAAATCGGGTGTGGACGCAAAACAGTCTATACTAATGCAGTTACGACGATGCAGAAAATAAAGGTCGCAAAGCTTGTGACATGTATTTCGCAAGACTGTTTGACGCAGGAGAAAGTAACCAACTCTGATTTGTGTACATAATAATGTACCACATAATTATACAAATATCTGAACGTAACCTTTACCCTGTGCATATTAGTGATCGCCAAAGAAACGTGACAGATGACTAAAAAAAATGTTCGTCTTTACAGATAACACAAATGTTTCCAGAATGACATTTTCACCCTGCGACGGAGTGTCACTCATTGAAACTTCCTGGTAGATTAAAACTGTGTCCCGTGTGAATCTCGGTCCGGCACACAGTTTTAATCTGCCATGAAATTTCAACAAAAGTGTTACTGTGAAATAGGGGGAATGTATTGTAAATGATTTACCTATTAGGGTAGTCATTAACATCAGCACAAGGTTCTCAGAGTACAGATTAAAGCTTAACTGCAATAAAACGCAATACATATAGTTTTTGACACGGGACTGTTGCAAAAGGGAATTTTTTCTGCCCGAAGCTGGTCAAACAGTCACTGAAGTCCACCACTTTAGCTCCTTAGCGTTGAGGATGCGTGGAAGACCTTCATGGAAGTGTGATGTTCATGATCTTGTGCAGAAACTGAAGGCTGCTATCTACACTGTAAGAACTATGTCCTCCGTTTCTGACACCGAAATACGAAGATTTGTTTACTTGTTTACTTTCACTCTCTTACCTCGCATGGTGTTATATTTTGGGGCTCCTCTCTCCACTCAACAAGAATGTTCTTAACTTGGAGAAGGTGGGCATGGTGACATGTGGAGTCAGCCCACCAACTCCTTTGTTCAGGTGCCTCGTAATTCTATCTTATTCAGAGGATTTTTTTAAAAAGACATCCAACGTCACCCACGTCGGCTCACTCTGCGGTAATTTCGTTCGCTTTTCTGGTCCAGTGAAGTATGGAGCAGCCAGATTTGACTGGGTCTGTCCCAGTGGGGAAGGGGAAATTGAATGGACGGCTGATGTAAGCTGGTGGAGACTCGTGCCCTCCAGGGAGGCGGCGCGCCCTGGAACTGCAAGTCCCCAGGGAGGGCGCTGCGGGCCCACAATGGCCGCTGCTGCGTTCGTCTCGGATCCAGGGGCTGCGCTGCTGCCTCTGCAGACTCTCCGACGCGGGTGACCTCGATTCCACTCAAATTTAATCGACGGCCGCATTCCGGAGGGAACGCATCGAGCTGCGGGGCTCCTGGACCGCTGGCAAGTGTGTGGCGGAGAGTAATTCCCACCATATCGCGTTTTACGGTTTCTTGCCGTTCCATTCACTGAGAAGAATGACCGCTTACGTGCATTGCGGGCGCTAAATCTCTCGCCGGAAAATCCCAAACGACTGCAAAAAAAGCTCAGATGGCTCCCGTATAAAAGAAAGGTAAAAAGACGGTCCTGCGAAATTACAGTCTAATATTCTTAACGTTGCTTTGCTGTCAAATTCTTGAATATGTTCTTAGTTACACTGCATTGGGTTGGTACATAATTCGTAGCGTTTTTCCATAAGTTTCATAAACACAGCAGAACCCTCAAAAGAGATTTTAGTCATAAATAATATATTCTCCTTTATTATTTACAACAGTGTGACAACGCTGGGATAACTTTTCGATTCCACGACTGTTGAAATTACGAGGTCTTGAGACGAAGAACTCGTCGAGAAATGTTCGGAGAGCATTTTCATCCGGAAAGGAAGTTCAAAATGGTTCAAATGGCTCTGACCATTATGAGACTCAACATCTGATGTCATCAGTCCCATACACTTACAACTACTTAAACCGAACTAACCTAAGGACTTCACACACATCCAAGCCCGAGGCAGGATTCGAACCTGCGACCGTAGCGGTGGCGCGGTTCCAGACTGAAGCGCCTAGAACCGCTCGGCCACACTTTCCAGCGGTCTCAGTTCGCAGTAATAGAAAGTCATCCAGTAACACAGAAGTAATATCCGGCGTTCCTGAAGGAAGTGTTGTAAGCCCTCTATTGTTCGTGATCTATATTAACGACATAGGAGCCAATCTGAGGAGCCAATTTAGATTATTTGCAAATGACGCTCTCATTTACCGTCTTGTAAAGTCATCAGACGATCAAAACGACTTGCAAAATGATTTAGATAAGATATCTATATGGTGCGAAAAGTGGCAATTTACCCTGAACAAGGAAAGGTGTGAAGTTATTCACATGAGTACTAAAAGAAATCAGCTAAATTTCGATTACGCGATAAGTCACACAAGTCTAAAGGCTGTAAATTAAGCTAAATACTTAGGGATTACAATTACAAATAACCTAAATTTGAACGATCAGATAGATAATATTGTGGGTATAGCAAACCGAAGACTGCTATTCATTGGCAGAACACTTAGAAGGTGCAACGGGTCTACTAATGAGACTGCTTACACCACCTTTGTCCGTCCTATTCTGGAGTATTGCTGTGTGGTGTGGGATCCGCATCAGATGGGACTGACGGCGACATCGGAAAAGTACAAAGAAGGGCAGTACGTTTTTTACTATCGCGAAATATGGGAGATAGTGTCACAGAGATGATACGTGAATTGGAGTGGCAATCATTAAAACAAAGGCGTTCTTCGTTGCGACAGGTTCTTCTCATGAAATTTCAATCACCAGTTTTATCCTCCGATTACGAAAACATTCTGTTGGCACCCTCCTACGTAGGGAGAAATGAACATCACGATAAAATAAGAGAAATCAGGGCTCGCACAGAAAAGTTTAAGTGCTCGTTTTTCCCGCGCGCCGTTGGAGAGAGGAACGGTAGAGAGACAGCTTGAAGGTGATTCACTGAACCTTCTGCCAGGCACTTTATAGTGAATAGCAGAGGAATCACGTAGATGTAGATGTAGTGATGGTTGCACGTTAGGGAAACCGTCCGTAGTACACCACATCGTCGCTGTTTCACCAGATGCCTAACTTTATCTTTTGTATACGCCCGTAGGTCTTTGTACGGGGAGATGCTGCTTTGTTTGGGCACACGCATTCCTTTCTTTTCCTTACGTTAGCATAAAGATACCAAGTCTCGTCACCAGTGACGACACAGAATAGGAATGGTCAGTGTTGTTCACAAATCAGTTGGTGACGAGCAAGCAGAGATTTGACGTAGAGCATGCGGTACCCACCCGTACACCATATTTTTAATCCTTCCCCACGACATCCAAATGTCGCACGTTCGAGTGATGATCACAGTTCATCACATTTGCCAGTTCTCGAGCACACTAACGCCCATTAATGCGTATAAACGTTCTTCATCCGACCCCCCAAGTTCTTTCTGAACGTGGAGAGTCACTAATGTGAAAATAGTCTTCCTTAAAATTAGCAAATCATTTCCTTTCCGTGCGCTGTCCAATGGTATTATCCCTACACGCGTCGCAAATGTTCCTGGTTGCCTCTGCTGCTGTCTTCCTCTATTGAACTCAAACAGAAGAATGTGTCGGAAATATTCCGATTTCCCCACTTGGCTCTCCATTTTCTATCGTCCACAGCTCTGCTCACTGTCGCCAAATGATAAAATGATAGTATGTGAGCTCAGATAGCAACTGTGAACTAGAAATAAATCTTGCCGTTTCTCGTCCAGTATACTACCAAACAATGGACGAAGGCCAGCAGACAGATTCCATATTCCTCGATCAGTACCGCACTGCAGACTGTTAACGAAAGTCCGAGCACGCGCAGCAGGTTCCCTGATATGTGAGTAGCTTAAAGACGTTTTATGTGATAGGAACCAGTACGTTGTCTTCGATGGTCAGTGACCATTAGAGACAAGGGTACCGTCAGGGGCACCCCAGGGAAGTGTGATACAACCGCTCTTCATCCCTACACACATAAATAATCTGACGGGTAGGGTGATCAGCAGTCTGTGACTGTTTGCTGATGGCTCTGTAGCGTACGAGAAGGTGTCGTATTTGAGTGACTGCAGGAGAACACAGGAAGAATAGAATATCGATTTCTTCTGATGAATGGCAGCTTGCTCTGAAAGTGGGAAAAAGCAGGTTAATGCAGATGAGTAGGAAAAAAATCTGTAATGTTCGGATATGGTAGTACCGATACGTTGCTTGAAAGAGTGATATGCATTAGGCCAAACGTTGCAAAAGGACAAGAAATGGAACGAACAAGTAAAGTCGGTTGTAGGGAAGGCTAATGGTTGACTTTAGTTTGTTGGCAGAATCCTAGGAAAGTCTAGTTTCTCTATCAAGGAGGCCGTGCACCAAACACCTGTGCAGCCCATTCTTGAGTACTGCATGAGTGTTTTGGTATCCCCACGAGGTCGCATTAAGGAAGCACATCGAAGCTGTTCAGAATCGTACTGCTAGATTTGTTTTCGGTAGGTTCGATCAACACTCGAGTATTGTGGAAATGTGGAGGTGTCACTGATTCACTTCAGATAACGTTAACATTTCTCCCATATCAAAATTGCCGTCGATTTCATCATTATGACGTAATTTTCTTTTTCAATTATTTACTTTTTCTTTCACTTATGCCATATATACGCCATGTAAATTTACATACAAAATGCTGTATTTGTGTATTTTCCATTGTATAAGTACTATTCCCAAAGAAATCAAAATGAGTATACAATCTGGGAATAGGGCGACAGTTGAAGAACAATTGAGTGGTGGGAGACAAGTGATTTTGTTGGCCTTGGTGGCAGGATGTGCAAGAGGAACAAAGGGTTATTGTTAAGGACATTAATAGTTATTTATCGGTGTGGAAAGTTTTCTAAAGTGTGCACAGACTGTTAAAAGTCGAGTTGAAGCGGTAGTGCAGCAGAGAAGGAATAAAACCGGTCTCGTGAGCATTTAACCTCATGTCGCCCCAACATCCCATCATGAACTGTTCTACACGTTTGTGATTTCAAGAAACTGCTATATTACAGCGATCCAGCAGTCATTTGTCGTTATTAATAATTTTAATGAAAAGTTGCGTAATATTAAAGAAAGAGCAGTGGCCATACTGGTTACAGTTCCATAGATTATAGCATCACTCGCCGTCTTCTTACGCCACGAGGTAGGCGCAACCTACTTTCATACATCTTTGGCCACAGAAAACGTAAACAGTAGAAGCGAGCCTAAAATAAACTTGGGTCACGAGTGCATTCAGAGTGTAACAAGAATTTGTGTACAGGTAAGATCGCCCTTGCATATTCAGTAAAAAATCTGTTTAGAAGTATTCTCGCAAGCGAAGTTACTTGAAAGAGTTGTATTTCTCTAGTGGTGGTGAAGTGTAGATATTTGCTGGAAAGGGCTATGCACTTCTACAACTCACCATCTCATTCTGAAGTGGCATGAATGATTTAAAATAATATAGTGAAGAAATAAAAATCCGTAGTTTACAAGAGCTGCCAATAATTAAACGTAAATAGCTGTGCATTCGTTGATGATAAACATCTTGCTTCCAGTAGTAAACTCATTTTCGACGAAAAGCATAACTATTTCTGCTAACAACAGCCCAAAAAAACTCGAAAATTCTGTAGTTCTCGTTGTGTATTTGCATGAAATTTTTATATGTGCGTTGCGGATGTAATTTTTCCATCGTAGTAAAGATACGTAGTGGGATAACTTTAGTAAGAAAGTAAAATGTAGTTCTTTACGTGAGATGCACTTGAGTTAGTGCTCATTCTTTCTGAATAGTTAGTTTATAACAAAAAATAGCTCTGCGATTGGAGTTTCATAAAAAACAAATCTTTGGTAAGAGATAAAACCCATTCAGCAGTCCCAACCATAGCTGCCCCCGCAGACTCTGAATAACTTCAGACGTGGGTGAGCGCATTAGATGACGCAGAAATGGCAGACTCGCTTTAAACGGAAGGTAACCAAGTAAAAACTCGTGAAATAACAAAAAAAGTTCTTTGTTTCAAACTTTTAAAAAACGAAAACTCGTAGGAGTACTGGTATCTTGGTGACGCGGCTCAGGTTATTAATAGCGAATAAAGAAGAACGCCCCATTTTTAAAAAAAATCAGTACTAGCCGCACATAGAGATGGCTTCGCTGTTCTGGAAGTGTCGGTGCTCAGTTTTTGCTGCTGAGCACACGAGTCGGAGCCAGCAAGACGGCTCATGAAAGGCAAACACGTGCGATAAGGCACGGTCGTTCTTCAAGCAACGTACGTCGCAGAAGCAGCGATAGCTGCGGCACACTTACATATCTTAACTATATTTCAGTGTCCTCTACGGTAACAATCCCACTTGCAGAATTGGTCGTTTCCAAAAACTAAAGTTGCGTTTGAGGGCATATTAATAGTAACACACACATTAGCAGCTTTGGTTCAACTTGTAAAATACCTCTAATATACTTTTAGGAGAATAAAAATACTCTTCAGTTGCCGGTAATTTCTTAATTTATTGCACGACCAGTTGCGAAGCATAAAGCTTCATCTTCAGGTACCACAACAGCGAACAAGAGGAGGGGCTACTAGCGAACAAATACTTTGGCGTTGATATATCAAAGAAGCTGCAATAGTGAAAAGTGGTGAGGGAACATAACTGTGTGGCGGTCGGGCCAATTGAACATTGGAGGAGGGAAGGGTTGCACGCACGCCAAATGAACGCATAGACTAGAAAATAAGTGAATATTTGGAGACAGTGCTGAACCGTCTGTGGAATATTAAGGATATACACGATACGCAGATCACAGCGTGCGGCGAGTGAAGACGCTTTGTTGTTGTTAAATGCTTAAACTGACCGAAAATATACGTAAACTGTATTCAGAGATTTCTGTCTTGCTTGTCACTTCCCATGAAGCTCTACGGAGTCTACAGTACAATCTTTACGTCGAATATTCTGTCAGAAATCCTCTGAAAACGATTTTATACCTGGCTAGCACGGACCTGAACACCAGTTTTAGATGGCAGACTGATATGAACGCAGCAATGGAGAAGCTGTGTTTTTTTATTTAATTTATTTTTTTATTTTTTTCCCAACTCATCTGTGGTGAAATTGAAGTGATACCAACTTAGTGGTAAGACTTGTGTGTGGCATGTAGAAGGGTAACAATATTTTTATTTTATATGTTATAATAACTAAGAGCTCATGGTTCTTAAGCCGTTGTGACGTGTGGGTTACTGGTGTATAACGTTATTGAGGAACTTCAATGATGACACGAGGCACACTTACGCGGTGCCAGCGCTGAGGCGTGACGGAGTTCGTGTATTTAGGTATGTCTCGGTACAGGAGCTCGACCTTATTCAGCAACTTGCGTTGACTCTTGAACAGTCGGTTGGTTCAGCTCAGCGTGTTGATCCAGGACTCGTGTCCATCTCTGCTCCCCCAGGTTGACACGCAAGCACCGGTTTTGAAGTAGTTGAATGGGTCGCAGGTTGGAAGGACTGGTGGCTTCCTTGGAAGGACAGCCGTACAAGATCACGAGGATGACTGTTGGTCGGAAGAGGCGAAGTTTCGTGTGGACTTGTTATTTCTTCTCCCTAAACTTTAATTCCCAGTAGAAATTTCTTTTTGCCTTCCTTCACTGCCTGTTCAATGTACAGATCGAATAACATCAGGGATAGGCATCAATCTTGTCTCACCCTCTTCGCAACTACTGCTTCCTTTATACGCCCTTCGAGTCTTATAACTCCAATCTGCTTCCTGTACAAATTGTAGACAACTTATAACACTGCTAGCTTCAAAATTTCAAATAGTTAATCTAGTTTACTTTGTCAAAAGCTTCTTCTAAATCTGCAGATGTTGCGACCTCAGGTTTGCCGTTGTTCAGTCTTCTAATACAAGTTGAAAGGTCAGTATGGTTGAGCGTGTTCCGGCCTTTCTGCAGAACCCAAACTGATCCTACTCGAGGTCGGCTTCTACCAGTTTTTCCATTCTTCTGTATATAATTTGTCAGTATTTGCACTTATTAAACTAATAGTTCTGTAATATTCTCACCAATCAGCTGCTGCCATGTTTTGAATTGGGATAGTCACAGTCTTCTTGAAGTCAGAGAATATTTCAACTGTCTCCTATGCCTTTTACGCATGGTGGAATAGTTTTGTCATCGCTGGCTCTCCCAAGGAGCTCAATATTTCTGAGGGAGTGTCGTCTACTCCAGGGGAATTGTTTCCACTTAGGCCATTTACTGCTTTGTCAGATACTTCTCGCAGTGCCATATCTCCCGTCCCATTTTCTCTTACTTTCTCTTTTGTGTCTATAATATTGCTCTGAAGTTTGTTTTTTTATTATGCCGACTCCCTATGCGGTCTCATTTTTTAGTCATCTGTAATCCCTGTTATCTACTCGACTTGATGCATTTTCAACGTCGTCAGACTACAGATGCAAAACAGACACTGGTTGCCTCTGCGTGTGGACGACCGGCAGCTGCCGGCTGTGGAGCTGTGCGCAGGTCGTTTCTCCCACTTTCACAGCGGCGCCGGCTGGGAACTGGACCGCTCACTCGGCTAGGAAAGCGTGCAGAAAACCCAACAGGCGCTGCAAACCGGGCGAGCTCAGGGAGGCAGCCACTACCTGCTCCACACAGCTCCACTTCGCACAGCAGTGTCTCGCCTTATTTTCTGATAGCGCACGTCGAATAGTCTAAGTTCTTCCTTGCAGCGGACTTTCTACAGCATCATTTGTACGACGGCTAATAGTAAATTAACCTTCGATTGGTCGCTAGAAAAATACACTGATGGAAAACAATCGCAACGCCAAGAAGGAGTTGTGCGACATGAACGAAAGTTGTTAGGCATGTTTTTACATCTGAAAAATGTTGTTGTTGTTGTTGTTGTGTGGTCTTAAGCCCAGAGACTGGTTTGATGCAGCGCTCCATGCTACTCTGTGCAAGCTTTTTCATCTCCCAGTACCTACTGCAACCTACATCCTTCTGAATCTGCTTAGTGTAGTCATCTATTGGTCTCCCTCTTCGATTTTTACCCTCCATCCTGCCTTCCAATACGAAATTGGTGATCCCTTGATGCCTCAGAACATGTCCTACCAACCGACCCCTTCTTCTGGTCAAGTTGTGCCACAAACTCCTCTTCTCCCCAATTCTACTCAATACCTCCTGAATAGTTATGTTAGCTACCCATCTAATCTTCAGCATTCTTCTGTACATTACGAAAGCTTCTATTCTCTTCTTGTCTAAACTATTTATCTTCCACGTTTCACTTCCATACATGGGCACACTCCAAACAAATACTTTCAGATACGACTTCCTGACACTTACATCTATACTCGATGTTAACAAATTTCTCCTCTTCAGAAACGCTTTCCTTGCCACTGCCAGTCTACATTTTATATCCTATCTACTACGATCAACATCAGTTATTTTGCTCCTCATATAGTAAAACCCCCTTACTACTTTAAGTGTTTCCTTTCCTTATGTATTTCCCTCAGCACCACCCGAGTTAATTCGACTACATTCCATTATCCTCGTTTTGCATTTGTACATGTTCATCTTACATCCTCCTTTCAAGATACTGTCCATTCCGTTCAACTGCTCTTCCAAGTCTTTTGCTGTCTCTGACAGAATTACAGTGTCATCGGCGAACCTCAAAGTTTTTATTTCTTCTCCATGGATTTTAATAGCTACTCCGAATTTTTCTTTTGTTTCCTTTACTGCTTGCTCAATATACAGATGGAATAACATCGGGGAGAGGCTACGACCCTGTCTCACTCCCTTCCCAACTACTGCTTCCCTCTCATGCCCGTCGACTCTTATAACTGCCATCTGTTTTCTGTACAAATTGTAAATAGCCTTTCGCTCCCTGCATTTTATCCCTGCCACCTTCAGAATTTGAAAGAGTGTATTCCAGTCAATATTGTCGAAAGCTTTCTCTAAGTCTACAAATGCTAGAAACGTAGGTTTGCCTTTCCTTAATCTATTTTCTAAGGTAAGGCGTAGTGTCAGTATTGCTTCGCGTGTTCCAACATTTCTACGGAATCTAAACTGATCTTCCCCGAGGTCGGCTTCTAAACAGTTTTTCCATTCGTCTGTAAACATGTTGTCTATTAAAATTTCGCCCAAGTCCCATAAATATGGCGCTAATAGCGCCACTATGAGGATGCAAATCAGATTTGCTTTAAATACACGCTGTAACGGTCGTGAGACTTAGTTACCTTTGAGACTGGATGTGATGAGTTGACGTCAGTGAAGAATGCCTCGGCTTAATACTGCATTGAGTTTGAACGAGGTCGTGCAATAGTGCTGCGACAAGCTGGATGTGCGTTCTGCGATATTGCAGAAAGATTTGGCAGGAATGTAGCCACTGTATATGACTGCTGGCAGCAGTGGTCACGAGATTGTGCAGTCCCAAGAAGACATGGCTCCTGACGACCACGTGGCACTACCTAGAGGGGAAGAGCACCGTGTTCGGCGTATGGCTCTGCCGCATCGTGCTTCATCTACAGAATCAATTAAAGGAGCAGTTGGCACCACAGTGACACAACGAACTGTTACAAATTGGTTATTTCAAGGACAGCTCCGAGCCAGACGCCCTGTAGCGCGCATTTCACTGACCGGAAACCACCGTCATTTGCGACCGCAGTGGTGTCAAGCGAGAGCTCGTTGGAGGTGTGTTGCGTTTTCTGAGGAAAGCTGGTCATGCCTCGCTGCCAGTGATGGTCGTTTGTTGGTTAGAAGCAGATCGGTTGAGGGCCTGCAACCAACCTGTCTGCGTGCCAGACACACTAGACTACGACCAGAGTAATGGTCTGGAGTGCTATTTCCCCTGTCTGCATATTTGTACGTCAGCCTGGTCATTCGACCTGTTCTGCTGCCAGTCATGAACAGCATTCCAGGGGGTGTTTTCCAACAGGATACCGGTCGTCCACAAACTGCTGTTGTAACCCAACAAGCTCTGCAGAATGCCAGCATAGTGTCTTGGCTTGGCCGGCCGCTGTGGGCGAGCGGCTCTAGGCGCTTCAGTCTGGAACCGCGCTGCTGCTACGGTCGCGGGTTCGAATCCTGCCTCGGGCATGGATGTGTGTGATGTCCTTAGGTTAGCTAGGTTTAAGTAGTTCTATGTCTAGGAGAGTGATGACCTCAGACGTTAAGTCCCATAGTGCCTCGAGCACTATTTGTCTTGGCTTGCTCGATCACCAGATCCGTCTCCAATCGAGTACGTATGGAACATCATCGGCCGGTACCTCCACAAACACCATTAACCGACCAAGTGCAGCAGGCATGGAGTTCCATCCCACAAACTGACATTTGGCGCCTGTACAACACGATGCGTACACCTTTACATACTTTCACTCGACATTCTGGCCATTACACCGGTTATTAATGTTCCAGCATTTCACACTTATAATGGCTTATCTCGCGCTCACATAAACCTGTGATCAATGTTAATCACTTAAATATGTTGTCTAGACAAATCAATTTCCCGAAAATTTATTACTGTACATTAATCATTTCTGTTGTCCGATTATTTTTCGTCAGTGTGGATAAAATTTGTTTTATATGCAGTCTGTACTTACATGTAGACATTTCTTCTACACATATTTGCCACCCAAATTCAAACATGTATCGCACTGTTACTGCACTTTTTTTTGTCCGTGCTTCAAACAACCATTTTCGTTGATCCATTATGGATCGTGGGACGACTTCTGGCATGAACTTCTTGATGCAATAATTTACCAACAGCCGTATGTATTGTAGAAATTTATTTTGTTTTATGAACTTCTATGTGCTATCAGTTTCGGCATTACATTGAATGCCATCTTCAGACCCCTGTACAATGAGTAGAAGAAATGAACTATTGTAAAAAATATAGAACATACGTTAACAATTGACAAATGCAAGTGGCTCAAAGAGATATTTTGTGCCGCCTTGTGCTTCAGCCAGTTGTTGACAATATTGCCGGCTGGGGAAGAGATGAAAGTTGCTCTGTGTCAAGTGCTTACTACAGGGAAATATTGAAAAACCTACCAGATGAAAAGTCTCCCTCACAAAATCATCACTCGCAGTACTGAGTCGCGTATTGTCGTGAAGGACGACGATAGGTTCGCTAACCATCCCGCGCCATTTGTTTTGGATTGACTTCAGGAGTTTCGTAAGAGACTCACAACAAACCTGTGTCGTCACAGTTCGTCACACGTAACTCTCATTAAATCTTTTCTCGCATTTTCTTTGAGAACCCCAAAAAATTTTAACCGTAATTTTGCGTTTGGACAGCGTCTGCCTGAATTTTTTGGGTTTATTGGGAGAGTTATTGCGCAGTCGCTATTTGGACTGTATCTTAGTTTCAGAGTTCACGTGTTGCACTCACGTCTTGTCACGATTCTGTCCAGAAATTTCTCCGCCCTCTTCGTGGTGGCGCTTAAGGAATATCAAGGTCGCCCGTTCTTTCAGTTTTGTGAACCATGGTTAGACATTTTGGTACCCACCATATAAAAACATGATGGTAACTAGCCCTCTGCGGTGTTTAATAAAGACAGTTCTTAGTGAAATCTGAGAAATCTTCAGGAAGTTCGGAAGTTGTGAACCGACAATGTCGCACTCACACTTTCATGAGCAGTTTCGCCAACATGTAGCACAAATCCATCAGTTACATCTAAATGTCTTCCTTTACCGCTTTCGTCATGCACCTCTGCGCATCCTGCCTTGAATTTTTGCACCGCTCTCTCACAAAGCCATCAGTCACAGCACCATTCCCATACACACGATACACTCGACGATGAATCCCTGTCTATTTCAGTCGCTTGTTACATATACACTGGCGAAGGCAACAGATAGTTGCCACAACGTCATTTTCTAAATCTCCTTTTCTAACCATACAAGCGCCATGAAGCTATGATTTTTTGACAGCACCGACTCAACAACGGACATGCTTTAAGCTCATTGCTGTTGTCCTTATGTGTTGACTGTGTTAGTTCAGTGAATAGCTATATTCGTAACGATTTCAGAGTATTGTACTATACGAAGAAACGCAAGGAGTGATTCGTTTTCTGTATTCTGAAGTGACTAAAACTGCGGGGATTATACGCAGAATGCAGTTGCGGTGTGGTGATAGCTATCTCGCTGAACGGTAATAATTTACGAGTGGAGAAATCGCTTTGTAAGTGGATGTGTCTGTCTTTGCGGTGAAGAATATTTGGGCAGGCCAACCACTTCGAAAACTGACAGAAACAGCCGAGTGAAGGATTCAAGATGATCCTGAAGATGGCAAAATTGGCCATATTGCGCATGAGCCGAACATTAACCAGTGTTAAGCATTTGCAGTCGTCCATGAGTCCGTAAGTAAGCACAGGGTTCTGAACTTCTCCTGGGGCACGTATGGTAGTTGCTTTGAATCGCGACAGGACCCATTAACTGCATCAAAAGCTTTTATTACTGCCCACTAGATTATTACGGGCGGAAGATTGGTAACTATCACCGTGAAGTCAAGTCAGAGTCTAAGCTCTACGGGAAGATACACAGGTTGCACGTAAAGTCTGCGAACACTTTCAATGATTTATTGCACAAGAACTAAACATTGTACACATTTCATACTTATTGCATTTTGAAGGCATTCGACATGCGAACCATGAGTGAGCCGGCAGACGTCAACACGGCAATCGAATTCTTGCCATACCCGTCCCAGCATGGCGTCGTCGACTGTGGCAGTCGCTTCCCGTATTCTCTCCCGGAGCTCTGCTAAATCACGTGGTAGAGGCGGTGCGCACACCACATCTTTAATATGTCCCCACATAAAAAAGTCACACGTAGTGAGATCTGGTGATTGGGGAGGACATTGCATGAAACAGCTCGCTCTACACCTGAAGTCGCCATGTTTGCGACTAGCGCTGACTATCGGCAAATTATCAAACTACGCTGTGGCGGTATACATGAAAAAAAAAACTTTCAGGTTTTCTCTTATTTTTAAGAGAATGTATGATATCTGTTCAATGTTTGATTCTTGTGCAATAAATAAATAAAGTGTTCCCGGACTTTATGTACACGCTGTATATCGTTGCGTTTTGTGTTACCAGCTACCACTGTGATGTAATTACTGCCTCATAACGTACTGCTGCTGCCGAGGACACCTGTATCTGCTTCCTATGCGGAAAATGTTGTTGGGCTTTCACAACTCGCAAACCACTCCTCAGCGGCATGTTTCCTAACGTGTGCCTTTTAGAAGAGCTGATTTACGGTTATGTTTTTCACCTTTCTGTGGCGTATGTGGAAACAAGCGAATAAAAAGATGATGGCATTCAAATCTTGTTTTGTGCCATTGACGACCGATCTAGAGAACTGAAATCGTTCCATGTTTCACAACTTCTAGCAGCAAAAAGGTGTAGACGGAGAATGTGTTCCGAAATTAAATCTCAATCCGTAGAGAATGAATATTTGTCCGCCGTACGACGAAGCCCATTTGTCTCTGCGCAGCGAAATATTGGACACTTTCGTTTCTCTCACAACATACCGGATGACAGTGTTGGTTGCAGTAGTTACGTGGTCTTTTCAAAAAAGGATCCCACCTATCTGGATATATCCTGCAGTTCCTGTGAATCAAGACAAAGAGGAATTGGAGACATAAGCTGCCATTGGACGTCGATTTAGCACGCCTCAACACACTACTGGTCTACTGCCTGCCCCTGCTCAGTAGCCTCATAGCTCGACACATCTAGTTGATTGTCTTGGACGTGTCCGAGCGGACGGATACCACGTAAGGCGATGTGGTCAATGATTCTTCCAGTGCAGATCCGCACCGAGGTCGGAGTCTTACGGGAACCGGCGAGGTGCCGCGCGCGATTAGTAGCGTGTGGTAAAGTTCAGAATTTGGGGCCGGCCGGTGCGACCGAGCAGTTCCAGGCGCTTCAGTCTGGAACCGCGTGACCGCTGCGGTCGCAGGTTCGAATCCTGCCTCGGGCATGGATGTGTGTGATGTCCTTAGGTCAGTTAGGTTTAAGTGGTTCTAAGTTCTAGGGGACTGATGACCTAAGATGTTAAGTCCCATAGTGTTCAGAGCCATTTGAATATTTTTTTATAACAGAAAACCGGCTTATTTACAGATAACCGCCATCCCTACTGCGGAACAACACAGTCTACTCTCCTGGGTGTGAACATATCAGTTTCTACCAGCCTTTTTTTTTGTAGTCAGTCGAAAGTGGTACGCGGTGGACTGAGGCAATAAGAGAGACGTTCTCGATACATGGGTTGTGCAGCTCTGCCATTACGTTCTGTGCCGTAAAACGGGAGGTTTGAAAGTGATTCCATCTTGAAACTTATTTTATATTCAAACGCTACATTTCCAGATACGAGTTCCTATCACAACTTCTATCTAGCAGTTCCTTCTCTAACACGCGGGATCCTGTGATACGGATTGTGAAACAACCCGTCCATGCTTTGTATGAGCATCATATTAGAAAAACCAGAAACAGTTTACTTGTCAAGAAAAGTTTATAACAGTATTTCGGAACACTACGTTTGGCGAGAATACCACAGCACTTATCACGCATTTATTACATTAAATTACACTCTTCTGTTGAAATGTAATCCAAGCGCTGTTGGCAAGGTGACGACATTAATCAGTATTCGTAGCCCTTCTAAACTGCGGGGGTATTTATCTCACTAACTGCTAGAAAATAAATGTATGAAGCAGCTTCTCTGCCTCTAGCAACAGGTGGCCGTATTGTATGTTAATGCACTGAGCTACAAAATAGAACACAAGAAGCCCGGCCGCCCCTAATGCCTGCAGAGACCCCGTACACAGATAAATTCACTCTAACCACTACCACCACTGTATTTTGAACCAGCGGGAGAATCAGTGATTTCACCTTCACACACTAGTTGGCGGCGGCGAGACATCAGTTTGAAAACTATTGTACAAACGACTCCTAATTTGGGGAATATTTGCATAATTTTTGTGGCAGATTCATCGGCATTGTTTCTCAAAGAAGCTACGGCTGTGTTATAAACGAACATTTCCGTTTTAAAGCATCGCACATGGCTTGATTTTTATTTGTGTAGGAAATGACATATGAAATAGAAGCGTGTAGGATGCCGAACAATCGCAGACGTGGTTCTCTGGCCAATAATGCCATACGATCATTTCGTTTCATTTTGCCACTGGAGTCTGTTATCCGTAACGCTCTCGCGCGCTCACTGAAGAGCAACGAAACGCACCCTTTCTTTTTTAAATTTTTCTGTAAATTCTAACTGCTCGCTGAATCGATCGAACTAGTATTTTATGAAACATTTCCGTTGTGGATTAACTAGGTTTCTCCACGATTCTTGCAATGATTTTCAGGCTGGCATCAAATATCCCGCCACCACTTTTATGCGATCGTTCCGTTTTACGCCACTCCTGGCGGATACTCATGGAGATTTTACTGTTGTTGCTAATTTCACTGAATGTAAATGTCATATGGCATTGTTGACTGGGATATGATTTATCGCCAGTAGTGCATTGTAGCAGGAAATCTGTTAACATGTATTGTAACTGTTCACACATTAAACTTCTCAAGTACACATTTCGACATGTTAATTCTTTGCACGCTACATGTTATACCGATTAGCTTAAATTCAGTTGTTTTTTTCGCTTTTTGGTGGGAAAAACGAATTTTCAACTTACAGACGTTCAATTTAAACATTTTCGTATGGTGTCAACATGTTTGGCTCCCAGTTGCTCGTTAATAATCGCGTTGCTGTATCGTCGTCACGTCGCAACTGAAAACCGCGATGATCATTTGTCACATACTTTCCGCCTTTTTTTCTTCCAAAAATACTTTTAAAGACCTGAAATTACATTACTCTTATAGACATCTGTGTACTTTGTGCAAATTTCTTGTGTTTGTCAGTTGGTTTTTGACTTAGAGACAGTTCGTTGATTAGCTTGCTATTAGCTCTTTTTCCGTTTTTATGTTCGCTGTTTCAGGTTTTTTATTTGATATACTTATATTTCAAAGCAACATTCGTCAAGTAACAAGTTTCGTGGTTTGTATGATGTTAAAGACAATAACTTTGTAAGAATTTGGTTAAGAATACTATCCTCTTGTTTTTCATTTTTTTTCTTTTGTTTTAATAACCAGTCATTTTGCATTCCTTTGATATTTTACAAGTGTGTTGATACACTATTGAAAGACAAAATATCACTTCTCCTCATAACCGCCGTCTCTTTCAAATGCCTTATTCTACCGTGCCTGTACACAAGCTTGCAGGAATCGGAAACAGCGCGTTTGAGCCAGTGTTTAGCAGCCTTCAGAAGGCAATCATCAGATTCAAATATTGTTCCGCGAAGGGATAAACGGCGTCATCCCCACACACAACCTTCAATATCTTGTGAATGTTTATCATTGGCTCGGTCTGACAACACAGGGACTCTGTAAAAGCACCTCGCTTCAGAATGTCAACTGTAGCAGCCATCTTGATTGAGTGCTACGACAGCGCCACTCTCGGAAACATGTTGAATACATTTGAATACAAGCAAGAAGAATTGTGACCATTGTGAATAGCAAAGATGCAGAACAGAATTTGGATTTCTGAAAAAAACGTACTTTTCTTTCGAAGCAATCCCTCTCTGAAGCGCCAAAGAAATTGGTACAGACAAGCGTATTCAAATAAAGAGAGATGTAAACAGGCAGAATGCGGCACTGCCGTCGGCAACGCCTATATAAGACAATGAGTGTCTGGCGCCGTTGCTAGATCGGTTTCTGCTGCTACAGTGGCAGGTTATCAAGACTTAAATGAGTTTGAACGTGGTGTTAAAGACTGCGCACGAGCGATGGGACACAGCATCTCCGAGGTAGCGATGAAGTGGGGATTTTCCCCTTACGACTGTTTCACGAGGAATGCGATAAAACATCAAATCTCCGACATCGCTGCTGCCATAAAAAGATCCTGCAAGATGGACGACTGAAGAGAACCGTTCAGCGTGACAGAAGTGGAACCCATCCACAGACTGCTGTAGATTTCAGTGCTGGGCCATCGACGAGTGTCAGGGTCGCACCGTTTAACGAAACATCATCGATATGAGATTTCGAAGCCAATGGCTCACTCGTGTACCCTTGATGACTGCACGACACAAAGCTGGGCCCGTCAGCACCGACATTGGACTGTTGATGACTGGAAACATATTGCCTGGTCGGACGAGTCTCGTTTCAAATTGTATTGAGCGGATGAAAGTGTACGGGCATGAAGACAGCCTCATGAATCCATAGACTCTACATGTCAGTAGAAGACTGCTCAAGCTGGTGGAGCCTCTGTAATGGTGTGGGGCGTGTGCATTTGGAGTGATATGGGATCCCTGTTACGTCTAGATACGACTCTGACGGGTGACACGTACGTAAGCATCCTGTCTGATCACCTGCATCCATTCATGTCCATTGTGAATTCCGACGGACTTGGGCAATTCCAAGAGGACAATGCGACACCCACACTTCCAGAATTGCTACACAGTGGCTCCAGGAACACTCTTCTGGCCACTAAACTCCCCAGACATGAACATTATTGAGCAAATCTGGGATGCCTTGCATCGTGATGTTGAGATGAGATTCGCACCCCCTCATAGTGTTCCAGATTTGTGGACAGCCCTGCAGGCTTCATGGCGTCAGTTCCCTCCAGCACTACTCCAGACATTAGTCGAGTCCATGCCACGTCGCGTTGCGGCACTTCTGTGTGCTCGCGGGGCCCTAGACGACATTAGTCGGGTGTACCAGTTTCTTTGGCTCTTCAGTGTACGAATATGTAGGTAGCTTCGTAACTAACTGCACTCGTAGTGTTCGTATCAGCTCTGAGTGGTTTTCGACTCCACGTAGCATTTGAACAGATACCGTGTCTTTTGCGTTATGCTGGTGTGCGACTCTTCGCTCTAAAATAGTGTCACCTCGGTCTTTCGCACATCTGTTTCGCGCGAAGCGAGATTCACTGTGCAAAGAGTAGCAGCTCATCGCCAGATTTGGCATATGTTATGTGTTCTAAGACTCTGTTTGTTGTCACTGTGTACTTCAAAAGGGAAGTCACGTACCCCTACTTCTCCGAAATCTCTTAATTTCATTTGTCGACGTATTTCTCTCCGCGCTGCTGCACTTTATTGCTTGACTGCTAACTTACAGCGCGGTTGATTTCAAAATACAGGGTGATTCAAAAAGAATACCACAACTGTAGGAATTTAAAACTCTCCAACGACAAAAGGCAGAGCTAAGCACTATCTGTCAGCGAATTAAGGGAGCTATTAAGTTTCATTTAGTTGTACATTTGTTCGCTTGAGGCGCTGTGCCATTTCAGCCAATAAAGTTTTCGGTCCCTTTTTCTTCGAAGGTGCTACTGTAACTGGACTGCAGTATCTGGAGGTGTTAGAGAATTGGTTGTTCCCTCAGCTCGAACAAGAAGCACAACAATTCATATTTCAGCGGGATGGAGCGCCACCACATTGTCACTTATCTGTCCATAACTACCTGAACGTCAACTACCCGAGGCGATGGATCGGCCGCCAGGCAGCCCGTGACAGAGCACTTCATCACTGGCCTTCAAGAAGCCCTGATCTTACCCCCTGCGATTTTTTCTTATTGGGGTATGTTAAGCATATGGTGTTTCGGCCACCTCTCCCAGCCACCATGTGATTTGAAACGAGAAATAACAGCAGCTGTCCAAACTGTTACGCCTGATATGCTACAGAGAGTGTGGAACGAGTTGGAGTATCGGGTTGATATTGCTCGAGTGTCTGGAGGGGCCCATATTGAACATCTCTGAACTTGTTTTTGAGTGAAAAAAAAACCTTTTTAAATACTCTTTGTAATGATGTATAACAGAAGGTTATATTATGTTTCTTTCATTAAATACACATTTTTAAATTTGTGGTATTCTTTTTGAATCACCCTGTATTACATTTTCCTTCTTAAACTCCATCTTCTGTAGCAGTGTGCCTCTTATCTATATCGACCGAATGATCTTTTCATCAACGAAATCAGAAGCAGGAACCATGTAGCCAGAAAACAGGAGTTGCGAAATGTGTTAGCAGGAACGCGAGACAACAGGTGAAAAACCGTCCAATGCCAACAGTGTGCTGTGAGAGCGTGCCTGTTAAATCTCCGGTTAATCGAACTACACTCTCCAGTAAACCGACTCCATGCGACTGGAAACATCTAAAGGTAGTTTCGCAAAATTCACAACAGTTTGCAGCGGTTATTATAATTCTGTTCTGTATTTACATACTGGAACTGTTTATGTGATGAGTCATCATGAGTGGACAATGGGGTTAAACCAGTATCCGCTTTTGAGATATGTGGAGAACCGTCTAAATATCACACCTAGGCTGTCAGGTGTGTCATACGATAGACGATAATCCTGGTAAGACGATTTGATTCGTGGATGATTCTTCTTAATATTTCGCAAACTTATGTTTTGCTCTCTTGGGGAAACAGATTGTATTTTAGGCAAGGTGCAATGGTAACGTTCCACTCTCGTTTTATGAATTACTGTGTTTCAAAATTTGAGATGATTTAAGCTGCAGTTTATCAGGTACTGCTAGTTTTCCAGATGTCTCCTAACATCTCAAGGGGACAACCGTATCACGTAGTCTACTAAGAACAATTATGTCGCATGTCTTGTCAGTTGCGTCATGTACTCCCTCAAGTAACGTTCGGCTCGATGATATTGAACAGATCCGCCGCAGTCGTATTATATGAAAAATGCACTGTACTAGCGGTGTCTGAAAGGCTTCGTACTTCGCTGAAGCCGTATCATAGTAGCTCCTTATTTGCACCATTCTATTCAGTTTTCTAACAACGTAATTGCCAATGTTATAGCCTTCATGCTACGTTACTTGTCAAGAGACGGGATATGTTTCAGGAAATACGCTTTGATGTGTTTCTGCGCACAGTGATTTCCACTTTGGCGAATGTGTTGAAAGCGTTGCCATCGTTCCGAAATAAATTTTATTGTTCTCCGAAACGCGCGCTTAAGCTACGGGTAAGAGATTGGTTTACGTGCCAGTCTCCGAAAAGGACTCTGCTTTCAAAGCACGTCTGCCGCTTTCCAAGACTGGTGACATGCCCACGCAAATGACACACTCATTTGCTGAAGCAATTCCAACGAAGATGGACACGCCAAATGCGCCACAATTCAAGCGAGACATCTTTGCTACAAACGCAACTTTTTGTGGCGCCTACTTTTTCGTTCTGTCTCCTCGGTTTCCTTTTCATAAAATCTGCATTTCGTTTCCATTCATTGGGATTTTTTTCATCACCTTAGCCTGTTTTCGCGTGTAAAGTACTTTTACTGCGAATCGCGGGTTTCATTCCAAGGACATCTGCAGAGAGTGTCTTCTACATCTACATCATACTTCGCAAGCCATCTAATGGTATGTGGCGGAGGGTACTTTTTGTACCACTAACCGAGCCCTCCAACCCTAATCCACTCGCGAATAGCGCGTGGCAATGAAGGCTGTCGGTTATTACGTAGTCATTACCCGAGACGTATATAGGGGGAGTAATATGTTGTGCGACACTCCCAGAAAGTGCTGTCTCGAAATTTCAGTAGCAGATATCTCCTTACTGCACAACGCCTCTCCTGTAACGTCTGCCAATGGAGTTTGCTGAGCATATCCGTAACGCTCTCGTGCCGACTAAACGATCCCGTGACGAAACGTTGCGCTCTTCGTTCCGACTTCTATCAGTTCTATCCTGTAGGGATCCCAAGGAGATGAACAGTACTCAAGAATGAGTCGAACAAACGCCTTATAAGCGACCTCCTTCTTGGATCACTTAAATTTCCTTAAGATTCTTGCTGTGAATCCGAGTCAGGCATCCGCTTTTCCCACTATTTGTTTTGTGTGGTCATTCTACTTAAGGTCGCTTCGGATATTTACTCCTGGATGTTTTGTGGCAGACACCGTCTCCAGCGGTTTGTCATCAAATGGCTCAAATGACTGAGCAGTATGCGACTTAAAATCGAGGTAATCAGTCCCCTAGAACTTAGAACAACTTAAGCCCAACTAACCTAAGGACATCACACACATCCATGCCCGAGGCAGGATTCGAACCTGCGACCGCAGCAGTTCCAGACTGTAGCGCCTAGAACCGCTCGGCCACTCTGGCCGGTCTCATCGTTCGCATATCGAATGTTTCTATTTAAAAAAAAACTTTCAGAGTTTCTCTTTCAAATACAATATGCTTGACATCTTACAATGTTTGGTTCTTGTGTAGTAAATAATTGAAAGTGTTCCTGGACTTTGTGTACATCCTGTATTAGTGGGTATCCTTATGCGGAAAAGAAATGTGGACAGTAATATAGACAATAAGAGACTAGAGAAATGTTGTGTTACAGAAGGATGTTGAAGTTTACATTGAGTCGACCGTATAAGTAATGATGAGGTATTGAATCAAGTCGGGGAGAGATAGACTGGTAGTACACATCCCGAGGCATTGAGAAATAGTCATCTCGGTAACGGACGGAAGTGTGCTGCACAAGGCTTGATAAAGTGAGCAGGATCAGATGGACGTGGGGGCAGCAGGTATAGAGAGATAATGATGAGGTATTGAATCAAGTCGGGGAGAGATACACTGGTAGTAGACATCCCGAGGCATTAAGAAATAGTCATCTCGGTAACGGACGGAAGTGTGCTGCACAAGGCTTGATAAAGTGAGCAGGATCAGATGGACGTGGGGGCAGCAGGTATAGAGAGATAATGAGACTCACATAGGACGGGTTGCCGTGAAGAGCTCCGTCAAACCAGCCTCTGGACTCCAGGTGACAACGTTAATAGCAACCCTGCTACGTGGAACGAAAGCTACTACTGTTTTACGAGGGGCGTTCCATTTTGATTTACACTTTATTTACTCCCTTCACTCATGATGTGCTACCTGAACATCATTACAACTGCAAGTAGATAGTGCTTTGGCAGCAGGACAATCAGTAGAAGTGTAATTACTGCAAAATACATCCCATTTTACCAACTTTACGTGGGTGGACAACGTGGAGTGTCACCAAGGACAGCCCTGGCCGACGTCGTTTCTGAGCAATGACGGTGGAAACACTGCGGGTACTCATAAGCGATTGGTGGCAATGTATGGAGAGTGTGCACCCACGGAAAACTGTGTACAGCGGACGGCTGGAAAACCGGCCGCGCATCAACGGGGAAAGTAACCAGTTCTGGAAGGAAAGTGACTGTGGTAACACCGGTCAACATTTGAAGAGTGGGAAAGCGTATTCAGGAGAACAGGTACGTCACGTTCACGGAACTTGAGGCGGCTACCGGACTTGGCAGAAGCACTCTTCACCACATACCGCACGAGCACCGTAAGCTTGGGAAGATGTCCACCAGGTGGGTTTCCGAATCCCTGAATGCAGCACAAACACAGCAGTACAAGGACACGTGCGATGATCTGCCTCAACGCCGCTGGCAGGATGCAGAATGTTTCGTGTCCAAACTTGTGACTGGCTGCACTGCCATGAATCGGAGGCCAAAGCCCAATCGCTGCAGTGGACGCATACAGGCAGCCCACGCCGAGCAAGTTCCGTACAGCGCCTTCTGTGGGAAAATATACGACCTCAGTCATAGACTGGGTGGAACCAGCGACCACGGTTAACAGCACGGCGTATGTGGAGACTCTTTGGAGGTTGGACCGTGCACTTCAAAAGAAACGACTATGAAACTGGAGGAAAGGAGTACTCTTGCAATACGACAAGGCTCGCCCCCTTACAATACGGACAATCACAGCTGCTATCGCTGACATGGGGCTCCAGGTGATGCCGCACATACTGTATTCTCCTGACTGGGCCCCATCTGATTACCACCGATTTGGGACTATGGAGAAACCCCTGCACTGACATCACTTGAGAGACGTCCAGGAATTGCGATCAGCTATCCAGCGAGGGTGCGACCCTCTTCGAGGGCCTACAGAAGGTACCATATCGGTGGTGCAAGTGTGTGCAGTTTAGTGGAGACTATATTGAGTAAGTGCCTGTATCTGCCGAGGCTAAGAGGTTAGCAGTGAGTAATCAAAGAAAATTATGCCCTCTCCTTCCTCACCCCCCCCCCTCACACCCCTTTTCTTTAAGTGAGAGACACAGGGCCAACAGCTTCACCGTAGTGGCAACACGGTTGCCGTAGATCACCGAAGCGCTGTCGGGCTGGGCTAGCACTTGGATGGGTGACCATCCGATCTGCCGAACGCTGTAGGCAAGCGGGGTGCACTCAGCCCTTGTGGGGCAACTGATGAGCTCTTTGATTGAGAAGTGGCGGCTCCGGTCTCGTAAACTGACCAAATGGCCGGGAGAGTTGTGTACTGACCACTTGCCCCTCCCTATCGGCATCCAGTGACACCAGTGGGCTAAGGATGACATGGCGGCCTGTCGGTACCGTTGGGCCTTCATGGCCTGTTCGAGCAGAGTTTAGTTAAGAGAAAGAGAGAAATGACACAACGAATCAAAATTTGGTTTGGATACAGGAGTGCTGCCTTACATATTGTCCTATTCGACTAGCTGATAGAACTGTGCCTTCCTGCAACGTGAGGACAGGCTCAGCCACCGATGTATGGTGGAAGCTTTTGTTTAAAGTGAAATACGAAACGACGTTGCAGTTTGATTTATTTCAAATCAAAAAAGCCACTGTATGGGATGACGAACAGGAAAAAGTGCAATATGTATTTGTACGTAGTTATTCTTTGACTTGCTTATATTTTTGAAGCGTAAATATGTGCTAGAAAATCGATCGAGTATAATACGCAAAATCTGTGCATTTCTAGCATCAGTTAGCTTTATTGGAAGTCTGCACAATTGATAAGAGAAGCAATAAGTAATTTTACACAACTGTGTTTGTTAGGCATATTTGTTTCGACAACAGACTAAAATGTATCTAATGAATGGGACCAATGGGAACTACCGTGCAAAATTAATGACGGAATAATGTGTTAAGCACCTGAATATGGACGAGGGCTTGAAATGCGCCGTGGCTCAAAAAGAAAACCACGTTTCTTAATGAAGGTTGTTTTTGTGTCCTTCCTACATTCATGGAAATGGAAAGTGTTACACCATCAACCATCAGTTCGATATTTTCTTCGGTATTAAATAATAAAGGTTTCCTTCCATCTGCAACTAAAGTCCATTGTCAACATCAGTATGAGATGTGAAACCGCCTGTACGAGTACACATATTTGTCTTTTTTTTATGACACGGGAACAAACAGCCTCTGAATGTCATCACGAGGAATTTCTGCCGGCCGGAGGGGCCAAGCGGCTCTAGGCGCTACAGTTTGGAACCGCGAGACCGCTACGGCCGCAGGTTCGAATCCTGCCTCGGGCATGGATGTGTGTGATGTCCTTAGGTTAGTTAGGTTTAAGCAGTTCTAAGTTCTAGGGGACTGATGACATCAGAAATTCTATAGTGCTCAGAGCTATTTGAACCATTTTTTTGTGCCCCTTCATCTGGAACCTGATATGAAAATACGCGTCTTCCCTTTGCATCCCAGATATGCTCTTTGGGTGATAAAACAAGAGGCGGTGTGGCCGAGCGGTTCTAGGCGCTTTGGAACCGCGCGAGCGCCACGGTCGCACGTCCGAATCCTGCCTCGGGCGTGGTTGTGTGTGTTGTACTTAGAATAAATTTAAGTTAGTGTAAGCGAAGGGACCGATGACATCTCCAGTTTGGTCCCATAGGCCAGACGGCGATGTGTGGCGTAGAGACAGGCGGCAGGGCTGGTAGCGGTGCGCGGGCCAGCCTGCGGTGTGAGCCGGCAGCTGGGCGGTCTCGGTGACCGCTGCGTCCTCGACCTTGGCTGGTCGCTGGTCGCTGGTCGCTGGCCCCTCCGCGCCGGAAGAAACCAGCCGCGTCAGAACGCAGCGCCCCTCGCTATGCACGGCGCACACCGTCTCGTGTACACCACGCTCCCGAGCAGTTTCACAAAAACTCATACACTATCTGATCCAGACACCTGTTCGTCGATATTAGTCTGGAGTACTGCCAGTAAGGTGCCTGTATGTCTGTGAAGGAATGGCAGCCCATTTTCCGAGATCCGAAAACAGAGAAGCTAGTGATGTTGTTCGCTGGGATCTGAGTGAACTCATCGAAAAGGTATTCCATTGGGCTCAGGTCGGCTGTCTTGGAGGCCAGCCCGTCTCAGTAATATTATTATCCACAAACCATTACCTCACAAACACTACTTTATGATAGGGTGCACTGTCATCCTAGTACAAAGACACGAGTCTCCGAACTGGCCCTCTAGCTCATGCGGCGTACAGTGCTGCAAAATGTTTTCATATCCTTCCACACTTAGCTTTTTTCTTCCCCCTGCTTCACTGTGCGCACTACACACGATGGCAGGCAGTATTTCCCAGGCGTTCGCCAAATCGAAAGCTTTCCTTCGGATTGCCACTGGGTACAGTGTGATTTCATTACTCCACGTCATTCGTTCCCAGTCTTGCACGGTCCACTGGTTTGGCTGTTTGCTCCAGCTCAAGCTTCGCGTAGCACTGACTGCGTGTCTTATGAGGAGATGCTCGACCATTTTATTGCCTATGCACAGTCATCGTGCTGGCTGGGCTATTGTTATGAGATTACAACTAAAGAGTGGTTCCTTCCGCTGGTTTGATGCGCCTTGTTAGAAACCACAACCAGTCTCCGCAGTGCTCGCCGCTTCGTGTCCGTTTGTACATGAGGCCTGCCAGGGCTCGGTTTAGCGACGTTTGTTCCCTCGCGTTCCCACTTCACAGTCACATCACCAACAGTCGGCTAGGACTGCTTCAGAAGGGCTGCAATGTCCCTGACGGATATGTTACTCGCCCGACATCCAATGATTAGTTCATGTTCAAAGTCACTGAACTCTGCTGACGCATTCTCCTGTTACACTTTCCCTTACTAACCAAATCTTGTTGTCTACGACTCAGAAGTCGTGAGTGAGGCGTGCGAGCACATCTAATGATCTTTACGTGGTTGTACGCTAACGGATGGAACGCAAAATTAGTCACTGGATGTCAGTCGGACTTCTTTGTCTTCATAACGTGTTTCGTTCTTGCGGAACACAACTAGCGCTTCCTACTCATAAAGTAATGAGTGCTATTGACAGGTGATGTCAGATTGACTCCATATTTTTAGATTTTCAAAAGACTTTCGTCACCGTTCCTCACAAGCGTCTTCTAACCAAACTGCGTGCCTGTGAAGTATCGCCTCAGTTGTGTACTGGATTCGTGATTTCCTGTCAGAAAGGTCACAGTTCGTAGTAATAGGCGGAAAGTCATCGAGTAAAACAGACCTAAGGCCCGGATTTCCCCAAGGCGGTGTTACAGGCCCTCTATTGTTCCTGATCTATATTAACGACATAGGAGACAATCTGAGTAGCCGTCTTAGATTGTTTGCAGATGATGCTGTCATTTATCATCTTGTAAAGTCATCAGAAGACCGAGATGAATTGCAAAATGATTTAGATAAGATATCTGTATGGTTCGAAAAGTGGTAGTTGAATGAGGAAAAGTGAGAAGTAATTCACATGAGTACTAAAAGAAATCCGCCAAATTTCGAAAACGTGACAAGTCACACAAATCTGAAGGCTGTAAATTCAACTAAATACTTAGGGATTACAATTGCAAATAACCTAAATTGGAACGATCACATAGATAATATTGTGGGTAGGGCAATCCAAAGACTGCGATTGATTGGCAGAACACTTAGAAGGTGCAGCAGATCTATCAAAGAGACTGCTTACACCACGCTTGTCCGCCCTATTCTGAAGTACTGCTGTGCGGTGTGGGATCCGCATCAGATGGGACTGTCGGATGACATCGAAAAAGTACAAAGAAGGGCAGTACGTTTTGTATTATCACGAAATATGGGAGATAGTGTCACAGACGTGATCCGTGAATTGGAGTGGCGATCGTTAAAACAAAGGCGTTTTTCGTTGCGACGGGAATCCCTTCTCATGAAATTTGAATCACCAGTTTTCTCCTCCGTTTGCGAAAACATTCTGTTGGCACCCACCTTCATATGGAGACATAATCATCACGATAAAACAAGAGAAATCAGGGCTCGCACAGAAAAATTTAAGTGCTCGTTTTTCCCGCGCGCCGTTCGAGAGTGGAACGGTAGAGAGAGAGCTTGAAGGTGGTTCATTGAACCCTCTGCCAGGCACTCAGTTGTGAATATTGGAATTATCATTTAGATTTGGATGTCGTACGCAATTAGGGGCAACATTCAGAATTGGCGAACGACAGGCAATATTTGTGATGAGTCGTTACCAAGACCATTCAGTACACCGTAGCTGTAAGCAGATGTCTGGAGCTGACGACGCGGTAACTATTGAAAATAGCGCCTAATTATTCCAGTTGGCATTCCTTCTTACAAATTCCGATCCTAGTTTGGCAACCAACGGTGTCAGTGAATGTACTCCCAGCGAAGTTGACTAGAATTGGGTGTGGATTTTAACTTACCCAAGACGAAAGAGGAAAATTCCTTCGCGAGAATAGAAGAATAAAAACAATATATCTTGTTGGTAGTTGAGGATACATACGACAAAACACATTTTCAAAATTTGTTACTCATGGAAAGAGCAACGAGATGACAGCAAAGCTCATTTACCGAGTTATGGTAACTTGTAGGTTCAGTAACAGCGCTACTTAATATAAACGATGTATGTATACATTTTGCCGTATGTGACAGTGTACGTCTTCAAACTTCTTGAGAGCAGCTAAGAATCGTAAATATTACCATGTTTCTTATTTCTGTAGCGCACCCTAATGGGGCCATGTTGCTATGCTTTCTGTATTACTGACCCGTATTTTATCAATGAACCGATCTATAAAGCTTCCTGCATAAGAGATTCTGCTTGTTTCTTAAAGAATTAATCTCCATTTAATGAATTATTTTGTCACTCCATGAAAAGATAAATAAATAAAAAAATATGAGGGTGATCCAGAGGTGTCTCAGAGATGACAGAATGGAATAAAATAATTAAAAAAGTCTAGCAAACATGAGCTCTGAAGTGCGTACCCTAAGAGATAGAAGAAGTGCTCATAACTCTTGATGTTTGCACTTCATAACTCATGTTTGCTAGACTTTTTTATATTGTTTTGTTCCATACTGTCACCTCTGGACGTTTGTCGGTTCTAGTTGATCTTGTATGTGGCCGAGAGGAAGATAAACTTGATTGTTTTATACATGTATTTTGTTAAAAGCAATTTACGGTTTAGTAGGGAATCATCAAGTAACAACTGACTAACGTTCACAAAAATATGCATACGAGCGTGTGTTACCATATGCGTGTGTACTAAGATGAAATACGGAAACTAACCAAATACTAGTAGAACAGTCTAAATATCCTTATTTGTCAACCTTACATTTAATGCCTGTCGATATAGGGACGCGAACAGAATGTCAGCTAACAGGGTCGCTATATTTAGTACCACGACTGTATAGCGCGTTGTTTGAATGTGGCAAGTCGCCCTGCGCTTACCTCTGTGTTCGTTCGATTTTCCATCCATAATTGGTTGCGCCCTGTTCTAATTACCCCTGGTGTGTTTGGTTCCCCACCATGGAAGCAGATTAAACAGTGGCTACAGCCAAACAGCGACCATGCGTCAACTAGGAGTGTGGTCCTTTGGTACACCTCTGACCAATCGTGGCTATCCCACCTCGCTAATTACTCCCCGTGGAGTACTGGCACCGTGGCGCACAGGAATGTTAGTGAATGAGAACCGAGAATATTGCTGAGGAAAGAGTCAGAGGTGTTAGTAGCGCTTCGTAGGACTTTCTCCTCAGCCGAGGAAGGTTACCACCATTATTGATAAGAAAACATCCTGCAGGGCACCGCCAAGTCCAATCGCTATGTTTGCCTTTGAAAGCGTCAATAATTAAAGCCTGCACACTCCTGGTTTCATACAAAAACAAGTTAATATTCTCGTTTGATATCATTACACAGAACATGTGCAGCAAGTTGTGATGCTGGGGGCGCGGTCTGTGACGAAGGTCATGTAGATGCAATGAAAATAAGTCATGCAGATGTACTAGCTGACAAACCAGGCCTTGCCCGGATATTCGTTTTGCCAATTTTCTATTGGAGACTTACAGTTTCTG
Organism: Schistocerca gregaria; assembly: GCF_023897955.1. NCBI lineage: Eukaryota > Metazoa > Arthropoda > Insecta > Orthoptera > Acrididae > Schistocerca > Schistocerca gregaria. The sequence continues at coordinate 946,789,893 of NC_064922.1, read as the reverse complement.
AGCGCTAGGTGCAGATGCTTCGCGCATACACAACGCCATTTTATAAACGTGTCTGTGGCAACATCTTTTCATAGCTCTATAGACGGCTGTTGTTTCCGCCTACAGTCGTTGCCGCTTCGCAGTCGAAAGCCGTCAAAAAGATGACAGGTGTCAGGGGTTTCCTAAAGTTGACTCGACACTAGCAGTGTCTTAGTAGTAAAGGAAAAATGCATTAAAACTTAATGCATGATGCGGTATTTTTTGAAGAAGTCCGTGTACATGATGTCGTAGGTCTTGAACTGTGTATCGTACACACGTACTAATGTAGGTACATTCAGTGACATATGCGGCCACTGTCTGCGATATACGTTGCGAACACAGTTATTAGCAAAGAAGTAGTGAATTTAAACGTCATGCATGATGTGATAGTTTTTCACGAGCCTCGGTATTTATTATGTCATATTTCCTGATCTATGTGTCATAAAATGCTATAATTTTGTAGGGACTTTCAGCGGCATACAGTATGTGTTTTGGGAATAATAGAGTTAAATGATGACTAACTGCTGACAGGTGCTGTTGATATACGTCGATGTGGACAGCTGCGCGGTCATCAACAGTAACTGCTCTTTCTAGAACACGTTACTGTCTTCGTATGTATAGTAATAGAGTTTTTAGCAAAGAAGGAATAAATTTAAACATCATGCAAAATGCGGCAATTTTTCATGCATCTCCGTGTTTATTAGGCCATATCCCCTGATCCACCACGATATAATTTTGTATGTGCATTTAGCGACATCTGTAGATATTGCTTGCGAAATTTATTGCGAATTCAGTTAGTTGGACAAACTAAAAAATTTAACGTCATGCAGGAAGCGGCGGTTTGCCACCGTTTCCATTGTTTGTGACGTCGTCATTTCTCCTGAACTGTGATAGGTACGTGGCTCATAACGCCACAGCGATTGTCGCCTGACAGTAAGAGATATCGGTGTCAAATTTGGTAAAGTCCGTCCTGTGGTTTACGAGGAGATCTTGAACATAAACACACACAGACACGTACACACACATATGCACCCATAAATCAATTTTTATGATATGTATGGATATTGACATTTGACTTTCAAACGGCAAAATGGGAACAATAATCACTCCATCGGTCGTACTCTTTTAGGCACGTAACGACGTATAAATATTCAAATATTATACCTCAGGTGTTAGAATTTTCAAGTATATGATTATCGTGTTACTGGAAAGGCGTCTGTTGATCAAAAGGACTCGTAACTTGAGTGTCTTATTATACGACAAAGGAAAAAAGCATCGCTGCTGTATTGTTCAAATCAAATGGCTCTGAGCACTATGGGACTTAACTTCTGAGGCAAATCAGTCCCCTCGAACTTAGAACTTCTTAAACCTAACTAACCTAAAGACATCACACACATCCGTGCCCGAGGTAGGATTCGAACCTGCGACCGTAGCAGCAGGGCGGTTCTGGACTGAAGGGCCTAGAACCGCTCGGCCACAACGGCCGTCGTCCCCGTGCCTGTGACCGTTCACAGAAAGCCGACCGCCGTGTGGCAACAAATAAAAACAATCTCAGCCTTGTAGCAGCCGGTGTGACAGCATGATTGGGGGATCGCCAAAGGGCACTAAGGTAAAAGGTGCGAGCTACCAAAATGTTTTGAAGGACTAACTCCTTCCAGCGTCTCCAGAAAAGGCTGCAAATCTGTGCTTTCACGAAGACCATGCGCCAGCGCATCGGACGAAGGAGACACTTAAGTTGAAAAAAACGTAGAGGTGGTTTCTCACTTCTTACTCACCCGACCTGGCTCCCAGCGATGTTTGACTTTTTCCAAGAATGAGAGAGAGAGACTTTGTGGTTCCACGACCTCCAATTGCGTCGCTATCACGTCAGCGATTCCCAAGTGGTCGAAACAGATTCCCAAAGCAGCGTTCTCAGCGTACGCAGTCATGTCATCCGTTTTGCAAAAAGTGTGAATCGCTGCCAAGAGAGATTGTGTTGAGAAATGATAAAAGTTTCAGTTTATTGGTGACTGCTCTTTGAAAAAGCGTAAAAGAGAGCTTAGAACTCGTTCTTCAGCGAAACAGTGGCAGTCGGCCATTACAGACTTGCAGGGTAGAGAGTAATATCAAGATTAGGCGTCATCATTAGGGCAGTCCTTTCTAAGCTTCATTGCCGGTTTAATATCTTCGACACTTACAGCACTCATCACTCATCTTTTGCGTACTGATGTAAATGTAAACTCTGCTAATAATATCAGTGTGAAGCTTACAGTTTGGTTTAGCAATTCTACCTTAACTTCAGTATACCTATTATCTGTAACTACAACAATTGTATACTGTCTTTTACTTTTAATTAATACCTTCTTATGGTTCGTCAAGAGCTATTTAATGCACATTACGCACCTATGTTTCTACCTCGTAACTGCCCGCTCGTAGCTGTAGTTAAGTTTCTTTGTTCCCGGTTCAGCTGTATGATGATTTATGTCTTGAACATTATGCTTTCTGCCGGTTTACTACTCTCTACAGTGGGTAATATTCAAGGCGTATTCGAAAAACAAGGGCCGTTATGTTATTAAAGAATTACATCTACTGTAAAACTCTATTGTCAGCGATTTTAGTTTCCTGCGATTGTATTTCGCTTTCCCACACAATGACCGTTCTAGTGTAAGCACTTTTCTTAATGCTGCACTAGGTTTTTCAACAGCTGTGCATAGACTAGTTACTAGTAATCTTCAAACGGTAGTCTAACAAGTCATTGTTCCAGGTGTAAGAATCAACAGTCGCTGGATTGTTGGTAGCGACTAGAGGGAGATGATCCATAACTTCCCCAGGATTATACTAAATCCTATTCTTCACAGTGTGCGGATACGCCTTACAATGGAGATACGGCTGCTAGATATCCTGCTGTAGTCGAACAAGTACGGGTTTCTCGGTCGCGTTCGGCCAATTATATACAAGTGCGGCTTTTGTTAGGCTATTTAGCGGGCAAGTGGAGAACGCGCAAGGAAGCCCGTTCCAAGCTAATGACGTAAGCGAGAGGAATAGATATAAGGAGGAATAATGACGTATACCATAGGGATATATGGGTATAGAAACCAGTGCTTCTCTTATGTCTGTGACTGCTTTTTCCTTCGTAGACCGAACAAACTTGACACACAATTTTACAATTACGCCACTCGGGAAGCGAGCGTGACAAAGTAGGTGCGACGATCAATCGATGTCAAAATACACGTCGCAAAGCTCGAGCGTCATAGCTAGCCGTGGGGAGACACACAAGCGCTAACGGCAGTTAGTTGCGAAGCAGTTGGTTGTTATTACAACTTCCAAATGAAAAGGCTGTTTACTGATTGTTTTCTTTATTTTACGTGCGTTTAAGAGTGATCTAGCAAAAAAACTGACTTTAATTATTACTTAACGACTGTAAACATGGAACCGTGCGACCGCTACGGTCGCAGGTTCGAATCCTGCCTCGGGCATGGATGTGTGTGATGTCCTTAGGTTAGTTAGCTTTAAGAAGTTCTAAGTTCTAGGAGACTGATAACCACAGCAGTTATGTCCCATAGTGCTCAGAGCCATTTGAACCACCCAACTGACATTATTTCGATTTAAAATAGGTAGTCCGACTTTTAATGCGAAATGTCCGGCTAAATGTTACGCTAAATCCTGATTTCTGTTTTTGGATCTGGCAACCTTAAGTGGAGGTGACCTATCCATGTTGACAAGGAGAGTCCCACGCCGTCGATTTTGGATATGTCGTATCAAATCGGTGCGTATTTAGCAGTATGTATCTGCTGTCATTCTTAGCTCACGATCCATTAAACCAACCAAAAGTATACCCATATCAACCCAGAAGAGGGTAGCCATCATGTTTTTACTCGAGTTTATAGGTCGCTTGAATTTCTTTATTAGTTCTGGTGAAGCCGAATCGGGCCATAGCATTGGCTTGTTTTGATTTTGTGTTGATGGTGGATATCCACGTCTCGACTCACGTAACAGCGTGGAGAAACATATCATCTCCACCTCGACAGGTGTCCAGAAAACACTGGTCCACTTGACAATCTTTGACGTCGTCTCGGTCGGTGAGGATTTTTCGGTATTCACCTTGACGACAGTTTGCAATATCCGAGTTTTCCCATTACTGTCGTGTAAGCAGTGGTGCACTCAACTTGCCAACATTAATCAGACAGAACACCAATAGTCGATCGGATATAAGTGTTTTGGACCACTTCTTGCACCATTTCACCTATCTGGATACTGAACTCTCCGCTCCTCTCATCACTATGCACAATTTTCCAGATACTCTAAAATTCTCGGAACGGCTTCTAACCTTTCATTCGTTACTGTAGGTCCATAAACAAGGCACAAGTTCTGATGAATCTGTGCAGGTGTAGATCGTTTTCCTACATGTCATTAAAGCACTTCGCAATTGGCGGGAGCAATGTTTTCGTACCCATTGGTATCTGCTTTCAGCCACAGGCTAACGAGCACTAACGCGAAACAATTATTTCTGCAGACTTGTAACCAACCTACAGATCCTATTGCATTATTACAGCTTTGTTCTGAGCTGCCAACATTTCAATACAAAAAAAGGCCCTTACTTTCCCAATAACACCTCGCGTATCATCCGCGATACATTGTAACATAATATAAGCACGTATTTAGCTTATGACATTATTAGTGAATGTTATACACGTGTTGCAGCGATATTTGTTCTCGGTCCTAGCTACCAATGAATATGGGCTCCTGCCAGATACTACTTCGGCATCAATAAAGTACACATCCGCTTCCTTGGCCAAGGTCTACAGCGAACGCTCGTCTTGGAGGTGGTCGATTCGGGTAATGCTGGGAATGGATGAAATCTTCTCGGCCGGTATTTGGTCCACATATGTAGGAGAGGTGGTGGTGTACACATCCCGCTTTGCCGCAGTCCTGGGTTGATTTCGTAAACTCCTTACAGTGTCTTTTGGAGTGGGAACTCGTGACACTGTTGTTTTAGCCCGGCTGTCCCTCTGGGTTAATCGAGAGGAGCAGGCTATGTGCTTGCACAGGGTTTACGGCTCTCCGTTCTATCATCATCAACAGCAGCCAAATGTAGCTTAAGCCTGCACTCACTCTCCACTATCTTCTACAGTGGACAGTTACACTTCATACAGAGCACTCAAAAATATCATCAAAGTAAGGTGCCACTGTGTGCCAGGAAGGAAGGTAGACAAATGAACATCCTCCTGAGGTATCACGTCCACCGGTGCCATTCGGCGTTATTTGTTAACGGCATCATATGCAGCCTTAGTTAATTATTTCAAAACTGATTGCTTCAGGTAAATTAATTTCGTTAGCAATTTTATGGCCGAAGTGAGACAATATAAAATGTCTGAGAGGAATATCAAGAAATACGTTTCTCATAAGGAGAAAGTTGTTAATCCGTACTTATACTAACTTTACTTGCTAATATTGTAAATGCTCTTTTTGGTGATATTTGAATGTTTATACGTCGTCAAGTACCTAGAGCAGTAAATCCGCAAGCTGTGACCGTCGGAAGGCGTTTATTCTTCCTATTTCGCCGTTTAAAAATCGAGTGTCAGAATATCCACATGTAACGGCACATTCTCCTCTAGCATTACTTTTCCTCAACAGTATCATTTTTCGAATTTTGGACAGGTCAATATTATCCCATCTGCTTTTCTGAAAATTTATAAAAAGGAATTACTTTATTTTCGATGTTACAATCGATAACTACTAATTCTGAATGTACAGCAATGTTATTTTTTTGAAAACATTTGAAATTATGAATTATTTGCCACACTTAAAATTTCTACTATTAATTACGCAATCTAATACTGTTTACGATGTTTATTTCGGGATTTATTTACGAAATAGTAAAAGAAATTAATAGAAACTCATTTGTCAAGAAAAATTGTAAATCCTCTGGAATATCATTATTACTGCAGAGTGAAGTAGTGGTAATCATGCCTCTGATGTGATGGGACGTATTTTTGTATTTTGGGCCAACAATGTAATTTCGGCTTTGTTGATGGGAAAATTCAAAAGACTGGCTAAAATGTGACAAAATATATTAACTTAGCAACAAAAATTCTGCAACAACAGTCTTTATATTTATTTAGATCAATTCAACCATGAGGACCTAAAATGTGAGAATTTCAGCTTCAAGAATCAGACCCCTAGACAAGAAGAACTGTAAGTAAAGATTATTGTAGTCTTCGCTCCTCTCAAATTTTTCATAAAAAACTTTGCTTATTTTGGACAATAATCGGAATCAGGAAGGAAGGGGAGATTATGCGCATGTACTATAAAAATATATGTATGTAAGTGTGTGTGCTTATGCTCCCCATCTCCTCCTAAGCGCCCTAACAGATGTCAACCAAACTTGGTGCGCACATCCATTAGTTTCAGGCAAAAGTCCCTGTGGAGTTAAGAACCATTTGCCCATCATTAACGACTAAACCTCTGAACCGATTTCGATGAAATTTGGTACGAAGGTAGCTTGAACTCGGAGAAAGACAGTAGGCTACTTGAGGGGAAATAATCGGCCCTGTGAGAAGGAAGTAGGGAATGACATTCTTTCTTACATCAGTGAACATACACCATGTTAAAAATTAAATTTGTTACATAATGTCACCCCTCGTAACAAAACTACTAATCTAGTAGCGCAGCCGCAGATAACAGCTAGTATTAGATATAAAATTAATTTTTAAGGTATTTGTCGGCAGTGTAGCCTTGCAAGGAAGAGAAAAGTGCACTATAAACAGTTAAGACAAGAAGAGTATAAAAAACTTTTGAAGTGTGTTGATAGAGGAGAATGATAAGATTAGATTGGTGAATACGGTAACTAATGAAGAGGTACTGAATCGAAATGGGGAAGAAAGAACTGTATGACAGAACTTGACTGAAAGAGGTGGTGGATTGATAGGATAGCTCTTAAGGAAGCCTCAGTTTGTTAATGGCTAGAAGTGACAGGGGGGGGGGGGGAGAGTTAAACATTGTTGAGGTAGGTCAAGACTTCGTATAGAAGTCGTTTGAAATGAATGTAGATTGCAGTAGTTATTTAGAGATGAAGAGGTTCGTAGAGGCTAGAATAACATGGAGAGGTGCGTCAAACCAGTCTTCGGACTGAAGACCACGAGCAGAGCAATTGAATTCAAAACTAAGGCAAAAATAACAAACTGAAAATGATACAAATATGTACTCGTACGAAACTAACGCAAAGCCACGGTGTGTTTGGGCATCAAAATTACTCCAACGGCGTGCTGTATGCTTCTCTGTGTTTGAAGTGTGTTGTAATTGCACGTGAATGCTAGCGCCGCCGTAAACGCACAGTTTACACTTGCACACTCGTACCGCTCGGCACCCTATAAATTCAGCAGCGTATGAGTAACAGAAAGCACGCCACGTGAAAGTTTCCCGGCGAGTAACGGCGCCGTGGCCCAGAGGAGCAAACAGGGGTCGTGGAGGCGGCCGTAAAGTCGTCCGTATACCGAGATATTACGCTGCCAGGAGTCTTGCCTCAGTTGTTTACGACAACGTCTTGCGTCAATATTTGCCCAGCAGCGTGCACTCGGGTACGTGTCATCTCTGCAGACAGTGGTTTCAGATGGAACCAGCCCGCAGTGGGACAAAGGATGGTTTTGTATTGACTGCTGTGTGTAATTTGACAGGTTACGAGGGATGCGATGGAAGTCGTCAAGGAGAAGGGAGTGGATCGAGGTGGCAATAAGATAACCAGACGGTTAACCACATCCTTCAAAGGGCACACTGGTCGCTTTGGCACGCTGTAGACGGAGGCGGTAATTCTATCCATTCAACGCTGACTTAGGTCGTCGCTGTGAAGTTGTGTGCACTATATGGAATCAGAGCAGTCATATTGGTCGACGTGGACACGTGACATAGTAGCAGTTTAGAGCAGTGCTGAGTAGCTACACTTAAGCGTGCGTTCAACCATAGTTTGACTAATTTTGTGGCCATGTGTGGACTACCGCCGATTTTGCATTGCCGAACGATAAGAAAAGCGAGATCGAATCAGCCAGTATCTCACGTAGCAGTACTTACCTTGGAAGAAATTACAATGAAAAGAACAGAAAATCGGCACAAGAACGGATTGGTCTCAATGTGCTCCTCACAGAACTCGTCGTTGAACAAGAAGTATGCGTTTCACACACTGAGAAAGTTGCTCCATTTTTCTATGAGAATAAATAATTCAGTGAACCGATACTTATCGAAAAGAAACCATATCTACGGAAACAAAACTTGAGATCTTGTGACACCTTCTAACTGCTGCATGCAGTTTAACAACCGTGGCAAACGTCTTTCAAATTCAAATGGCTCTGAGCACTATACGAGTTAACTTCTGAGGTCATCAGTCCCCTACAACTTAGAACTACTTAAACCTAACTAACCCAAGGACATTACATACATCCATGCCCGAGGCAGGATTCGAACCTGCGACCGTAGCAGTTGCTCGGTTCCGGACTGAAGCGCCTAGAACCGCTCGGCCACTGCGGCTCACAAACGTCTTTCGTCTAGTGAAGTTAGTTGTATGGGAGACATCTCACATTCGTCTACTAACCTGTTCCATATAATCAGTAACTAGTATGGTTGCAGTTTCATCATTCTAACGAGCCACGCTGCTGATCTACGAGGAACAGAGATGACTGACAAAACGTAGCGGAATGAGGGCGCACCGTTAATGATTTGTACACATCTGTCCATGGGCGACGCAGTGTTGAGTCGGGATGGGGGGAAGGTACTCTATCGATTGTTATATGAAACTTCCTGGCGGATTAAAACTCTGTGCCGGGCCGAGACTCGAACTCGGGGCCTTTGCCTCTCGCGAGCAAGTGGTCTACTCTCTACCTTCTGTGCTTAGGACTGACTTACCATCTGAGCTTTTGATATTCATACACTGATTCTCCTTTCCCCAAATGCCTCTTTAATTTTCCTGTTTGCGGTATCTATCTGTCCCCGTGTGAAAATTTTTCTAAAGTCTTACGTTTGTCCTTTAGCCATTCCTGCTTCGCAATTTTGCACTTCCTGTCAATCTCATTTTGTAAACGTCTGTACTCCCTTTCATTTGCTGCCTCCTTACATTTTCTCCTTTCGCCAGTTAAATTCAATATCTCTTGGGTTATCCGAGGATTCCCTACTAGGTCCTGTCCGACTACTACCCTCCCTATTCCTAAAGCTACCCATTCGCCTTCCACTGTGTTCCCCTGTTCCTTTCCCCTGTCCTAGTCAACTCTTGCCTAATACTTCCTCCAGAGCTCACAACAGCCCTTGGTTCTATCAACTTATCGAGGTCCGATCTCCTTAATTTCGTACCTTATTCCAATTTCTTCAGTTTTAATCTGTAGTCCATAAGCAATAACTTGTGGCCAGAGTCGACATCTGCCTCTGGAAATATCTTACAATCTAAAATCTGGTTGCTAAATCTGTGTGTAACCATTATAGAACAATCTGAAACCTTACGGTATTTCCAGGTCTTTTCCAAGTGTACAACAAATGTTTGGACGATAAAATTGTGCTCAGTCCAAGATTCTACCAGGAAGCTTTCTCTTTCAATCATTTCTCTCAGTCCATGTTTACCGACTTTTTTTTCGCTTTTCCTACTATCGAATTCCAGTCCCTCCTTTCCAGGGAATGCACGCTTGTAACCGCTGTAGAGCAAACGCTTCTTCTTTGGCATGTTCATGCTTCTTTTGCAAGGTCGGTGTGGTTATAGGGGCTGATGCAGTGTTAGCAGTAGTTGCTGGTTGGATGCATTCCCTAACACCACTACTCTCTCAAGGACAGAATCTGAGTGTTGGGTTTGTTTGCGCCTAGAATATCTTCAAGTGCGAGACAGTTTTTCTAGGTGTTTGCGTATCGTGTAGCGGAGGCAGGATGTGGCTGCTAGCCCGGTGTTTACCTGATTGCATGTGGGAAACTACCTAAAGCCATATACAGGGTGTTACAAAAAGGGAAACATTCCTCACACACAAAGACAGAAAATATGTTATGTGGACATGTCTCCGGAAATACGCAGCAACAGAATTTACCAGTGTGACTTCAAACACTTTGTTACAGGAAATATTCAAAATGTCCTCGCTTAGCGAGAATACATGCGTCCACCCTCCGTCGCATGGAATCCTCGATGCGATGATGCAGCCCTGGAGAATGGCGTATTGTATCACAGCCGTCCACAATACGAGCACGAAGAGTCTCTTCATTTGGTACCGGGGTTGCGTAGACAAGAGCCTTCAAATGCCCCCATAAATGAAAGTCGAGAGGGTTGAGGTCAGGAGAGCGTGGAGGCCTCTACCAATCCATCGGTCACCGAATCTGTCGTTGAGGAGCGTAGGAACACTTCGACTGAAATGTGCAGGAGCTCCATTGTGCATGAACCACATGTTGTGTCGTACTCGTAAAGGCACATGTTCTAGCAGCCCAGGTATAGTATCCCGTATGAAATCATGATAACGTGCTCCATTGAGCGTAGGTGCAAGAACATGGGGCCCAATCAAGACATCACCAACAATGCCTGCCCAAACGTTCACAGAGAATCTGTGTTGTTGACGTGATTGCACAATTGCGTGCGGATTCTCGTCAGCCCATACATGTTGATTGTGAACATTTACAATTTGATCACGTTGGAATGAAGCCTCATCCGTAAAGAGAACATTTGCACTGAAATGAGGATTGACACATTGTCGGATGAACCATTCGCAGAAGTGTACCCGTGGAGGCCAATCAGCTGCTGATAGTGTCTGCAGACGCTGTACGTGGTACGGAAACAACTGGTTCTCCTGTAGCGCTGCCCATACAGTGACGTGGTCAACGTTACCTTGTACAGCAGCAACTTCTGTGACGCTGACATTAGGGTTATCGTCAACTGAACGAAGAATTGCCTCGTCCATTGCAGTTGTCCTCGTCGCTCTAGGCGTTCCCCAGTCGCGAGTCATAGGCTGGAATGTTCCGTGCTCCCTAAGACGCCGATCAATTACTTCGAACGTCTTCCTGTCGGGACACTTTCGTTCTGGAAATCTGTCTCGATACAAACGTACCGCGCCACGGCTATTGGCCCCGTTCTAATCCATACATCAAATGGGCATCTGCCAACTCCGCATTTGTAAACATTGCACTGACTGCGGAACCACGTTCGTGATGAACACTAACCTGTCGATGCTCCGTACTGATGTGCTTGATGCTAGTACTGTAGAGCAATGAGTCGCATGTCAACACAAGCACCGAAGTCATCATTACCTTCTTTCAATTGGGCCAACTGGCGGTGAATCGAGGAAGTACAGTACATACTGACGAAACTAAAATGAGCTCTAACATGGAAAGTAAGCGTTTCCGGACACATGTCCACATAACATATTTTCTTTACTTGTGTGTGAGGAATGTTTCCTGAAAGTTTGGCCGTACCTTTTTGTAACACCCTGTATAAGATGGTCGGTCACCACCCACGTCGTTAATCTGACTCCCCGTGTCCCGGAATCGGCGAATTAATGCTCTCGGCTATCCGGCCGTGTCACAGAACACAGACTTACGAGGCTCTCACTCACGGGAGAGCGGTAGACACGTGACGCTGGGTGGAACTCTGAACAGCGCATGTATGACGGCGGGTGGTCGCTGAGAGGGGGCGTTGGCCGCAGAAGGACCCGTGACCCCAGGGGAAAGCGCTGCCCGCCCGTGCGGAACACTCGGAGGTCCGCACGTGCAGCAAACCACTGCTTTCTCTAAGCGGCGCACTATGGTATTACGACTGTTACTAATTCCACGTAGCACGCTTCCGGGGACGGAGCAGTGTCGCATAGGAACGCTGTATCGTCTCATTCTACTGTTGGCCGGGACAGATTCTTGTCGGAGTTGTTTTTTATGCGCAGGAAGAGCCCAAATCGTTTAGTCTGTGCAACCGCGGGGACAGAAAGGGCTGTCTTCCCAACTATCCCCGGCGTTTGCAACAACTGTGATACTTATGTTAACTTGAACTCCATTCACGGATCAAGCCTTAGGCGTGTTCCGATTGGCTTACTGCTGCCTACGAGACAGTAGAGGACTGCTGCCTACGAGACAGTACGAGGACTGCTGCCTACGAGACAGTACGAGGAATGATCTCTGATCTTAGGTGGCCAAGCGGTTCTAGGCGCTACAGTCTGGAACCGCGCGACCGCTACGCTCGCTGGTTCGTATCCTGCCTCGGGCATGGATGTGTGTGATGTCCTTCGGTCACTTAGGTTTAAGTAGTTCTAAGTTGTAGGGGACTGATGACCTCAGATGTTAAGTCCCATAGTACTCAGAGCCATTCGAACCATTTTTTTATCTCTGATAGTAGGAGATGTGGGCAAAATGTCGCCGTCATCGTCAGTAGGTGAATCCTAATGGTACGGCTGCTTCCTTGTTCTGGCAGCTTCTTATTTTGCCTCACGAGGCTGAATGGACCGTTTCAGTCCTTCCTACCTCAGAAAATAATCTGAGGGAAGCACGGGAAATCGAACCAAGGCCTTTCGCACCAAAGGCAGCGACGCCATTCAGTACTTGTCACAGTGTTGCCAACAGAGCCATAAATGTTTGAGGGTTTCAAAAATATGACCTTGCACATACTCCAAAATTAATATTTTACCGCTGTCTTCTTGCTGTAAATCATTTGTTGAAATTCTCCTGATGGAATGGTATATACTACTTGATCAAAAGTAACCGGACACACATGAGTGGACATCAGTGTGGGGCGTGTTCTACTCTTTGTCGTTATGACGACTTGAACTCTACTGGGGATACATTCAGTGTGGTGTTTGAATGTCCGTGGAGGAATGGTAGCCTACTTTTCCTCAAGAGTCGAAACCAAAGAATGGCTCTGAGCACTATGAGACTCAACATCTGTGGTCATCAGTCCCCTAGAACTTAGAACTACTTAAACCTAACTAACCTAAGTACATCACACACATCCATGCCCGAGGCAGGATTCGAACCTGCGACCGTAGCGGTCACGCGGTTCCAGACTGTAGCGCCTAGAACCGCACGGCCACACCGGCCGGCACCCAAAGAAGCTGTTGATGCTGGACGCTGCTGTCTGGAGTGAGGTCGTTCCGACTCGGCCCATAGCTGTTCCATTGCCTTCAGGTCGGAATCCTGGGCGGACCAGTCCATTTCAGGAATGCTATTGTCCAGAAACCATTGCCTTACAGATACTGCTTGATGACATGCTCCGTACTGTTCCTCTGATGTAGACAGTGCAATGTGCTGTTGAAATACGATCATATCCTTCGGCATTTAACGTTTCCTTAAGCGCAATTAGGTGACCAAGCCATAGCCAGAAGAAAAAAAAAGAAACATAACATCTCCTCTGTACTTCACTGTTGGCACTGCACACGATGGCAGGTAATGTTCTTCAGGCTTCCGCTAAACCCTCCAGGCTTTCGCCAGACCCAAACCCCTCTATCGGATTACCACAGGGTATAGCGTAGTTTTTCACTCCAAATCGCTCGTTTCCAGGCATCCACTATCCAATGGTCCTTTTTTTTCACCAGCTCAAGCGTCGCTTAGATTTGGCTGCTAAAGAGTGTGGCTTAAGAGGAACTTCTTGACCATCGCACTCCATTATTTTTAATTTCTTACATACAGTCGTTGGGCTGTCTGGACTGCTGGTAACACTTTGTATCTCTCGGGTGATTGTTTCAGCTGATTGGATACGATTTCCGTGCAGCCATCTTCCGCGATGCCCGACGCTCCTTGCCCGTCAGTAAATGAGGCCTGCTGCTGTTGTGTGGTTCTCCCTTCCCGTTTTCACTTCACAGTCTCATCACCAACTATCGACATGGGCAGCTTTTTGTTTGGTTGAGATGTCCGTGATGGATTTGTTACTTATTCAGTGACTAGTCCACATTCGAATTCCTGAGCTCTCCAGGCCGACCTATTCCATTGTTACTGGTTCTTTTCTTACACACAATGCTACCCGACTCTTGTCGGTACATCTAGTGGTAGATTCTACACTACATAGGGACGTCCAGATACTTTTGGTCAGGTAATACACGCCAGTGTTCAATGTTTAACTTTTGAGCGCCAATAAGTGATATTACACAAGCACTGTAAGATTTATATTCAAAGTTTTATGTACTCCTTTCCCTTGATAAAACAAAAGCTGATCTGGGTAGAAATCTCAAGTTACCACTGGTGTTCCATATTTGAGTGTTGTGGATGTTGAAAACATGAACTTATCCCGTCAGCGTCACAGCTTTGGACCTTTAACGTCAGGTGACAACTGATTTGATTCAGACGGGTTATTTCTAAAGTAAACCCTTAGTTCTGCAGAGCAGTGTACTCCATTTTGAAACTTTCTGACAGGTTAAAACTATGTGTTTGACCGGAAGAGCATCTGTGAAGTTTGGAAAGTTGCTCAGCAAAGGTGGCGAGAATTCTTTCAAGTCAACTTTGGCGAACACTTCAAAAGAGAGAAACACGCATGTCCTTCTTCATGGAAGTTTTACGTACGGGGCTAGAGAATGAACGTGTTAGAAGAATTTGAAACATATAAACATTGTCACCTAAATTCAAAAAATGTGTTGAACGATTAATTAGCATTAAAAAACAGACGCGATCATGATTTCATATCATCGCTTAGAAAATGTGAAAATTAGCCTGTTCCTTTTATATATTAGAACTGTGTGTGCTGTTTTTTTAGATACATGATACATAATTTCTTTATATACAGTGATTATATTTTTTATATACACTCCTGGAAATGGAAAAAAAAGAACACATTGACACCGGTGAGTCAGACCCACCATACTTGCTCCGGACACTGCGAGAGGGCTGTACAAGCAATGATCACACGCACGGCACAGCGGACACACCAGGAACCGCGGTGTTGGCCGTCGAATGGCGCTAGCTGCGCAGCATTTGTGCACCGCCACCGTCAGTGTCAGCCAGTTTGCCGTGGCATACGGAGTTCCATCGCAGTCTTTAACACTGGTAGCATGCCGCGACAGCGTGGACGTGAACCGTATGTGCAGTTGACGGACTTCGAGCGAGGACGTATAGTGGGCATGCGGGAGGCCGGGTGGACGTATCGCCGAATTGCTCAACACGTGGGGCGTGAGGTCTCCACAGTACATCGATGTTGTCGCCAGTGGTCGGCGGAAGGTGCACGTGCCCGTCGACCTGGGACCGGACCGCAGCGACGCACGGATGCACGCCAAGACCGTAGGATCCTACGCAGTGCCGTAGGGGACCGCACCGCCACTTCCCAGCAAATTAGGGACACTGTTGCTCCTGGGGTATCGGCGAGGACCATTCGCAACCGTCTCCATGAAGCTGGGCTACGGTCCCGCACACCGTTAGGCCGTCTTCCGCTCACGCCCCAACATCGTGCAGCCCGCCTCCAGTGGTATCGCGACAGGCGTGAAGGGAGGGACGAATGGAGACGTGTCGTCTACAGCGATGAGAGTCGCTTCTGCCTTGGTGCCAATGATGGTCGTATGCGTGTTTGGCGCCGTGCAGGTGAGCGCCACAATCAGAACTGCATACGACCGAGGCACACAGGGCCAACACCCGGCATCATGGTGTGGGGAGCGATCTTCTACACTGGCCGTACACCTCTGGTGATCGTCGAGGGGACACTGAATAGTGCACGGTACATCCAAACCGTCATCGAACCCATCGTTCTACCATTCCTAGGCCAGCAAGGGAACTTACTGTTCCAACAGGACAATGCACGTCCGCATGTATCCCGTGCCACCCAACGTGCTCTAGAAGGTGTAAGTCAACTACCCTGGCCAGCAAGATCTCCGGATCTGTCCCCCATTGAGCATGTTTGGGACTGGATGAAGCGTCGTCTCACGCGGTCTGGACGTCCAGCACGAACGCTGGTCCAACTGAGGCGCCAGGTGGAAATTACATGGCAAGCCGTTCCACAGGACTACATCCAGCATCTCTACGATCGTCTCCATGGGAGAATAGCAGCCTGCATTGCTGCGAAAGGTGGATATACACTGTACTAGTGCCGACATTGGGCATGCTCTGTTGCCTGTGTCTATGTGCCTGTGGTTCTGTCAGTGTGATCATGTGATGTATCTGACCCCAGGAATGTGTCAATAAAGTTTCCCCTTCCTGGGACAATGAATTCACGGTGTTCTTATTTCAATTTCCAGGAGTGTATCTTTCTTGCTGCTAACACAAGAGATAGATAGATGAGATTCAGTTACCGTCAATTGTCAATCAAAGTAATCACATACAATATTGTCACATAGAAGAAGGTGTAAGCAGATGAATGACGAACACTAACTTCACTTAACGAAGGTTTATTCAGCACTTGCACATACAAGAGCGCGGAGCGAACTGCCTCCAGCCAGAAAACATACGGCATATATACAGCTACAGAACATTCCAGTACAATCAGTATTGCCATTTGTGGATACTTCTAGAAGTACTCGAACCGAATGTAGAAATTAAAATTTTCCAGTTCAGGTAAGTTTTAAACTCACGATCCTCCAGGCATTAGTTCAGTCTCATAACCACAACACTATGGCGACAATATGTACACTTCTGAACATACCATGGCTTTAAACTTCTGTCAGGAAGACAATGACAGCTGCTAAACCAATGCTAAGTAAGTTTCTGTAATATGCTTTTTATGCTTCACATAAATTTATAACCAAGATTTATATCATCTCTAATTCTGTAGGCTTCTGAAGATAAAGTAATTGTCGAAAATGGTAGAGTATAATAAAAGTTATTTACAACTGATGACTGAGTTTTATTATGAAAAATAAAATGGTTTAACTTTTTCTTTCAGTAGCAGACCTATTAGTCTTGTAGCTGTGAAGTTACGAGTAGAACATGAACCTTTGTTCGACTACAGTAGCCGGTGGTACTAAGTGAGCGATATAGCTCTCGTCTTTGCCTCGTGACGTTTACGAGTTCCGACAAAGTGCCGTGTGCTGGAAGTTGCGGCAGCTACGTTTGAATTTATGTTCGACGGAAAAGCGACCACATGGCCGCCAACAATTACGGCCGGCGCTTTTACTGTTACGACATCAACTGCGCCGTCATTGCCGCCGGGGCTTCTGATTGATGTTTACTCAGCTTATCTTGCGATCGTAAGTGCGGCCAATTTCGGAAGTTCGATGGTTAAATTTCCGCCTTTACAACTCGAGCTTGTTCTTGCGCCTTATTTTTGAGGGATCGAGCCATATATTGCTTTTCACTTTTATCGGCCGTTTTTCCAACTATTTGCTTGGTGGTTTAGTGGGCAAGTGCCTGACTACGAATCCAGACGCCCGAGGTTCGATCCCAGAGTATTTTCTGTAAGTCAGCGTCATTTTTTCAATTCTGGTACCGTGGTGCCGAGTCCGCGTTAATCTTAATGCCCTGCTTCAAGTAGCTAAATCCGTACTAAAGAGAAGAAGGCAGCATGCAAATCTATGGCAAACACTAGGAGATGGGAAAGGTTATTGCGGCACATGCTACTACATCGACGAATAATTAACCTGGCTGAAAGGAGCACCAGGAAGTCGGTAAAAGACAGTTTGAAGGCCGCAGGAAGGCTAAGGCATACCACGTCCAGAAGAATCGCGAACTGTGTACGAGGGAAGTCGGGCTCCGTGGTAGTGTAATTTATTGTGTGCTTTTAGTTCCCTGTAATTCCTAAACGACAGAAATCCTCTCCTCGGTCACGGACCGATTCCAGAACCTCTCTGTGGACATCCACATTGTTGGACATTTTATTTTATTTGATTTATTGCTCATTTAGAACCCTGTTGCCTAACATTTTATAAAAGATCGTTCATTTTACAGCTTTTCGTGTAGATTACAAAACATATTCCTTATTACAAACAGCAATCATTCTTCTCAAAAATTACAATAGAAGTAATAATAAATTTTAAAAAAAACACAAAAAATATTAAAATTTTAAGACGACATGATGATAGGTAATAGAAAGACTTGTGTAGAAAGGGAAACAGAAATGTTACCATATCAGCCGGCCGCGGTGGTCTCGCGGTTCTAGGCGCGCAGTCCGGAACCGTGCGACTGCTACGGTCGCAGGTTCGAATCCTGCCTCGGGCATGGATGTGTGTGATGTCCTTAGGTTAGTTAGGTTTAAGTAGTTCTAAGTTCTAGGGGACTGATGACCACAGCAGTTGAGTCCCATAGTACTCAGAGCCATTTGAACCATTTTGTTACCATATCGGAGCCAGCCTGGTCTGAAACCATCGGAACTGCTTCGAGCCTCGCAGTCCTGGTTCACTACAGTGTAATTTACGGATTAATATTTCTAAACAAGCAATGTAACTATTTTGAACATTTTGGAAAGCGCAGTGGAGTGAGAGTGTAAAGTATGTTATTTCTTGGGGTTATTAATTAACCTTCAGTTCGTATATCATGTGTCTTGAATTTTACCTATCATGTTGATTATATACTAAGTATTCCGTTATAAGTGTTACATCCCAACAGCCGTATAATGACCGCGGCATGGATATGCGTGCTCTTTATACTGAAGCTAGAAAAGGTTTTACAGGGTTGATTGCATCACACTGTTTATTCTAATACAGTTTCATTATTCTAGATGTTGTGTAAGATTGTCTGCGGTACATGTCGGTGAAAGTATTGGCTGTTCGTGTGTGTGTGTGTGTGTGTGTGTGTGTGTGTGTGTGTATTTCGGTATTGCTGTCTGTGATGGTGTAATAATTGAAACTACTGTCTTAAGTGCTTCCTATTGAAAATGGTTCAAATGGCTCTGAGCACTACGGGACTTAACTTCTGAGGTCATCAGTCCCCTAGAACTTAAAGCTACTTAAACCTAACCAACCTAACGACATCACACACATCCATGCCCGAGGCATTCTGTTTAGTAGTCTCACCAAGAACCCAAGAAACGGCAGCTAATGTATGAGGGCAAGGAAAAAGGGTTCAAATGGCTCTGAGCACTGTGGGACCTAACATCTATGGTCACCAGTCCCCTAGAACTTAGAACTACTTAAACCTAAGTAACCTAAGGACATCACAGAACACCCACTCATCACGAGACAGAGAAAATCCCTGACCCCGCCTGGAATCGAACCCGGGCGTGGGAAGCGAGAACGCTACCGCACGACCACGAGCTGCGGACGAGGAAAAGGGGCGATTTATGATACGGCACTTGGGAGGAAAAATTAAGGGGAGGGATCACCGTATATAGTATGTCGTTCTATGGGAAAATGTTCTCGAACCGTCCCTGGCACTGAAACATTTCGCTTGGTGACTTTTAAAAGCTCGCTGGACCTTGGCACAACAGTGATAAAAGTAGGCTCACAGTAATCCTGATAGAAATTTGCGATCTTCGCACACGAATATTTCGTCGTTCAGGACTATGGTTCACACCACAATATTGCAAATAGGTTTAAGGTCTGAGGGTTGGCAAATAAAGTTATAAAAGCCCCCTAATAGTGCATTCCGATATCAGGATGAGCCATGGGGAAATCAAAGAATATTTTGAAGCAAGTTCGAGGCTGGTTGCTGGTTTTATTTTTGGTTTGTTACATTTCTTGCCTGTTGTATGGTAGCCGCGTTTCTCCACATGACCCTTTTTTTTTTATTACAAAGTAGCAAAATGTCCTTTTCTGGTTGTGCACAGTACTACATTTCACAGCCAATAAGTGATAAGTTTTCGACCTGTTACGTTCATTTTTCTGTACTTGACTAGCATTTCTGTTCGCTTATAATGTGGATTTTGCACACTAGAAATAAAATTCACCACAAACGTCCATTTCGGAGAAAATGTACAGGTTGTGTAAGAGCTCTCAGCTGGAATTACGAATGGTGCCCGTAAAAAAGTACGTCGTTTTGGTACTTACATTGTTACCTGCTTTTCTATTCGTTTTCTTGTTTATAAACATAGCCTGGAGTTCACCAGTACACATAAATTTACCGGTGTATGGTAGTGTTCAGTAGGCAAAACGGTTTTTGTGTAGTACTAGAATACGGAAATTCATACCATCACTGTATATGAAATAGACTTTTCTGAATTGTGCTGAATTTCTGTTGTGTGAGATCAGAAGCATGCTTCAAATCATGTTAGTATTGCCACCGAATTTTCTAGCTTCTGTTGTTTGATTATAACTAAACCATAGCTATTCTCTTTACAAACTGTTTATTTTACATACTTTCTGCAGTAGTCTTATTAATAATACCTCCTTTTCGTCTTTTACAGGTATGTCCACTGAAACCGTGAAGCCGAGAATGTTAGTAAGTAAACTTATTTCTTATACTGGAACTTCTTTAGTGAGACTTTAAAACCGTATGCAGCACTTACTGCTGAAAAGTAAACAGCGCTTCCCGTACTATCTCAACCTTAAAATTTTCGTTGCACGAATAGCGTCCACCCTTCCTTCCTACATGCGTAGATTATGTCATGCTTCTTCCCCTGAAGCTCATCACCTCACTGCTTTTCCTGCTAATTCTCTCCTTCGCATTTCGTTTTCATCAGCTTCCTTCTCCTCTGAAAGAGTGCGTGCGCTGCTCATACTAGATTTAAAATGAGCATTTCCATTTTCCAGTGTGTTCACGCTGTTGACCGCCAGCTGTTGCATGAGAAATGTTATCGCCGTTTTCCGTCTACGTCAACTCCAGTTACCCCGCGCAGTGTATTGCGGTGGTTGTAGTTCTCGTCTTTAATAGCTCTTATTAACTAACACTTATCGTGGACTTTCTCCGGCACTTAAGGAAAGTTTTGTTCTAGTTGCTACAAGGTAGTTCCCGTAGGGAAAAAGGTTATCCTGATATAGATTATTCATTGATAACCGAAAAGAGCTGTTTGTAAGATTATATTATTTGGAGTAAAAATGGTTCAAATGGCTCTGAGCACTATGGGACTTAACTGCTGTGGTCATCAGTCCCCTAGAACTTAAACCTAACTAACCTAAGGATTCGAACCTGCGACCGTAGCGGTCACGCGGTTCCAGACTGTAGCGCCTAGAACCGCACGGTCACTCCGGCCGGCCCATTTGGAGTCATAACCGGTTTCGTAACTTAAAGCCACAATTGCAGTGGGGGTATATACTCGTAAATTACATTATATGAGACCCAACTGAGGGGCTGGACAGAAGACCCACCGTTCACTGTCTAAATAATAGCAACACACCCAGTGAGCGTACTGTCCAGTTGTAAATATGCTGAAAGGTGCCAGCCATATCCACTCGAAAGTCGAGCTGGATTTGATTCCACACAGTGTGGCAATTCGCTCACTTGGCCTACTGGTATTATTTCGACAGCGAAAGTTTCGTCTTCTGTCCATCCCCACATTTGGGTCTCGTACGATGTAACTTATATACCCACCTGAAGACGTGGCTTGATGCTAAGGAAACACACAGCTGTTTGCGGCTACACTCCACAAGCTGCACTGTCACAGCTGAGGTTGCCGTGAACAACAAGTTGTGTCCTGACATAGTAGTAGACGTGCAGAAATGATATGGTGAAAGCCGGAGTGCCGTTCCTCTCCTGGTTGCTGTGGCTCCTCGAGCTAGAAGTCGCAAATGGCAGGAAGAAGTGCGCAAACAGTTCCTCTGTCTTTAGTAGCACATATACTGTGCTCCTGTCTCGCTTCCCACGCCCGGGTTCCCGGGTTCGATTCACGGCGTTGTCAGGGATTTTCTCTGCCTCGTGATGACTGGTTGTTGTGTGATGTCCTTAGGTTAGTTAGGTTTAAGTAGTTCTAAGTCCTAGGGGACTCATGTTAAGCCCCACAGTGCTCAGAGCCATTGCAACTGTGCTCCTACACAGGCAGTGAAAAAGTGTGAATAAGGAGAGAAATTGTATTAGCAGTAAATGAACAATAGTTAAATTTACGCTGTTGACGGTGAAGTAGCGTTCTATAACAAATGTACTATAATATGGACACTACTGTAGGATTTTAAGTGAAAAGTAGTGAAACGTCCCCTTAGAAAAATTATGAACGACTGTGCTGGTCATTGATTTATTTGCTTTTCAAACTGCTGAGCAAAAGTGAACGTACTCAGACATTTCTCTCATTACTTATTTCTGATCATCAGTAAAATGACACGCTATATTTTTAGCGCAACGCAGTCTGACTTTTCATAATATTGGTTCACTTTGACTGAGCCGCATTGTTTACGCTGCCATTCATTACCCGCAAATCGCCTCAGTGTTCTCCCATATTATCCATAATATCAAATAATTCTCTTGTTGTTATAAAGCTACCGTCCTTGGTCTCCAGGCGGCACACGCGAGGAGGCGAAAAAAATGCCATTTCAGCTTTGAACAGTTCGCTTCGTTTGCATATCACGCACTCATTTAGTCGCTGTTTTTCTGCAGCCGCTCGCGCAGGGTGCCGGCATGTTTTCTTAAGGAGAGAGGCGACTGTTAATTTGGAATTCATAGCCACCCCCGGGGAAAGTCATTTCCCGTGCCGGGCCGGGCCGGGCCGGGCCGCCATAGCTGTCGCGATCGCCCCCTCTTAGCTGTACGCAGGCACCCTCCGAATTTTTAGGGGGGACAGTCGCGGGAGGCGGGGGCGGCTGCTTTGTCAGGGGGCAGCGACGCACTGGCCCCCTTAATGCCTTTCGAATTCCGGCGGTCCTGAATAATTCATAAGCTCCGGGGAGCCTCCGTTGTTGGCTGATGAGCACGCATTTCCATTCACTCTTGCTTCACAGAGGAAAAAAGATTACAAACGTGTTTTATATAGTATGGAACAATCCACTTTGCGCAATATCGTTAAGTTTGTGTTCCGCTCATAGCTAAAATATCGAATTAGGTTTCCTAAGTAATATAACCTCACGAAAAGAGTTTCAGAACTATGAAAAAGTGTCTTCTTTCCAACCTCAGGAGTATTTATTGCAACTGAGGTGGAGGATACCCATCTAGTAGCGAATTGCACTTCCTAAACGTGCCCTTAATGGCATAATTCCATACTCTCAGGGCGCTATATAAAGCGGAGCGCGAACGTCTTCGATTACTCACCTGAAGATGACTGGCAGGCGTCGAATCGAAATACCGTGGAGTGAAGTTTACGACGACCGGCTGCAATCCCGAAACCCTTCCAGCTTAATTACTTACTTACTCACTGGTCATACCGGACTCGAGAGTCCATTACCGCAGCAACGTATTTTCGCCATCTGTCCCTGCCTTGGGCTATTTCCTTCTATTCACCTTCAATACCTAGGCTCCTCAAATCAGCCTTCACATTGTCCTCCCATCTACGCCTCGGTCTCCCCACAGGACGCTTTCCCTCTAGGTGCCCTACCAGCACTCTGCGCGCTGCCCTTCCCTCATCCATTCGAGCTACGTGACCCGCCCATCGCAGCCTACGTGATTTAATAATACTGATTATGTCAGGGCTTCAGTAGAGTTCGTGATGCTCCTCGTTATGTAGTTTTCGCCACTCTCCGCCAATGTCATCCCTTTTTGCTCCGAAAATTTTCCTGAAAATTTTGTTTTCAAATAGTCGTAACGGCTTTTCATTTTGGACAGTGAGAGACCAAGTCTCACACCCATACAGCATAACTGGTAGAATAATAGTTTTGTATATTCTAATCTTTAAATTCCTAGACAATCTCCGTGATGAAAGTAATCTATTCAGTCAGAAGTAGCACGCATTTCCCGCCCGTAATTTCTTCTTCACTTCGGATTCAATCTCATTTCTCGAAGTCATGTCCACGCCTAGATACTTAAATGTGTTCACTTTTTCAAACTGCATGTCTCCAACTCTTAATATTTCTTGATCTACTGCTGTCGGCATTCTAGTAGTGTCCAGGTATTTAGTTTTGTCTTCACTTATCCTTAGACCTACATCTTAATTACATTTCATATTTGATACGTTTACATGGCTGGTTCAAATGGCTCTGAGCACTATGGGCCTTAACATCTGAGGTCATCAGTCCCATAGAACTGAGAACTACTTAAACCTAACTAACCTAAGGACATCACATACATCCGTGCCCGAGGCAGGATTCGAACCTGCGACCGTAGCAGTCGCGCGGTTGCGGAATGAAGCGCCTAGAACCGCTCGGCCACCGCGGCTGGCTGCGTTTACATGCAACATAACTTCAGGAAGACAAAAATCGAATGTCGGAAAGAGGTTTCGCTTATGAGTTTACACGCTAAGGCCTGAAACGATTTTGCAGCCGCGGTTTGTTGTGTTTTTCCGTCGCCAGTTGTTTTACACGAACGATCTCTGAAAATGACAAGTTTCTGTTTCCGACTTTCTCAGAAGTGTGTTTCTCTTCAGTTAAAAATATAGGAGGGGAGATAACGTCTTGCTGAGTCGAATATTTCTTTTTCCCCTTCGCTGTACAAAAGGTCGCACCGTCGATCCGTCATTTTGAAAAGCAAGTGGGAAACTGACCACCCGAGCACCTTTGCCAAACAGTAGAGCGTTATCGATTATGCAAGGGGAAATTCTGCAGCTGGAACCCCATTTCCAGAGTCGCTGTTGGCGTGTTCACATGAACAGTCAGAAGCGGTAATGGGAAATCGGTTCACGAAAACCGTATTTGGGAGCTCCATGTAAACCTGTTGCTTGTGAGACGCGTGATTGATTCGGGCAGTAGCTCAGCCCTGGTAGTGATGTACTTCACACTCTCGTCATGCCTTCAGGGAAACCAGAAAATAAAAATTATCAAATGGACTAAAATCGGGGGAACGTGCAGGTTACACTGTAGATCGTGCTTGACCTTAGCTGACGGGACAAAACGTCACCCCAGTATGCACGCACCGATGGATCGTTGTGCCTTTACGGCTGGCGCAGCGATGGAGACACTGGCTCACCCGCACGGACACCGCCGCTACCTGAGAATAGGGAAGCAGCGATCAAAATGGTTCAAATGGCTCTGAGCACTATGGGACTCAACATCTGAGGTCATCAGTCCCCTAGAACTTAGAACTACTTAAACCTAACTAACCTAAGGACATCACACACATCCATGCCCGAGGCAGGATTCGAACCTGCGACCATACCGGTCACGCGGTCCAAACTGAAGCGCCTAGAACCGCGCGGCCACACCGGCCGGCAGCAGCGAACAGTGACACACTTGAAACTTCCTGGCAGATTAAAACTGTGTGCCCGACCGAGACTCGAACTCGGGACCTTTGCCTTTCGCGGGCAAGTGCTCTACCATCTGAGCTACCGAAGCACGACTCACGGCCGGTACTCACAGCTTTACTTCTGCCAGTATCCGTCTCCTACCTTCCAAACTTTACAGAAGCTCTCCTGCGCAGGAGAGCTTCTGTAAAGTTTGGAAGGTAGGAGACGGATACTGGCAGAAGTAAAGCTGTGAGTACCGGCCGTGAGTCGTGCTTCGGTAGCTCAGATGGTAGAGCACTTGCCCGCGAAAGGCAAAGGTCCCGAGTTCGAGTCTCGGTCGGGCACACAGTTTTAATCTGCCAGGAAGTTTCATATCAGCGCACACTCCGCTGCAGAGTGAAAATGTCATTCCAGTGACACACTTGTTTCAAGCGGACATTGTACCTCAACATTAAGTGTAAGGACGTGACAGAGTGACAAAAGGGGAGAGTCGTTTTGGTCGAGCCCGTGGGCGCACGGTGTCTGAAGTTGCCGGGTTTGTTAGCGTTTCGCGGCTGACTGTCCTACGTGTCTACAAGAAGTGGTGTAGCACACGTGGCCACGAAACATGTCGTCAGCATTGTGGTTGCAAAAGATCCTGACTCAGTGGGACCGGAGAGGCGTTTCACGGCTTGTGATTCACAGTCGTTTCAAAAACCCGCTGGAACTGCTGCGGTCCACCCCCACGTGTTAGCGAGAACTCCATGTAGCTGGAGATTTGGAGTCTGTCACCTCGCAACAGGCCATTGCCCGCACAGGCGGATGAAGCTACGCGTCTTCTGTGAGCCAGAAGTAATCGAACGTGCACAGTGGCTGACTGATGCAAACTAATGCGGAATGACGAATTGCGTTTTTGCCTACATTCAAATGGCACATGTCGTCGACTGCACCGAAGGCCAAATGAAACATTTCATCCTGAATGTGTGCTGCGCAGTTCGAGGCCGGAATGGGGCTGTTTTTCTTATCACGAATTGGGTTCGCTCACTGAGACGAGTACTAACATGAGCCAGCGTGTTGATTTAAACATTTTGAATGATCAGGCGTTGCGTTCATTCAACATTTGCATTCTGAGCATGCTATTGATAGCGCTATTTTTCAAGACGACAACAGCGAAGTTCGTCGGGGTGGAACACTCTCCTATCCCATTACATCTTGACTGGCCTGCAAGACCACCTGACGTAAACCCCATAGCGAACCCGTTGGACATATTGGAACAGCGCGTAAAACGCCGACATCATCATGCCCGCAATTTGGTGGAATTGCGCGATGAAAGCCTCAGCGACTGGCTTGACCTCGATACGATGTACGAGCACAATCTTGTCGACTCACTTGTTAACCCAGTCCAGGCGGTTATCGAGTAGAAGCGCAGAATTACACTGTATTACATGACGCTTGTAACGGTTTCACAGGGGGTGACTAATTTTTTGTCCGACGAGCTTTTGAAGTCCTCCACGATGAGCCAGCTCAAGATGAATATTCTCCGTACCTCGAAGTGGTCGATAACCTGCCACAAAGGTACCCTGGTGTGGGTGTCTCCTGTTAGGAGCCGGCCGCAGTGCCCGAGCGGTTCTAGGCGCTACAGTCCAGAACCGAGCGACCGCTACGGTCGCGGGTTCGAATACTGCCTCGGGCATGTATGTGTGTGATGTCCTTAGGTTAGTTAGGTTTAAGTAGTTCTAAGTTCTAGGGGACTGATGACCACAGCAGTTGAGTCCCATAGTGCTCAGAGCCGAGCCGTCCTGTTAGGAAGCCCGAGAGTAGGAGACTGTAGGTTACTGTTGGTCACAGGAAGAGAATAAGTACAAAAGAATCAGTATTGGCGTTGCGTTTGCTAACCGAAGGCAAACTGGAGAATAAACTGTATACCGTTCAACACTTTTCAGATCTATAAGGTGGAATAAGATGTTCTTCATCCTTAGGAGAGTAATAAATAAAGGGCAGAGTCTGGCGGTGCTGTGTCTTTCACAAGATACGGTACACAGCCGTACACAGAGAGGGACCTACATGGAAAGGCCGGTATCCAGAGATGGTCAGACGCCATAGAGGGCGTACACACATAACGCGGACTATGTTATGCCTTCGCCTTACGTCATGCAAATAGTTCCCAAGTGAACATCCGTCCGCCAAATGCGGACATAAGCAGACACTCCGCTCCCTTTGGACAGTTTCAACATCATGCCTCATGATTGTATCCCGACTTATCTTCCATCGCCGCACAGAAGAGCGTCATGACACATACTACAAGTTTATTCGTCATCGGTCGTTGGATTCAGCACTGGACCAGTTTTCACGGATAGATCTCTGAAACTATACTCCCACACATCCACTTCACACTCAAGATACGTAATGTATACTTTAATTCAATAAATTATTGTAAACTGTTGCTAATATGTGTTGCCCTCAGTTGTGCAGTAATTTATTGTTATGTGGTGTCTGTTCTGTTGGACGTGTCAGTATTGAAAGTTCCTAGAGCCGTCCTCGCTCTTATATATACTCATATGTAGTGTCTGTTCTGTACGTCAGACACCATATATATGACCCAGGACGGCTCTAGGTAATTTCAAATCGGATTCTGCATATCTTCCGAACCCCTTCGGGAATTAGCGAATGCTACGAGCGGTGAGGTTAATGGACTGTGGCGCCACTCGCGCATAACAGGCAGGGAATTTGGGTTGGAAGGGGAGCGTGTCCGGATGATCGAGGCTGTTAAGCCAATCGTTCTAGAGAAACGGACCATCCGACAGAAATTTTCAACCTTCTCCACTTACGTATTTCAGTTCCTGTCGGCGGATGATGTCATGGTTTCTCGTAATATAATTGCAGTAGTTTCCCCAGAGATATTTTCCCCGGCGACGAAACTGCGTAGTTGCTGTGTGCAAGCAAACGGCGTCAATAACAACAAATACTTTCGGTGGTAAGGGGTTCTCTTACTGCCACATGATGTTCACCACAAAGACTATATGATGAATGCAGCAGACAATACAGGAAAGATAAGTTAACAGCCGTGGAGGGGGGGGGGGGGGGGGGGGAGTGAAGCAGGACTGTAACTGTGGTTCGCAGATGACATGCCCATACTGGCCAAAAGTGAGGGAGACTTAGAAGACATGATGCGACATGGTTACTCTTCTACATCTTCAAGTATCTCGTTATATGCTTTCTTTTGCTGATAATTTTTTGGGAGCGGACACTGAAAGGTTAATCTAGTAACCGTTACTGACGAATCACAGATAATATGATTACTGAAATTGTGACTCGTTCGAAACCTGGTCAACTACACACGGCTTTAGCAGCGTACCGTAGCGCCACACTACAACATGCAGTCCAACATCTGGCGATTGTCACATCCGGACGCTACACAAATCTAAATATTACATGATTGAACAGTCCGACCAAATATAGATCCACAATGAAGCCCCATTCACACTCTTTGTCATGTGCTGATAACGCTCTCTCATACGTGTACGTGGCACCTCCTGCTCCTTCACACTGATCACTCGCCATCTGACGCTACTAATGCCCCATAAATACCCTACCAGGTCTGGTAACAACGCTAAACACGATCAACGCTAACGCACTCTGCCGGCCATTCTACCTGCCACGGAGAATGGCAACTATAAGAGTCATTTTACGTACGTGTCAATGATGTGTGCCGTGTACGGAGTTACATTGACTTTTGACATTGGACTTACAGTTGCTTCACTTCTTGTCAGTCAGTATAGTTAGGTAGAGATGATAAGATTAGCCGCAAGATAAAAAAAAAAATATTAAAAAAAGAGGATAGCTTCAACCAAGTCGAAAGACTGATGACGTAAGAAAATAAGAAAAGTTACATGGCACCGCAGTGCATGTAAGACTCTGAAACGATTCGTGAACCATGCAGTATGTACTATCGCAGACCAATAACTGACTACGAGTACGCTTCTTTGCATTGCGTGTTATTACTTGTATACTCCAAGATGCGCATAACTAATAAACGATCATTAAAAACATTTCTTCCATAATCTAAAAAAAAAGACCCTTTGTACATGAACTATCGTCGCTGAGGTCCCAATACACATTGTAAATTTTTTTTCACTCACAAAACTCTTTCCGTTTTGTGCTCCAGTCACTTCTATTACCGATAATAGTTTCTGTTAGAGCGTTTCGGCAGCATATTCCCATCTTCAGGTGCATAATTCTTTTTATTCAGATAGGCGTATATCAAACAAGGTAATAAATAAGTAACAAATGGGCACCTGCAGACTGCAGCATGCTCCTCAAATGCATTTTGTTTAACCCTGTTTGGAGATAAAAGTGGCTGAAGTATGTTAGAAAACGTCTGAAGTGTTGCTCATTTGGCAAGACAGGAGCAGATCGGAGTCAGCACTGACACAGAAGAACCTAAGCTAGTGTGCTTGCCTGCAGAAATCCCTAGATGATAAACCACGATTTGTCGAGCGCGTCCCAGTGTACCAGTCGAGGACGTTTTGGGGTAAACGGTGTTTCGTGCGGTGCGCCATTCTGCTCGTCCGGAAGCCATGTCCGTGGCTGCGCTGTCAGTTCCGCAGGAAGCGTGACTGTCAACCGACATTACGTGCTGTGACAAGCGACAGGAACCGAGTTCTCTTTCAGACACGGGTGCAGCATCCTACAGATAGTTTACTGACAAAGCACACGGATGTAAACAGGACTTTTGCAAAAACGAAATTCGGAAATGCTGTTGCGTAATGGACAGACCTGAAGCATGGTGCGACATTAAATGTCATTCCTAGGCGATCGTCGCCACACTCTGGCCTAATACTAAACAATGACGCAATGCTGATGCATGCATACATGCAGCAGTTCGCCTGCGTTTAGTGTATCGCTGGTATAGCATCACCTATTGTCGGCGTAGCCGGAGGCGATTCTTCATCCATACCTGGAAACTAAGAAAGGGACCCTACATACTGTAAATCACGGATTTTGATGCGCTTCAAACATGTTGTGGAAGCACTTACCCTGAGTACCTGGCTATCAGGTGTTCTAGCTACAGGCCTTGGTTTTTGAGAAGATAGATTTTGAAGTTCATTGCGTGATTTGTATATCTGTAACATTACATATATTCCGAGCAAGTCAGTGTAGCGCAGTTTTCTTATAATGTAAGCCGATCTCTGCGATTATAATAACTGTATAAATAAAGCTGAATCGCGTCTTGTACAGATGGATCGAGTATGTGTTTGGTTAGTGCTGGGCAAGAAACGTGTGTATTTCGTTAGCATCGTTTTGTGTGTGTGTGTATGTGTGTGTGTGTGTGTGTGTGTCGTTTTTGATGTGGTTATCACGTGTGAGGATATGCGAAATAAAAGGGCCAGACACAGCATTCGGGATCAGAACACATCAAGAAAGAACGCTGCACAAGTAACTGGAAGTGAACTCACCAATTGTTGTGGCAGTTTGGCAACGGCGAACAATTCGGGCGTGACGTCGAGTGCTCTGATCGTAGGAAACCAGCTACAACGCGTGAAGTGTCAACTATCAAGCAATTTTAAACTGACTGTAATCAGCAAATTTTCAACGCCGTATCTTTAAAAATGATTTGGTTGTTGAGCAAAATTTTTTTAGATCGCATTTTGTAAATCTTCTACTTAGAGGATGTTGTAGCGATCGGGATCATTGCAAAGAGAAATAAAATTTTTAATTATGGGTAAACAAGTCTCTCTAACCTTAAAATGGCCTTTACACGATTTTGAAGTACACAGTGAGATGATCAGTGACAAAGGAATATCGACATACGCAGAATCGATATTACTTTCCGATGCCCCTAATGTTTTGATCAACGAGTGTATCAATAAAAACCCCTGCAAGTTGGAAGCAGTACCGGATCTAATCACCAAAGGGTGACCTCAGCTCCGTACTGCATACCTCAAGAAACTTTTGAACTTTCTTCGTCGGTGAGATGTGGCTATTGTCAAACGTAGAAGCTGAGATTCACGGTATTAGCGCGATGCCTTCTCCGTGTGACGAACTTTTTGTCTGTGGTGCTTATATCGAGACGGTTTTAAAACCTCCAACAATCGCTCAGTCATAACACTGGGATATTGCCGAGGGTACAGTATACGCTGCCCAGCACTGACGGCTGAGTAATGAACACAGTGATTCAGTCGGTCATAAAGAACTGATTTTCCTCGTATCGTATTCGGATATAATGAATTTCCTTAAGACAGAGAAGTTGCTGTCCATGCATCAGCACGGCTTTAGAAACCATCGCTCCTGCGAAACACAACTCGCCCTTTTTTCACATGATATCTTGCGAGCCATGGATGAAGGGTATCAGACGGATGCCATATTCCTTGACTTGCGGAAAGCGTTTGACTCGGTGCCCCACTGCAGACTCCTAACTAAAGTACGAGCGTATGGGATTGGTTCTCTAGTAGGTAGGTGGTTCGAAGACTTCTTAAGTAATAGAAGCCAGTACGTTGCCCTCGATGGCGAGTGTTCATCGGAGGTGAGGGTATCGTCTGGAGTGCCCCAGGGAAGTGTGGTAGGTCCGCTGTTGTTTTCTATCTACATAAATGATCTTTTGGATAGGGTGGCTAGCAATGTGCCGCTGTTTGCTGATGATGCTGTGGTGTACGGGAAGGTGTCGTCGTTGAGTGACTGTAGGAGGATACAAGATGACTTGAACAGGATTTGCGATTGATGTAAAGAATGGCAGCTAACTAAATATAGATAAATGTAAATTAATGCAGATGAATAGGAAAAACAATCATGTAATGTTTGAATACTCGATTAGCAGTGTAGCGATCGTCACAGTCATGTCGATTAAATATTTGGGCGTAACATTGCAAAGCAATATGAAGTGGGACAAGAATGTAATGGCAGTTGTGGGGAAGGCGGATAGTCGTCTTCGGTTCATTGGTAGAATTTTGGGAAGATGTGGTTCATCTGTAAAGGAGACCGCTTATAAAACACTAATACGACCTATTCTTGAGTACTGCTCGAGAGTTTGGGATCCCTATCAGGTCGGATTGAGGGAGGACATAGAAGCAATTCAGAGGCGGGCTGCTAGATTTGTTACTGGTAGGTTTGATCATCACGCGAGTGTTACGGAAATGCTTCAGGAACTCGGGTGGGAGTCTCTGGAGGAAAGGAGGCGTTCTTTTAGTGAATCGCTACTGACGAAATTTAGAGAACCAGCATTTGAGGCTGACTGCAGTACAATTTTACTGCCGCCAACTTACATTTCGCGTAAAGACCACAAAGATAAGATAAGAGGGATTAGGGCTCGTACAGAGGCATATAGGCAGTCATTTGTCCCTCGTTCTGTTTGGGAGTGGAACAGGGAGAGAAGATGCTAGTTGTGGTACGAGGTATCCTCCGCCACGCGCCGTATGGTGGAGCATGTATATGGATGTAGATGTATTACGTGGTTTCTCCCTGAGTTATGTCAATGATGTCTTCCATGCCGGCGGTGGTTCGGGACGTGTCTCTCAGAGTCGGTGCAACGGTACGCACAGGCGGTCCACCTGGTGGTGGGTTCGCCGACGAACGGCCCCCAGTCACCAGGAGATCATTTGCATACAAAGGTGCGGCCCGCAGGAAAATCAAAGCGGCGCCCGGGCGAGCACTGTGCGTGTAATTGCATTCTTGCGGTACGCCGTGGATTACCGGCGTGCCGCGGGCTGCCCGGATTGGCTCTCTGTCTGGTCGCCGGTAATTGTGTTCCGAAGTTGCCTCCTCGCTCTGCGACGGAACCGCAGCGGAGCGGCTCCGCTTTGCACTGCACCACTCGCACCTGCCAGGGTTCGCGGACTCTGTACATTTGGCACAGAACACATCACCTGACGAAAATAGTGAAGCAGCCGAAATGAGAGGAGGAAATGAAATAAAACTTCCTATACCGGGTTGGTACGTGATGGTATCTCAGTGATTACAAAATCGAAGTCAAATTTACGAAGAACGCGGAAGCACGAGCCCACTTACCAGCTAGGCCTGGATGCAGGCACTGATTCGGGAGGCTGTCATAAAGCCCTTGAGACGAGTTGGCCCACAACTCGTGTAACTGGTCCTAGATATCCTGGCTATTGGCACTGAGACGGAGTTGACGTCCAAGCTGGTCCCACACAGGTGCTATCGGGGAAAGACTGAGAATGTTGTTGGTCGTGGGAGTACTTCAGCATCGCGCAAGCTGTTCAGAGACAAGTGCCGTGTATGCACGAGTATTGTCGTGTCGAAAAATGGCACCACGGTACTGTCGCATGAGTAGTAACATTGGAGAACGCCGAATCTGCGTGACGTACTGTTGTGCCACCGACGTTCCCTCAGTCACTACCTGCCATGACCTGAACTCATACTCGATGGTTCCCCACACCATAAGGCCTCTTCAAAACAGTGGAAGTGTGGGACCTCTTCCCAGGTCGCCACCTTTATCACAGAACGGCACCGGTCCACACCCAGCCGTTTGTGCTATGGTACAATGGGCAAGATATGCATGAGACACTAATTCTCTAGTCTCCGACAAATGGTGTGGGACACTACAGAATGTTTCAGAGATTCTATTACCTAATCTCGGATGGTAGGCGCATATGTGAAGGGGTTACAGTATTCATGTTGCACAATACGGCGACCCTCCATTGTGATACTCAGACGTGAGCCTTCATGCTCCCATGCAGTCCAACATCGGACCTCTGTCACATCCGAAAGCCCCGTAAATGTGGATATTACACTATTCGACAAGCGGCCCCTTGGGGACCGCTTCCAAACTCTTCTCAGCTGCTGATAACGTTGCCTCACATGAGTACGCGTCATCTCCGAGTGATCACTCAACATCTTATGCTGGTAACGCCCCTTAAACACTGATTTGCCAAAGAAACTGGCATAGGCATGCGTATTCAAATGGAGAGATGTGTAAACAGACGGAAAACGGCGCTGCCGTCGGCAACGCCTGTATAAGACAAGAAGTGTCTGGTGCAGTTATTAGATCCGTTACTGATGCTACAATGGCAGGTTATCAAGAGATAAGTCGGTTTGAACGTGGTATTATACTCGGCCCACAAGCATCTTGGAGGTAGCGTTGAAGTGGTGATTTTCCCGTACGACCATTTCTCGAGTGTACCGTGAATATCAGCAGTCCGATAAAACATCAAATCTCCGACACCGCTGCGGCCGGAAAAAGATCCTGCAAGAACGGTGCCAACGACGACTGAAGAGAATCGGTCAACATCATAGATTCCGCAAATTTCTGCAGATTTCAATGCTGGACCATCAACAAGTGTCAGCGTGTGAACCATTCAACGAAACATCACCGATATGGGCTTTCGGAGCCGAAGGCCCATTAGTGCACCATTGATGACTGCACGGTACAAAGCCTTGCGCCTCGCCTCGGCCCGTCAACATCGACGTTGGACTGTTGAAGACTGGGAACATGTTGCCAGATCGGACGAGTCTCGTTTCAAATTGTATTGGACCGATGGACATATAGGGGTACGGAGACAACCTCATGATTCCTTGGACCGTGCGTGTCAGCAGCGGACTGTTCGAGCTAGTGGACGCTGTGCAATTGTGTGGAGTGTGTGCAGTTGGAGTGATATGGGACTCTTGAGAAGACTCTCACAGGTGACACGTACGTAAGCATCCTGTCTGGCCAGCTGCATCCATTCATGCCCACTGTGCATTCCGACGGACTTGGACATTTCCAGCAGGACAATGCGATACCCCAAACGTCCAGAATTGCTACAGACTGGCTCCAGGAACACACTTCTGATTTTAAACACTTCCGCTGGCCACCAAACTCCCCAGATATGAGCAAATCTTGGATGCCTTGCAACGTGCTTCCCCCCACCCCCCCTCCCCTCTTACTCTTAGGGATTTATGGACAGCCCTACAGCAATCATGGTGTCAATTCCCTCTGTCACTATTTCAGCCGTTAGTCGAGTCCATGCGACGTCGCGTTGCGGCACTTGAGTGTGCTCACAGGGTCCCTACACGATGTTAGGCAGGTGTACCAATTTCTTTGGCCCTTCAGTGTATATCCTACTAAGCCTGCTAACAACACTAAACCGAACGACACTAATGCACTCTGGTGGCTGTTCCGCTTGTCACAGAGAATTGGAACTCTTTAATCATTTACATGCCCGCTGATGGTTCGTACGTGTAGAAAGCTACATGGACTTTCTGTCGTGTCTTCTGGTTGTTTCGCTTTTTTATAGAGCAGTGTATTTCAGCTAGCGATGATGCAGAAGTTTGAATTATCGTAAGCAAAGACTAAACGGTTAGTAAATCTAATCGGCGTTATCGACTGTAGTCGGTCCTCCAGATTTACACAACAATTCGTTTTAGTGATGTAAAATTCGAGAGCTTCCAGCCGAGTGAGTCAATCTTGATACAATGATGACTATTAAAATTGGTGCACTCGGAAGGCTAGCAACTTGCGGAAAGTCGACCGAGAAAAATGCATGACTTGTAATACGAGTTCCTCAACCGATACTGAGAAGAGAATCAAAGTTTTGGAGGTATTGCTTTTTTTCACGCCGTCGTATCTCCATGTGTCGCAGTACACCGCCATTGATTTACACTGTTTCTTTGTGCTCTTTAGTTGTCCTAAAATCCAAGATTCAACAAGACAATCGTTCGCGATTTGCACAAACGGTCTACTAATTACAAAGACACTGATATGTTTCTTTGAAACGCAGGCTTTCTCGGCTAATTTCACTGATGACATCATCTAGGGTTATCAGGCGACAAATAACTGACTCACCCATGGCAACAATTGCGATTCTCGCGATGGCTCCCACCAGCTGTTGATACAATTCGAAAATTGGCAGGCTAAAATTCGACAGCACTCTTAGAATGAAACCTAAGTTTCCAGAATGCTTGAGCTTTTCACTTGGTACGTTTCACCCGATTCTTTCACCAGTCGCCATTGAAACGTGTACATTGTCCTCGTTCTGTAACTACGCTTTAGATGAAATCTCAAACGCAAATTGGAAAAAAAATCCACTAGCTATACCGTGATGGCCTTTGTAACTAACATTTATTCCGCTGGAGATGAGACAGTGATTTTGTTGTAGGTTTATACCCTTTGGCGGAAGACTTGGAGATCAGTGCTTAAATTATCTGATATTTAGTACTTCGAATCGCGTTTTCAGGTAACGCTTCACTGCCGAAAGTCGGGAGCAAAGGCGAATTCAATTTACTGGAGGGGTTAAACTTTGGAAAATGTGAACATGCTCCACCTTTGCCTCTGACGATGTCTCCTGCAACGGCAGACGAAACGTTATACTGTGTGTATGTATATGCAACGAGTTAAGATCTGGGAACTAGATGGGGAAAAAACTGCAATGTATTGGCAGTCTAGCGTTGCCTTTTCTTTGCGATATGTTTCTTCTGGGCACTTATGTGACACTTATGCCTAGGGTATTAGATAAGAGCGCACACCGCAGTGAAAGTAATATCGTATGACGGAAGCAGTGTTTGATGAAGGATGTCCCACGACCTATCACGCTCCTTACTACGGGGGACGGCAGAGCACGGGGAGGGGTATGAGGCGACATCGACATCACAGGCGTGCACACGTACTGGCCGTACATCACAAGCTGCCTCTCAGCTGTATTGGTCCTGTCTGAGGGCGCTGCGCTGTCAATTGTGCCGCAATGCAGGCGCGTGGCAGAGAAGGGCTCCGTGTACCCCCCTCCCATCATA
Source organism: Schistocerca gregaria (assembly GCF_023897955.1). Classification (NCBI taxonomy): domain Eukaryota; kingdom Metazoa; phylum Arthropoda; class Insecta; order Orthoptera; family Acrididae; genus Schistocerca; species Schistocerca gregaria. The sequence goes on along the minus strand of NC_064922.1, from coordinate 946,753,193 downwards.
CACACACTTAGAGTAACACCGCCTGATCCACTCTGCAGCGTCAATCTACCAAACCAAATCAATTACTTTGTTCAAGGATAATACTACGGTGGCCATTCAATAAATAATGCCTTACAGACTTTTTTCTCATAACGTATTTGGTCTGATATCAGGCAAAATTTCTTTGACTCTATTTTTCTACATAGTCCCCATCACGTTCTATGGCCTTACGCCAGAATTGCGTAAGAGCACTTGTTCCCTGCTGTCAAAACCTCTTTCCCTTTGTTCGAAGCCATGTTTTCACTGTATTAATTGTGTAGTCATCATCTTGAAAGTGAAAGTGCGCTCCACGTAGAGAACACTTGTTGTTGTTGTGGTCTTCAGTCCAGAGACTGGCTTGATGCACATCTCCATGCTACTCTATCCTGTGCAAGCTTCTTCATCTCCCAGTACCTACTGCAACCTACATCCTTCTGAATCTGCTTAGTGTATTCATCTTTTGGTCTCCCTCTACGATTTTTACCCTCTACGCTGCCCTCCAATACTAAATTGGTGATCCCTTGATGTCTCAGAACATATCCTACCAACAGGTCCCATCTTCTACTCAGGTTGTGCCACAAACTCCTCTTCTTCCCAATTCTGTTCAATACCTCATCATTAGTTATGTGATCTACCCATCTAATCTTCAGCATTCTTCTGTAGCACCACATTTCGAAAGCTTCTATTCAGATAGTGAAGGGAGACGAAAATTTAATAGTAATGGGTGACTGGAATTCGAGTGTAGGAAAAGGGAGAGAAGGAAACATAGTAGGTGAATATGGATTGGGGCTAAGAAATGAAAGAGGAAGCCGCCTAGTAGAATTTTGCACAGAGCACAACTTAATCATAGCTAACACTTGGGTTAAGAATCATGAAAGAAGGTTGTATACGTGGAAGAACCCTGGAGATACTAAAAGGTATCAGATAGATTATATAATGGTAAGACAGAGATTTAGGAACCAGGTTTTAAGTTGTAAGACATTTCCAGGGGCAGATGTGGACTCTGACCACAATCTATTGGTTATGACCTGTAGATTAAAACTGAAGAAACTGCACAAATGTGGGAAATTAAGGAGATGGGACCTGGATAAACTGAAAGAACCAGGGGTTGTACAGAGTTTCAGAGAGAGCATAAGGGAACAATTGACAGGAATAGGGGAAAGAAATACAGTAGAAGAAGAATGGGTAGCTCTGAGGGATGTAGTAGTGAAGGCAGCAGAGGATAAAGTAGGTACAAAGACGAGGGCTGCTAGAAATCCTTGGGTAACAGAAGAAATACTGAATTTAATTGATGAAAGGAGAAAATATAAAAATGCAGTAAATGAAGCAGGCAAAAAGGAATACAAACGTCTCAAAAATGAGATCGACAGGAAGTGCAAAATGGCTAAACAGGGATGGCTAGAGGACAAATGTAAGGATGTAGAAGCTTATCTCACTAGGGGTAAGATAGATACTGCCTACAGGAAAATTAAAGAGACCTTTGGAGAGAAGAGAACCACGTGTATGAATATCAAGAGCTCAGATGGCAGCCCAGTTCTAAGCAAAGAAGGGAAGGCAGAAAGGTGGAAGGAGTATATAGAAGGTTTATACAAGGGCGATGTACTTGAGGACAATATTATCGAAATGGAAGAGGATGTAGATGAAGACGAAATGGGAGATACGATACTGCGTGAAGAGTTTGACAGACCACTGAAAGACCTGAGTCGAAACAAGGCCCCCGGAGTAGACAACATTCCATTAGAACTACTGACGGCCTTGGGAGAGCCAGTCATGACAAAACTCTACCAGCTGGTGAGCAAGATGTATGAGACAGGTGAAATACCCTCAGACTTCAAGAAGAATATAATAATTCCAATCCCAAAGAAAGCAGGTGCTGACAGATGTGAAAAATACCGAACTATCAGTTTAATAAGCCACGGCTGCAAAATACTAACGCGAATTCTTTACAGGCGAATGGAAAAACTGGTAGATGCGGACCTCGGGGAGGATCAGTTTGGATTCCGCCGAAATGTTGGAACACGTGAGGCAATACTGACCTTACGACTTATCTTAGAAGAAAGATTAAGAAAAGGCAAACCTACGTTTCTAGCATTTGTAGACTTAGAGAAAGCTTTTGACAATGTTGACTGGAATACTCTTTTTCAAATTCTAAAGGGGGCAGGGGTAAAATACAGGGAGCGAAAGGCTATTTATAATTTGTACAGAAACCAGATGGCAGTCATAAGAGTCGAGGGGCATGAAAGGGAAGCAGTGGTTGGGAAAGGAGTGAGACAGGGTTGTAGCCTCTCCCCGATGTTATTCAATCTGTATATTGAGCAAGCAGTAAAGGAAACAAAAGAAAAATTTGGAGTAGGTATTAAAATACATGGAGACGAAGTAAAAACTTTGAGGTTCGCCGATGACATTGTAATTCTGTCAGAGACGGCAAAGGACTTGGAAGAGCAGTTGAACGGAATGGACAGTGTCTTGAAAGGAGGATATAAGATGAACATTAACAAAAGCAAAACGAGGATAATGGAATGTAGTCAAATTAAATCGGGTGATGCTGAGGGAATTAGATTAGGAAATGAGACACTTAAAGTAGTAAAGGAGTTTTGCTATTTAGGAAGTAAAATAACTGATGATGGTCGAAGTAGAGGAGATATAAAATTTAGACTGGCAATGGCAAGGAAAGCGTTTCTGAAGAAGAGAAATTTGTTAACATCGAATATAGATTTATGTATCAGGAAGTCGTTTCTGAAAGTATTTGTTTGGAGTGTAGCCATGTATGGAAGTAAAACATGGACGATAACTAGTTTGGACAAGAAGAGAATAGAAGCTTTCGAAATGTGGTGCTTCAGAAGAATATTGAAGATAAGGTGGATAGATCACGTAACTAATGAGGAGGTATTGAATAGGATTGGGGAGAAGAGAAGTTTGTGGCACAACTTGAATAGAAGAAGGGATCGGTTGGTAGGACATGTTTTGAGGCATCAAGGGATCACAAATTTAGCGTTGGAGGGCAGCGTGGAGGGTAAAAATCGTAGAGGGAGACCGAGAGATGAGTACACTAAGCAGATTCAGAAGGATGTAGGTTGCAGTAGGTACTGGGAAATGAAGCAGCTTGCACAGGATTGAGTAGCATGGAGAGCTGCATCAAACCAGTCTCAGGACTGAAGACAACAACAACAACAACTGTTCTCTTCTTGTCCAAACTATTCATCGTCCATGTTTCACTTCCATACATGTCTACACTCCATACAAATACTTTGAGAAACGACTTCCTGACACTTAAATCTATACTCGATGTAACAAAATTCTCTTCTTCAGAACGCTTTCCTTGCCATTGCCAGTCTACATTTTATATCCTCTCTACTTCGACAATCATCAGTTATTTTGCTCCCCAAATAGCAAAACTCCTTTACTACTTTAAGTGTCTCATTTCCTAATCTAATACCCTCAGCATCACCAGATTTAATTCCACTACATTCCATTATCTCGTTTTCCTTTTGTTGGTGTTCATCTTATATCCTCCTTTCAAGACACTGTCTATTCCGTTCAGCTGCTCTCCCACGTCCTTTGCTGTCTCTAACAGAATTACAATGTCATCAGCGAACCTGAGAGTTTTTACTTCTTCCTAAGCGACCCAAACAGATGAAGTTCGAGGGCGCCAGGTTCGGGCCACAGGGTGGACCCAATTAGGCGACATGTTTCCGGCTTCTGAAACTTGTGTGTGGTCGGTCATTGTCGTGTTGGAGCAACATTTCTTCTGGATTCTTGACAGACCGAGCACGTCGGAAATGGTTCTTGACTTTATTGAGAGTCGTCACTTATGCTTCTGAATTAATGGTCGAGCATTTTGGCAACACATCCACGAGATGGATAACATCGCTATCCTAAAACACTGTCATCACGAATTTGCCAGCAGAGCGAGCTCACCTTTTTTGATAGTGACTACCTTTGCGATTCCGGCTCGTAGTGATGTACGCAGGTCTCGTCACCTGTACCCATCGGTGACAGGAAGAATTCTCTATGGGCCTCAAACTGCTCCAAGAATTCAGATGAAATGACTTTCCTTCAATCTTGTGGTCCGACGTGATCATTCGTGGAACCCATCTGGGGCACACTTTTGAATATCGAGCAGGCTTAATCAATCTGTACGCACTTACAGTGCTCACTTATAGCTGTAGAGCCAGTTGTCGAGTTCTAATGCACCGGTCTGCACGATACCGTGTCGATATCAGTGGCTATGACAGGAAGTTCCGAACGTGCCCGGTCCTGGAGCTCACCTTCTGCGGTTCCTGAAGTTTTTAACTCTCTTCACCCCTCGCCCAACAGTACTCCTGTCAAATGCATCATTACCATACAGAGCCCACAAATCTGTATGGGTGCTCACCGAGGTTTCTTTTTCCGCAACCAAGAATTCTGTTATAGGACGTCGCTTGTAATGTCTTGCGTAAAAGCCGTTTTGATGGTTCACTACGGCTCTGCCATCTGTCAGAAATGGTCGACACTTCACACACGTGGAGATGAAACATCAAACTAGAAGAAGGACGTTTTCCTATGTATACAGACGGATGCGGCATTATTTATTAAACGGCTCTCTAGCTGTGAGGTCGGGTCGTGAGTCCCGTCTGGACAGCCCAGTCGGTAAGAACACTGTCTGCGAAACGCACGGTTTCGGGTTCGAGGCCTGGTCCGGAACACAGTTTTAATCGGCCAGTGAAGTTTCTTACGAGATGTTCACAGGAGTGCCAGGTGTTTCGGAGTCTTTCCTTGCGCTGCCTGCTAAGAGGGTCCCCGGCCACCTGTGCGCTGTGGGCGCGCGGAAGTTTTGCAACGCAAAATACAATCACTGGCTGGGTCGACAGCCTCTCCAGCCTACAGCGGTCTCCCGCAGGTGTGCTCAATCCGACGGCGGTGAGCGTTAGGCCCTGGCTCCGCCAACGTTAAATACAGAGACAACACCGGTGTTCAGGGAAGGAACCTAATGGTGAAGTTGCAACACATTGAGTGAGTGGAGTTCGAAAGCAATTTCAGTCTTATTGTAATAAACATTACGTGGCAAGACCCGCCCGGGTTGCCAAGCGCGGTAACGTGCTGCTTTCGGGATATGGGGAGGTCTCGCGGAGACTTCGCAACAGTTATTTCCTAACATTCGACGCAGTAAGTGAACTAATACGTCTGCGTAAATTACTTATCCCTGTACTTCAAACCACAATAATGCCTCGCCGAAGAATCCAAACAGCGAGGTCATCGGTCCCATCGGATTTGGCAAGTATTCCGAAGGAAGTCGGCCGTGCCCTTTCAAAGGAACCATCCCGGCATTTGCCTGAAGCGACTTAGGGAAATCACGGAAAACCAAAATCAGGACGGCCGGATGTGGGTTTGAACTGTCGTCCTCCCGAATGCGACTCCAGTGTGCTAACCACTGTGCCACCTCGCTCGGTAGGTCTCGCGGATTAACGACGAGGGCTGGTGAGCCTTCCAGCCTGGGTGTGGTTTTAGGCGGTTTCCCACATTCAACTAGATGAATACTGGGTTGGTACCCACATCCCGCCTCATATACACATTACGCGGTCTCACATTTAAACATGAAAGTCACTCTAGACACAGACAGTGAATTACATAAAATCCGTCCTGCGGTGGTGGAGGGGGGGGGGGGGGGAAGGAGGAATTGTAGGTATCAGGAAGGACATCCGGACCAATTACCACTAACGCTGTTAAATCCTGTGTAATAGTGGCAAACCGACAGTGACAAGGGAAAGGCAAAGAAGAAGATAATATAATAATGTCGTGTGGCTAGGGCCTCCCGTCGGGTAGACCGTTCGCCTGGTGCAAGTCTTTCGATTTGACGCCACTTCGGCGACTTGCGCGTCGATGGGGATGAAATGATGACGTTTAGGACAACACAACACCCAGTCCCCGAGCGGAGAACATCTCCGACCCAGCCGGGAATCGAACCCGGGCCCTTAGGACTGACAGCCTCTCACTCTGACCACTCAGCTACCGGGGGCGGACAAAGAAGAAGATGAAGAAGCGTTACGTGGCCCCCAGCCTGTAACCATGCGTTTGTGGGGTAATTGACATTTTCTTTTTCTTTGACGTTATTCCCCCCTTCTCAGAGGTCGCATATGATGTTCGTACACTCACACTGGATGTAGGACTTATTTATTTATTATTATTCTTTAACTGTTTTCCTTGTCTGTAGCTCACAGCGTGAAACAACAATTTAACGGTGTCATGGCTCCAGCTGAGGCGGTTAGTTATTCGAATGGGGTGTTTCATAATCTGACCACATGGTCATTACTAAGTGACATGTCCATGTGGCCATATATAAACTAGTGACAGATCGTACATGCAGTACAAACTAAAAAAAAAAAAAATACGAAATGCATAAGCATGTCGAAAGTCGTCATCGACCGAAAAGTCTGTAGACCGCATTGAGAAGCGAAACAGGTAACGCACTAATAGCCGATTGGAATATACGACGTCAGTAGGCTTCCTTGTACTTATGTAACGCTGAATGGCAACTCGTCAGCTTATCCTTCGGTATTTATTCGTAAAAATGTATAGAAAAACATATTTACGGTGTAAATTCCATGTGACAGTAGCGGAATAACCTGTTATGGTTCTCAGTGCGATGTGTACTCAGTTCGGTCGACGGCGCATTTGTACATGCACAGAGTTTATATTTTTATTTCTACTACATGTACAATTTGCTGTATGAATGTATACGCTGGTCTGAAAACAACTTAAGGACGAAAGTAACATTCGCGTGATGTTCGCTGCCAAGTAACAGAGCTAGATGAAAGGTGGACCATACAAAGTAATAGCTGCTACAGCGAAATACAAAAAGTAACTGAAAGAGATACTCAGTGAGGCAAACATAAATTACACTTATATTCAAACAGAATAACTGCACTGCAGTCACCACGGTTTATGATGGTCCCCTTGTGAGGGTACTGGTGTGTAGTATCTGTAAGTGGCTGTTCTTTGGAGGGCGACAATGCCAAGTGGCAGGCAGAGGCAGTTGTTGAGGGACTGTGGAAGGTGTGGGCTGCTGGAGCCAAAGGCCGTTGCGTAGCGAAGGATTTATAGTAGTGGCACACAGTTTGAATAATAGTGTGTTTATGATTGTGCAGTGTGGTAAAGGAAATAAATTAAATTTTACCAGTTCTTAATGCGTCTCCATCAGTTAGTACCACACCACTGCATTTAACAATGAACGAAGTCTCGATATACACGGTCAACTACAAGAAGAGCATTGTAACTTAATAATCCTTAATTAACCCACATAATCTCCAAGGAGAAGGGAGCTTACACCCTGGACATTCGAAAAGGTGGGACATAGTTCAGCAGCGTGTGTGTTCACCGCTGACAGCAATGCATGTTCTGCAACGTGGTGGTAAGTTCTTGTTGGGGGGCATGCCATTCCACGACCATCACGGCTAAAAGCTGGTGGATGTTCGTCGGCGCATGTGGACTTACACACACACACTCATGCCCGAGGGAGGACTCGAACCTCCGGCGGCAGGGGCCGCGCAACCCGTGACATGGCGCCTCAAACCGCGCGGCCACGAAGCACGGATCAAACGTTCTCGATGGAACTTAGGTTAGTGTTTGTCATCATATGTCCATGACACTTCATGATGACCACGTAGTCGAAATTCACCAACAGACGCGAATAAAGACTTTTTTTATCAAATAAAAGACTTCTGTAGCTGAACAGTAGCATCTTTTATTTTTCTTTGGCTAGGTCTTCATTTTCATCTACGAACGGAGAAAGTATTGTTGATCTCATAATGTGTAATTTTTTTGTGTGTATTATTATTATGCTGTTCGGATCTTTCGTTACGAATTCAGTCATGTATCGCGACTTTTGATGAAAGACTTATTTAAATTTTCTGCTGAACGTTATTGTTTCGGCATTTTGTTGAATGCTCGGCAGTTTTTGAGATTATCGACATAGAAATGATCTCTTAATTCCTAATAAATGCAAACCATCGGTGAGCGACGCCAGTCACCGAATGGTGTAATCGTTTCGTATACCGCCTGGCGGTGCACGTTTTAACGTCGGCAGCTTTATTGCTAATCCGCACACAGAAGTGCAAACTTTGCTAAGTGAAGCCTATTGTGTTGGAAACTTTCGCTAGAAGAGCAGTGTCATCTGCAGCAAAGCAAATCTCCGCAGACCGGTCCTCACGGGGCCTTTAAGAACAGACCGACCACCGTGTCATCCTCTGCCAATGGTGTCATTCGGTTGCGGTATGGAGGGGCATGACGTCATCACACCGCTCTCCCGGCCGTTGTCGGCTTTCCAGACCTTGGAGCCGGCCACAGTGGCCGAGCGGTTCTAGGCGCTTCAGTCTGGAACCGCGCGACCGCTACTGTCGCAGGTTCGAATCCTGCCTCGGGCATGGATGTGTGTGATATCCTCAGGTTAGTTAAGTTTCAGTAGTTCTAAGTTCTAGGGGACTGATGTCCGCAGATGTTAAGTCCCAAGTGCTCAGAGCCATTTGAACCAGACCTTGGAGCCGCAACTTCTCATTCAGATAGCTCATCTGTTGGTCTCACGACGCCGAGTGAACGCCTTTGCGGTCCTCCCACAAAGGAAAAAATCTCTGGCAGTACCGGGAGCTGAACCCGGACCTTCCACAAAGCCGTGAGCCACGCCGACTACTTAACTACGAATGTAGACAATGTCATCTGTGCGCGATGGATAATTGTGCTTAGTTTTGCCGCTAACTCTCTTGTAAACGCAAGCAGGATGGCAGTAAATCATAACATGACGCAAATAGTGTGCTATGAAATCATAGTAATTATACAGCTGTCGCTGTACCATTCCAACACAGCCACATTTTCCACACAACGCTGACCGTGCCAGGCAGGGAAGAGGGATATAATTTCGAGTTGAAACATTATGGAACAAAAAAAATTTACGTCTGAAAAATAGCTTTATTTCGGTCGCTAATTAAACTAATTTTCTACACAATTATTTTGATACGCGGCAGCAGTTTGGGTAATGGAGAAGAAGCGCTTCCATCCTCGGTTTCTGCTTCGGAGTTAATTAAATTGTCTGCTGAGGAAAAATGTTTTTCCGAGTTGTAGCCTAGCCTCCTCTTGCTTCCTTCGTCTTTTTCCTTCTCTCGGAAGGAGGCACTTTCGTGGTTGACTTTACCGTGGCTTCTATTTTTTTCCAAAAAGTCGTGAAATAATTTAGGATAAGTTGTTTTAGTATGCTTATTTTCTTTATATTTTTCTTCTTTTTATCTCGGTATCCGCTTCTGCGCCACGTTCATTTTCCTAGTAAGAACAATTTGTGCATCAAACATTTACATTTGCAAAGAACAAGCCTTCCTTTAAATTATTACAATGCAATGAAAGAGCGTGATGGTGCAGTTGTTAACGCACAAGCCTCGTATTCAGCAGGCGCGGTGTTTATTTTCGAGTCTAGCCACGCTGCTGTAGATTTATCGCGCTTTCCACTTAAGCAGTTGATACTAGTCTCGGGAATTTCCTCAGAAGAGCTTTATGTCTGTTTCCGTCCCCATTTGTATCTAACTAAGTTTGTGCTCCATTTCTAATGACTTTTATGTTAATGGGGCATTAAACCCAAACCTACCTACCGCCCCCCCCCTCCCGTCTTTACAATGAAATTAATTTAAAATTGACAGTAAGAGCTTGATCCTACAGTTGGAAATAGATCTTGTAAATTATTTCGCTTTCATTGCCGTATCTTTTTCTGTGATCAGCGAGAGACGCCGCGCAAAGGTAAGACGGTGGACTCTTGTTTAGAGGTCGACTGTTCAAATCTACGGTAGGCCGTCCACTTTTTAATTTTCTCTAAATCCTCTAACCTATGTTCTGTGATGGCTGCTCTGAAAGGGCGCGGCAAGATCTTCCTTGCCCGATCTGAGCTTGTGCTTCGCCTCCAATGACACTGTCTGCAGCGGAACGTTAAGACTTAATCTTCCGTTCTTCCTTCTTTTCACCTTAAATGAGCCCTTGCTAGCTATATATGGACCGTCTTAGTTAGGAGACAGAAGCACAGGGTGGACAGATAGCGGAGTCACCTTCACTCATCTTTCGCCCGGTGTACTAAGGATAACGGAGTACCTCACAGTATTGGTTCAAACATGAATCCATGTCAGGCACGGAATCTAAAAAAAAAAAAAAAAAAAAAAAAAAAAAAAAAAAAAAAAAATTTCAAATGTGTCTGAAATGTTATGGGACTTAACTGCTAAGGTCACCAGTCCCTAAGCTTACTCACTACTTAACCTAAATTATCCTAAGGACAAACACACGGAATCTAAAAATTTTAAGTGAAATTACATGTTTGCCTCCGTGCCCAAATTGAGCACCAGTACGTCTCAGCCTCATCGTTTTCTCATCAGCATCTAATTTCGGCACTCTGCCTTGCGTATAGCAGCACACCTTCCAATTTCTTATGTACACACATCTTCTCCAAATAAAACTTCAAACAGCTCCTCATACCTGAATGTACATTTCGTCATTCGTCGTTCCCGAGTTAATAGGACCTTTGTTTTCTTATCACTTCAGAATACACTCTGTTTCCTTTCCTCTCCTCCACATGGCAAGAGTTTGATTTGGGAGCATGTTCCTATACCCCTTATCCACATCCTATTGCAAACAACTCCTCACGAAACACTCGTTTCACCACGTACAACTACTAAACTCTACACTCAAAATTTACATTATCGCACTGTCTTATCCGCACTTCCCTTTCGCTCAAATGGAGCGCAGCTCTCTGATGAAAACCACAAATCGCTGTCATCTCCAACATCACAGAGTGCTCAATAGCACCTTCGATCTACGTCACACAGTGATTAAGTCTCTGGTCCCTCATTCACAAGGAGCGCGCTTCACATTCTCGTAGGCGGGACAGTTCGACTGAAAATAACACTTCGAACTTGTTTTCCTTATCTTTGGCCAATCTGTGCCTGTTCTACCTTTCTGATCGTCGTCAATAGCAGTTAACCTCTAATCTTTGCACCTTCGTTAACTACCCATTTCTCTTCATACGCGAAAGATCAATTTGTCTCATTAACATTTAAATCTCATACTTACAGACATTTCTTTCTTGAGTGTTGATTTCAACATTTTTCTTAGAATGGTCTAAACATACAATATTTTTAACGTTAAAGGCTTCCCACGTCGCCTCAACTGTAGAACCTTTTCCATATAAGTCGATTAATCCTCTCGACGTAAGGCGAAGTGTCAATATCATATTGTAGTTCGCTTGGTACATACAAGAATACAAATGTAAATGCTCAGGATTGATCCCCACTAGGTCGCCAGGTAATTTTCTGAACTTAAACGTAGCTTTCCCTCCGATAAGACCGTGTGCATTCGAAATGTGTGCAATGTAAATAATCAGTACGTCCCTCCCTCCCTATTTCTGCTTGCAGAAGCCGGTTCGTACGCCAGAGGAAGACATGCCGTACCAACAGGACTAAGCCTAACAGGTTATTGTAGTGTCCATACCAACTTTCAAGTCGATTACTATTTTACTTTAAAGAGTGAGTCACGTTACATATATTGATCTCGGTGACAATTATATAATGAGCTGTACCTTGCCGTAAAAAGAAGAAAACCTCTTCTGCCCATCCACTGAGGACAGAAAGCAAGAGCTGCATCGACCCTCTTGATTAAAGGGCTAGCCCTATCATAAAAGGCATACTGCGCAGTCCCAAAGATACGTGGGGATTGGCTTTGATGATGAACGTGAAAGAACCCTGCCGTGCCGAAATTAGATTTGCGCCCTCTGGGCTCTGGTAATGGCACTACGGAAACACAAAGTAGCGAAGAACGCCATCTGCATGCAACTGCTCTGTACCTGCTGCACACACACACACACACACACACACACACACATACACACACACACACACACACACACACACGAAAAGAGAGAGAGAGAGGCGGGCGGGGAGATTTTATTTGTCGTCATTATTGAGAGAAAACTTGCTTTAATAGAACAGAACTGAAAAGGCTGAAGGGAAAATGAATGATTTTTCTGCTCCCTCGTAAACACGCTGTTAATTAATAAAAGTGAAATTCCGATACCGAAACAGTCACTGTATCTTAAACTTTTTTAAATTTCGTACTATGTATTTTAGATCCTGTGTGCCATCATAAGATCATCCATATGCTAGATTATCACTGCTCGTCATCTTCGGTGTCTAAAACAGTAACCTAGTTGCGTATTTCATACACGGAAATTTTTTGTTACTGAAGGCGCCCTCTCCCTCTCTATTATAGCTAGTCCTCACTTCTGCCATGCCACAGATGCCTATGACTTAATAATAATAATAATAATAACAATAAAATGATTAAAATCTTTTAGTATTATAATTACAGTAGTATAATTTGTTTAGATCAGTCCTTAGTACATCACTTGAAGATAACTTCCAAGAAATTGCTGTTCAGAAAGCATAAATCTTTTGAATACTTGTAGGTGTCGGCCCAGTAGTTGAAATTTATTTGAGTCACGCATTTGATTTACTAGCAACAATCTGACTTCAGATCGATGCTATAAAATTTCGTAAGTGTCGGCTTACCATTATCACATTATCACTTAGGATAGATCTGCAGGGCTGGCCTCCATAGCCGAGTTGTCAGCGCGGGGGACTCGGGTTTGATTCCCTGAACTTCCAGGGACTTTTCCTTGATGGGAGGTTAAAAAATGGCTCTGAGCACTATGGGTCTCAACATCTGAGGTCATCAGTCCCCTAGAACTTAGAACTACTTAAACCTAACCTAACCTAAGGACATCACGCACATCCACGCCCAAGGCAGGATTCGAACCTGCGACCGTAGCAGTCGCGTGGTTCCAGACTGAAGCGCTTAGAACCGCTCGGCCACACCAGCCGGCGATCCGTTCCAGATTTTCTATTGGCAGCAGGTGACCCAGCCGGTGAATGTAAGCATTTTCACTTCTAACATGTCTTCTGCTGCTGGTCATGGCACAAGCGTGATCTAGCCCTTAGACAATTTTAATAATTGATGCACGTAAAATTTAAGTGCTTTTAGTAAAATAATTTCCCGATGGGGTTGTTGTTACCTCCGTGAACCAGTCCTTTAACCCGCCCCTGTTCCTTGGTGACCTGAGGTGACATGGGTTAGCGATAAGCACGTGTACAGAAGGCGGTAGAATCTTCTACACAAGGCATAAAAGGACAGTGCATTGGCGGAACTACCATTTGTATTCAGATGATTCATACGGGAAAGCCGGCCGCGGTTGGCTCGCGGTTCTATGCGCTTGAGTCCGGAATCGTGCTGCTGCTAGGGTCGCAGCTTCGAATCCTGCCTCGGACATGGATGCGTGTGATGTCCTTGGGTTAGTTAGGTTTAAATAGTTCTAAGTTCTAAATGACTGATGACCTCAGGTGTTAAGTCCCATAGTGCTCAGAGCCACTTGAAATCACTATGGCATTCCAAATTCCGATATCCAGAGTGTCAAGAATATGCCGAGAATGCCAAGTTTCAGCCATTACCTCTCTCCACGGACAACGCAGTGGCCGACGGCTTTCATTTAACGACCGAGAACAGCGGCCTTTGCTTAGTGTTGTCAGTGCTAACAGACAATCAGCACTGCCTGAAATAACAATAGAAATCAACGTGGGTCGTAACGACATACTTATCTGTGCGACGAAATTTGGCGTTAATGGGCTATGACAGCGGACGGCCGACGCGATTGCCTTTGCTAAAAGCACGACACCGCCTCCTGGGCCCGTGACCATATTGATTGGGCCCTAGATGGCTGGTCACATGAGTCCCAATTTCAGTGGCTCAGTGTGGATGGTAGGTTCGAGTGGACCCAAGTTGTCAACAAGTCACTGTGCGAGCAATGGTAGTAATGATGGGGACTGTGTTTACATGCAACTCACTGGCTACTCGGAGACCATTTACAACTACTCATGGACTTCATGGTCCCAAAGAAAGATGGAATTTCATGGATTACAGCACGCCATGTCACAGGGTCACAATTGTTTGTGATTGGTTTGAAGAACATTCTGGACAGTTAGAGTGAAGGATTTGGCCACCCAATGGTCCGAAATGAATCCCATCGAACATTTATGGGACATAATGGAAAGGTCACTTGGTGTTCAAAATCCTGCACCGCAATTATGGACGGTCATAGAGGCAGCATGGCTCAATATTTCTCCAGGGCACTTTATCACGGTATAAGCGTGTATTTTTATTTTTATAATTATATATTTTATGATTTTGGTTGGGGTGACTTTAAATATTGTGGGCTAGCATGAGACTTTTAATTAACTTATACCGCGACAACAGTCGTACGGACATTGGCTGCTATTTAGAACAGGGGTCTCCAAACTTTTTAGTCCGCGGACCACATTGACTCCTCCACGAAGTCATAAGGGCCAAGATCTACCTAGTGGGATTAAAGCACCCTAGCACTCCATGATCACCGTAATGTAAGGCTAAAGGAAAGATGAAATCGCAAAAATCTAAGGTTGTGGGTATAGCTAGCACTGAAACGAACTACGATTTTTATTTAATTACATAATTTTGATTGGTGGACGTACCTGACCGAAATTCTGGAGTATTGTATTCTAGCGAATTTCACCGACAAAAATGTATGTCACTGCACATTCTTCTTGAAAGCGTCGTGCAGAGTTAACGAAATCTCAAAATCATTGTTAGCAACACTATTACTGCAAGACGTAACAGAGGTAGAGTATGTCAACGCATTGTTATTTCAAGCGGCGCAACAATAAGTTTAGTTGTGTAGTCTCGTAGCGAGTAGCAGAGCCAATGTCGCGGTGTTATTGGTCGCGATAGGCCTCGAAACTCAATTGTTGGCAGTATAGGTACCACCTCAAATATTTGGCGGGCCGGACACCCGGGATGTCCCGCCAGCTATCGCGGGCATATTGGTATGGGTCTCAGGGGCTACTGGTTATTTATGTACCAAATTACGTAAACATTAACTGAGATACTACGGAATGTAATGATTTTCAATATTTCTTATTCATTATTTGCAAGACAAAACTGGAGAGTATCTCGTCTGCCGTTAGGCGGCCAAAATGAAACATACTGAACTCATTCAGTGCTGTGAATTTTGGTAACTCAATTTAATTTTAACTTCGAAATTAATGAAAGATCAAAATTGAGAAGTCTCTCGCATTTACATTTAATATTATGATATGAAATTTTAATTAAGTAATACAGTCAGCGTAATGACCGACTAAATCCTGCTAGTGGAGATGGGCTCCTTGCACTACGAAGCTCTGTAAATATTTTGTTAATTATAATTAATGATTGCGATCGTGCGACGTGACAACTAAGACAATAATACACACTTTCCAGTAACGATTTCTATTTTATTTTTCAAAAATACAGATAAAACTTAACGTTAATTATCAGAGAGCACTACAATGGCGGCCTACCGCTAGACGAAACAAAACAGGAGAGTTAGTTCAATCAAAGCATTGTCTCTGATCTTCATTTCATATGTTACACAGAGATTATACAAAAAACTGTGTTTTTTTAATTACATCGATAGTTGTATTTTGGTAATCTACATCCATACTCCGCAAGCCACCTGTCGGTGTGTGGCGGAGGGTACCCTGAGTACCTCTATCGGTTCTCCCTTCTATTCCAGTCTCGTATTGTTCGTGGAAAGAAGGGTTGTCGGTATGCTTCTGTGTGGGCTCTAATCTCTCTGATTTTATCCTCATGGTCTCTTCACGAGATATACGTAGGAGGGAGCAATATACTCTTCTATCAACCCTATCTGGTACGGATACCACACTGCTGAGCAGTATTCAAGCAGTGGGTGAACAAGTGTACTGTAACCTACTTCCTTTGTTTTCGAATTGCATATTCTTAGGATTTTTCCAATGAATCTCAGTCTGGCATCTGCTTTACCAACGATCAACTTTATATGATCATTCCATTTTAAATCACTCCTAATGCCTACTCCCAGATAATTTATGGAATTAACTGCTCTCAGTTGCTGACCTGCTATTTTGTAGCCAAATGACAAGGGATCTATCTTTCTATGTATTCGCAGGACATTACACTTGTCTACATTGAGATTCAATTGCTATTCCCTGCACCATGCGTCAATTCGCTGCAGATCCTCCTGCATTTCAGTACAGTTTTCCATTGTTACAAGTTCTCGATGCACCGCAGCATCATCTGCAAAAAGCATCAGTGAACTTCCGGTGTCATCCACAAGGTCATTTATGTCTCTTGTGAATAGCAACGGTCCTACGACACTCCCCTGCAACACACCTGGAATCGCTCTTACTTCGGATGACTTCTGCCCACTGAGAATAACATGCTGCGTTCTGTTATCTAGGAACTCTTCAGTCCAATCACACAATTGGTCTGATAGTCCATATGCTCTTACTTTGTTCATTAAACGACTGTGGGGAACTGTATCGAATAGTATAATAATAACTTACGTTCTTTACTATTTGTTATACATAGCGCACACGTACACAGTCTTGAAATAATTTATAATTCACGCGTCTCATAACAAAACTTCCTTTCTCTTTGTGCAAATGTCCGTTTATGTGACGTACCGTCACAACTTCCAACGACTTGTTGATAAGGAACTCCGAGTCGCTGGACTACAACGGGAAAAAGGAGGTCCGGCACGATATTAGTATCGGTGTCTAACAGGGATGCAGGGGTCTTCTAACGCAGGATCTCGAATATGAACACAAACTCAAGCTTTCGTTGTTTAAAGGTCTCGGATCAGGTTTAAAAGGAAAGTTTTGCAGGTGTACCGCCTCGTGCCGGATTCTTCGAGAGCACAGCCATCGACTGCGGTCGGAAAGCCCGTGACGTAAGAGGGATGACGTAGCCGTGTTTGTGGCGGCAGATGTGCATCGCGAAGCAGAACCGGGCGGCGCCACAGGAGATGGGCGGTTTGTCCTTGCCGGCGAGAGGCTGCACGAAGCGCCGGTGCGGCAAATTGTTATTTGTCTGCTGTGCCCGTCCTCGCGACCACCAAAGCGTCCTCTTCACACGCTCTCCTGCTGGCTAACAAGCTTTCCGTGCTCCTAATACAAGTGTTATGTTGGCTGCAAGCGGTCAATCAGCTGCACTGGAGCAAAGAAATCCCAACTTACTTTACTTTTTTACTTTACATGTGGCAAGGGCCTTATCGACCATACGCCTGCTCTACGAGCCTCTTCCACTTCTGCCTGTCCAAAGCGCTGTTTGTCCAGCTGCTGCTGCTGTTCATCCTAGTTGTGTCCTCCCGAATGTTATCCCGCCATCTGATTCTGGGTCTCCCTCTTCTTCTCGTTCCATCTATTGTTCTGCTGAATGCCGTTCTAGGTAGTCTATTCTCTGTCATTCTTGTTACATGGCCTGCCCAATTCAACCTTCTCTTCTTGAGCACTTCGACGATGTTACAGTGTTTGTACAGCCCGCTTAATTCTTCATTTCTTCTTATTCTCCATTCCATGTTATTTTCGTCGTATACAGGTCCAGAAATTTTCCTTAGTACTTTTCTTTCGAATATTAACAGTTTTTCTTCATCTTTCTTTCTAAATATTAATGTTTTACATCAATATAACATCACAGGTATAATGGTCGATTGATATAAGCGTATTTTGAAGTTACTGCTAAGAGATCTTTTTCTTAGGATTTGGATGAAACTAAAAAGTGTCTTCTTTGCTGTTGATAAATATCTATATAAATTTCTATATCTGTTCTGTTGTTATTACTAAAAATACTTCCTCGGTACTCGAAGTAGTCAACAGTCTTGAAATTGAATCCATCTACAGTCAGAGGTGCATCTTTTCTGGTTTTCTTACTTATGGGCAGGTCTTCTGTCTATTCTTCTTTAACATGTAATCCTGTTTTCTCAGCAATTTCGTAGTAATTTTGCATCATCGGTGCTTTCAACGAATATGTGACCTGAGTAGTAACACTGTCTTACGCAGAGGTCAAACAAGAAGTCCCAATTTCAGTGGCTAAGAGTTGATTGAAATCCCAACGCAAAGGAGAAATTGTGCAACAAAAGCGAAAGTTGGTGTGTGTGTTTCTACGTCTGAAATATGATGTGTAGTCAGATTTAAAGCACGTCGCGTAAGAGTGGCGCTATTAAGGATGCGCTGTAACGGTAGTGAACGTTAGTCATCTGTGTGATTGGGCGTGTTGGGTAGCTGTCAGTCAAGAATGCCTTTAAGGCGACAGAGACGCAGGCAGTTATCAACACCTCACTGAGTTTACGCGACGTCGTGCAATAGAGCCACGAGAAGCTGCATGTTCCTCCTGCAGAAGGACTTGGCAGGAATGAAGCCGCTATACATGACTCCTTGTAACACGACCGGGAGTACTGCTCCACACTGCTGCTGCCTTGCCTGAAATTATCTATAGAAAGATGCAAGTGAGGTTAGAGGAGCCACTCAACGTTTAAACACAACACTGTCCTATGTCTGGTACGAACATCTACATTCTGAGACGATATGGAAACCACATGTTGCACTGTTTACACTCTAAATCGTAAATGTTTATCCCAATTAACAATCTTGATGATTAACAGTCCAAAATACCATTCGGACGAGCGTACGCGTAACCGACACGACGCGGCTGGATTGTTGATGATGCGGAAGCCGAATGATCGAACGAAAGTTCTTACGCTCGTCACACATACAGATACCTGGTAATAGTTCTCCTTGTCACTAGTAATGATACAACACTGTTCGTAAAGTTAATTTTTCAGTTCTCACCTGTACGAGCGTACGCGTAACCGTCGCGGCGCGGCTGATTGTTGATAATGCGGAAACGCGAGGATCGAACGCACGTCCTCACGCTCGCTAAAAGACATTGGCACTTAAATGCTCTCTTATGTGGTAAATAGTATTACTGATTCACATCAATTCATTCAGAGAGACCGAACACGTCGCGAATGATTGATACTGTGCGACACGCAACGAGAGGATACACAAATACGTTATCGGCGGTACTGCTCATTTTTAATTACATCTTGACGCACTTTCCTCCGAATTACTCAAAATGGTTCAAATGGCTCTGAGCACTATTGGGGGACATCACACACATCCATGCCCGAGGCAGGATTCGAACCTGCGACCGTAGTGGTCGCGCGGTTCCAGACTGAAGCGCCTAGAACCGCTCGGTCACAGCGCCCGGCTCTGAATTACTTCCTTATTTGATCACTTTACTGTAAGAGCACTTACAGCAACACTTCAACCTGAATACTAACAATGCTTGTTACATGCAGAGCTACACACTGCGCAACATAACAGTTTCGTGTCCCGTGCTCGGCTCTCTAGACGCTGCTGCCCGCAAAGATACTCCACAACTAAACCAGCGATCTGACAGACACTTACATGCTGGCGCTTTGCCACGGGAATGTACGGTCACAAGGAGACCGGGCTCCGGATGACCACGTGGCACCACCGAGAGGGAAAGCCGTCGTGTTGCATCGGAGCAGCAATTTAAGCAACAGTCGACACCACAGCGCACAGCCAACTGCTGCGAATCGGTTGCTTCAGGACGGCTCCGAGCCAGATGGCCTTTAGTGTGCTTGCTACTGACCCCAAACAACTTGCGACTTTACTGATGTCCAGCGAGAGCTCATTGGAGGCTAGGATGGAGGTCTGCTCTGTTTTCTGATGAAAGCTGGTTCTGCCTGCGTGCCAGTGATGGCCGCGTGTTGATTAGGAGGAGGCGAGTTGGTGCCTGCAATCATCCTGTCAGCGTGCTACACACACCGGACCTAAACCACGAGTTACGGCCTGGCGAGCGATTTCATATGACAGCGGGAGCACTCTCCTGGCTATCCCACTCGCCCTGACTGCAAGTTTGTACGTCAATCTAGTGATTCGACCTCTTGTGCCGCCATTCACGAACAGCATTCCAGGGGGTGTTTTCCAGCAGGATAACGGTCGCCCTCCATACCTCTGCTCTAACTCAGCATGCTCTGCTGATTGTCAACAAGTTTGTTTTGGCCTGCTCGATCACCAGATCTTTCTCCAATTGGCCACATATGGAACATCATCGGACGGTAAATGGTTCAAATGGCTCTGAACACTATGGGACTTAAAATCTGAGGTCAGCAGTCCCTTCGAACTTAGAACCTAACCAAAGGACATCACACACATCCATGCTCGAGGCAGGATTCGAACCTGCGACCGTAAGAGCAGCGCGGTTCCGGACTCAGGCGCCTAGAACCGCTCGGATACATCGGCCGGCTATCGGAGGGTAACTCCAACGTCATCCACAAATAGAATTAACCGACCCTGTATTCACCGACAAAGTGCAACAGGCACGGAACACCATTCCACAAACTTAATCTGCCACCTCTACAACACAGTGCCTGCCCTTCTGCATACTTGCAGTCAACATTTTGGCAGTTACACTGGTTACTAAGGTCCCACCATTTCATTTTTCAATGGCTTATCTCGCGCTTCCTTTAACCTGCGATCCTGCAGTGTTAATCACTTAAATATGCTCTTTAAACAAAGGCATTCCCGAAATTTCACTACTCTACATTATTTATTTTTTGCTGATGCTATTTTTTTCCATCAGTGCATTTTCACAGTGCGTAGTTTGTGCGTGTTTCGTATACGAGGGGTGGTCATAAAGTTAGGCGCTGGGTGGTACGTCTGGAGAATACGGGGCTGAGCCGAAATTTTGTTGAAATCACTAAAGTCTCCTTCCTCCCGTTTCCCCAATCTTTTTAATGTGTCGTCCCTTGCAATGTGCTCTTGAATGCTGCCTTTTCAGTGACTTGTCTTCAAACCAAACGTTAGTCGTTACATTGAAGCTAGTTGCATCTAAGGACACATCCACATATGAAAACATGAAATTTTACTTAGCATAATAATGTCCGCGGGTCCTTTTCTGCTACGGACAAAACTAACTGACGAACTTCTAAATAGTTGTATTCTGCAACATTTCGCATATTATGAAGGCACAATTTGAAAGAGAGCGCAATCAATAATACATCTGTTTTCGGTAGCCTCAGAAACGGCTCGGCTTCAATTGACGAATATTTCCCGCCAAGTCTGTACGCAACAAAGACGAACAGAGATACTATATAGAGCAAAGAGTTTACATTTCCGTCGGAGACAATCGCTGTTACATATTTGGCTAAATTAATTGAACTGAATTTGCAAAATTTTACGTAAAATACCTCAACGATGTTTTAAATACTTCGAATATAAATATTTAAGCGTGAAATAATTAATTTTTGTCATCAAGGTTTTATATGATATATTTTTATGTAAATAAAATACGTTGGGGCTTCTAACTTATCATTGCCTTCGTTACATTACGCCCAACTTCTTTCATTTCCAGACAGCAAGTCGTATGTGTGGCACTATTGGTTGAAATGGTTCCAGCCATTTGGAGGCTGTGCTGGAAGAAAGAGACTTGCGTGCTCCTTCATGGGCAGCGCGGTCTGTGTTCTCGGTATTGGTATCAGTGCGGTAGTTTCGTTTCCAGTCGTAAGGACGAAGAAGGGGAAAAAATTCTCCAGCGATTCGGCAGCGCAGGGAGCGTAGCAAGGCGCCGCTGGCTCGCATAAAATGTGACGCAGCGAGTTTGCGGCTGGTCCAACTTTTCAAGCGGCCCCCGCCCCCGCAGTCAATAACAGCTGTATTTGCGCGCCTCAGTTCTGCCTTTTGCGTATGAAGTTCGGAATTCCGATGCGCTATTCATCCGCGAGTGCAGGCGAAGCGGTCGCTCTCGGGAGGGTCTCTCAGCCGAATACTGAGGGAGGAGAATAAATAAAAGGCGAACGGCCGAATGTGTAAGAAACGGAGAGCTGCCAACTGGCGCAGCGGAACAATGGCCGTACAGCTCAGCACGAGGCACGGCCTAGCAAGCACGCTGTTTACTCAGGGGAGCCCGTGCTCCGGCAAGATTAACTTCCCAGTAAAGAAATCGTGCGAGCTTCGCGGCAGGTTTCAGCTGTTTCGTATTTACTTATTCTCGCAAATTTTACATCTACATCTACAACTAAGTATATACTCTGCACATCACATTAAAGTGCCTGGCAGAGGGTTTATCCAATCACCTTCATAATTCTCTATTATTCCAGTCTCGTATAGCGCGCGGAAAGAATGAACACCTATAACTTTCCGTAAGAGCTCTGATTTCCCTTATTTTATCGCGGTGATCGTTCCTCTCTATGTAGGTCGGTGCCAACAAAATATATTCGCATTCGGAGGGGAAAGTTGGTAATCGGAATTTCGTGAGAAGATTCCATCGCAACGAAAAACGCCTTTCTTTTAACGATTTCCAGCCCAAATCCTGTATCATTTGTGTGACACTCTCTCCAATATTGCGCGATAATACAAAACGTGCTGCCTTTCTTTGAACTTTTCCGATGTACTCCGTGTAAGGGGGAGAAATGCGTACCATCACGTATCCGACTTTGATAAAGGTCAGATTGTAGCCTATCGCGATTGCGGTTTATCGTATCGCGACATTGCTGCTCGCGTTGCTCGAGATCCAATGACTGTTAGCAGAATATGGAATCGGTGGATTCAGAAGGGTAATACGGAACGCCGTGCTGGATCCCAACGGCCTCGTATCACTAGCAGTCGAGATGACAGGCATCTTATCCGCATGGCTGTAACGGATCGTGCAGCCACGTCTCGATCCCTGAGTCAACCGATGGGGACGTTTACAAGACAACAGCCATCTGCACGAACAGTTCGACGACGTTTGCAGCACCATGGACTATCAGCTCGGAGACCGTGGCTGCGGTTACCCTTGACGCTGCATCACAGACAGGAGCTCCTGCGATGGTCTACTCGACGACGAACCTGGGTGCATGAATGGCAAAATGTCATTTTTTCGGATGAATCCAGGTTCTGTTTACAGCATCATGATGGTCGCATCCGTGTCTGTCGACGTCGCGGTGAACGCACATTGGAAGGGTGTATTGGTCGTCACCATACTGGCGTATCACCCGGCGTGATGGTATGGTGTGCCATTGGTTACACGTGTCGGTCACCTCTTGTTCGCGTTGACGGCACTTTTAACAGTGGACGTTACATTTCAGATGTGTTACGACCCGTGGATCTACATTTCATTCGATCCCTGCGAAACCCTACATTTCAGCAGGATAATGCACGACCGCATGTTGCACGTCCTGTACGGGCCTTTCTGGATACAGAAAATGTTCGACTGCTGCCCTGGCGAGCACATTCTCCAGATCTCTCACCAATTGAAAACGTCTGGTCAATAGTGGCCGAGCAACTGGCTTGTCACAGTACGCCAGTCACTACTCTTGATGAACTGTGGTATCCTGTTGAAGCTGCATGGGCAGCTGTACCTGGACACGTCATCCAAGCTCTGTTTGACTCAATGCCCAGGCGTATCGAGGCCGTTATTACGGCCAGAGGTGGTTGTTCTGGGTACTGATTTCTCAGGATCTTTGCACCAAAATTGCGTGAAAATGTAATCACATATCAGTTGTAGTATAATATATTTGTCCAATGAATACCCGTTTATCATCTGCATTTTTTCTTGGTGTATCAATTTTAATGGCCAGTAGTGTAGTGTTCTGATACTCAGACATAATACTGTTAAAGATCTTTTTAAATACAATAGGCGGAGTGTCTAGTTTGCTGCATTACGACTTCTGGAAGTTATGACTGAGCTTCCAATCATCGACAGAATGTAATGATCGTGAATGGGAGAAAGATGTTCGTAAGCTTATTAATTAATTAAGACTCTCGCATTACAGCTGAGGAAAAGTTCTCCACAGAAAAATCTCGGTTGACATGGTTTCTTATGTCATTTTTTTTCCCGTTGCTTTGTACAGTCTGACAGATACATCTATTATTCCTGTTATCGTGGTGTCACATATTTTTGATTGAATTAATGTAATGATGTCCATTCTTCCTCCCTATACTGTATCATCCCATGTTCCAATTGGTGTAGTTGGTTTGTGAAGGATCTCATTTATTTTTTCATTGTTTACAAGCGACCTTGTTATAATATATCTGTTATAGCTCGAGAGTAAGAAGGGTAAGTGTGGGTAGCTAAAGGTTGTACATTCATGCCCACGAAGATATTGCATGGATCCAGCGTATTTTAATTTGTTCAGTTCATATCTAGCGCATTGTTGTTTGAATCTAACCTGTATTTTCTTCATATTGAGAGTTACGTATAGTGAGGCAATAGGATAGTCACATGTCTCCAGCTCTTTGTAACATCTTCCCGTAGGTAGACGTCATCTTCTTATTTTTACTGGATGGTGTTATCCAGGAATGCATCCCGTATTCAATTAATGGGCGACAGCAAATTCAAAATGGTTCAAATGCCTCCGAGCACTATGGGATATAACAAAAAATGATCAAATGTGTGCGAAATCTTATGGGACTTAACTGCTAAGGTCATCAGTCCCTAAGCTTACACACTACTTAACCTAGATTATCCTAAGGACAAACACACAGACCCATGCCCGAGGGAGGACTCGAACTTCCGCCGGGACCAGCCGCACAGTCCATGAGTGCAGCGCCTTAGACCGCTCGGATATGGGACTTAACATCTGAGGTCATCAGTTCCCTAGATTTAGAACTACTTAAACAACTAACCTAAGTACATACACACATCCATGCCCGAGGCAGGATTCGAACCTGCGACCGGAGCTGTAGCGCGGTTCCAGGCTGAAGCGCTTGGAACCGCTCGGCCACAACGGCCGGCTGAAAGCAAATTCTCATTGTAAGCAATGACACTGGTGAGTTTGCATCTGGTGTCCTATATTTCACTAGACCCATTTGGTTTTCTCAGTTTGTCTTACTTTCTCCTTTGTAATTTGTGTCTGTCTATGGGGTGGTATCTTCTTTCCAGAGGTGAATATCTAGTTTGTGTGCTTGCAAATTTATAAGGTGACGGTCCTGGAAGATCATTAACTGGCTTTTTGTTGGGTTAGGTCTTATCATCCAATTGCCTTGTCGACTGTCCAGCCTGTTTATATAGCCTTTGGCCTGTTCGTTAATTGTGTCGCATGTCGGGACGTGGCACCAGTATGCAGTGTAACGATATCCCTTCGTTCAGTTCAAAAAATGGTTCAAATGGCTCTGACCACTCTGGGACTTCACATTTGTGGTCATCAGTTTCCTAGAACTCAGAACTACTTAACTCTAATGTGGTGTGCGTACTGTAAGACTGTAAGACCTTCGGTACACACACCATCAGATTATTTGATTTATCGCTCTAACGAAGTAGGCGAGTGTCAGCAATATGTCTCGTGGTCTTATCGTGGCGTGTTTATCTTCTGACGTTTGGTCATACGATAGAAATGCCACTTGCATGCTTAAAGTAGCAGATTGACGGTGACCAACTTTAAACAGAACTTGATTAATTTTCACACACATTTGTTAAAATAATAACCAGCTTAAAATAACTTAACTTGATTCTGGATGCTATTTACAATTGAAAATCTGAAGTTCCTTTGGTCTTGGTACGTTAATCTTATTCTCACATATCTCTGATACTTGACAAAGTGTCTATACATTTCTCTTCATGGCTATGTACAGGAATATGATAATCTAATTAGGTGCAGACTGAAACTTGACTATAGACTGGTACAGACTAATGGAGACTGACTAATCGGAGGTCTGCACACTCGTTATAATACCTCGCGCGTTCATGTATCACTGCGCGAGTGTGATCCGCGAGGAGAAAAGGTTCTACGTTAGCAGCAATCTCATTGGCTGCGTTACATATTAATACGCGGATCGGCGGAAGCAGAATTTGGTCCGTCTCTAAGGCAGCGCCATCTGGTAGTGCGGAGACGGACGAGCGCTGCGCCTGCGCTGTTGTGCTTAGCGGGGCGCGCTCTAGTGGGAAAGGTGTGTACGCGCTGACTACGCGGAACTATGTACACAACACCTAACTAACCTAAGGACATCACACACGTCCATGCCCGAGGCAAGATTCGAACCTGCGACCGTAGCGGTCTCGCAGTTCCAGACTGAAGCGCCTAGAACCGCACGGCCACACCGGCCGGCCCTTCGTTCAGTCATCGAGACCTGGTGCTGATTGAATCGTCGATAGACTCTATAAAGCGTTCTAATTCAAAATGCTACATTGAGAGAGAGCTGTCTCGTTTTGGCCTTTATAGCTTGTCAGCTGCATTTCAGGTACAAACAGTCGAAATTCTGCGCTTTGAGAGGTCTTCTCAGACAAGCATGCTATTTATTTGGATCGTTTTGTGTGCTGCATCGCACGCTGGCCGCAAGCAATGCCTGTCTAAATGTGTGATGAGGATGTCTTCAGCAACTCTCTACAGAAGCGCTCCGGACTACAAGCTCCTGATCCTCTGCTCTCAGAGTGCTGTACCAGATCTACAGCCCCCCTCCCCAAATCCCTCCCCCCACCCTCCTTACTCCGACGGAAGCGGACTCCCGGTAGACGGAGCAATTTCGGCAGTCTCCGGCCGACCTCGATATCAAAGGCGCGCTCCACTTGCCGGCTACAAATTCGCTTCCGGCACGTCAGTCGCCTCCCGTGTCTCCAGTCTCAAAGGACGATTGTCGACGTGATTTCGCCGGGCTGGCTTTCTTTACCACCTTCTGCATGAGCCGAGCACGCTGCTTCGGTAAAGAGAGCTTAGTGCCCAGAGGAGACTTAATCCATTGCGAATTCACGTCTTCTGCGTTTGCAATGAGCGAAGTGGCGTAATGTTTAAGACACTGGGCGCGCATTCGGGAGGTATTCTGAGTTCAAACGTAATATGGTACCTCGAAGAGAACGACCCCCTCCATGACTACCAGGACGGATTTCGAAAACATCGATCATGTGAAAGCGAACTCGCACATTTCTAACATGACATCCTGAAGGTCGTGGCTCAAGGCAGGCAGATAGATGCAGTGTTTCTTGACTGCCGAAAGGCATTTGGCTCAGTACTAGAATACGCTTATTATGGAATATACGATGGTGCCGTGTACGAAGCTAGATTTCCGACTGAGTGAGAATTTCTTCGTCTATGTTCTGATGTCATGCGGGAGCAGAGGATGTTCAGTGTGTGAACGAACTCTTCTAATTCGAAACTCGATTCCTCCACACTGTTTCTTACGTACCGACATGGTTTACGTCAAAGACCTCCATGTTACACGTGACAATTCGGAAATCTCTAACGGCAGAGGGATTCAATTTGCGCAAGAGAAAAATTGGACAGAATAATATGCGTGACTTGTGACACCTCGACCTTTATCGAGAGCACAGTAAAAAATTCTGAGGCGTTACTTTTCAGCACACCCTCGTAACTGCAAAATTACACCATGCGCGACACATAGTCACAAACACCGAAATGCGTCAAAAACTTAACTTTTATTACTATACTCATCCAGTGATAGATAGTCAGATATCCTAACGACTTCCATGAAACTTTGATGTTTTCATTAGTCTGTGGGTGAATAATCCGAATCTAATGAAAGCAACATGATTAGGGTTTTGTGTCTTCACGCTCTGACGCACTTGTGAAGTAGTCAAACGTTAGAAGTTGTATATATGAAAGGTTGGTTCTTTAATGATTCGGGGTGAGGGTTATTGGTACACAACTAGTTTTTAGAATTAAAATTCTCACACTTGTATCAATTTTTTACCAGTAAATTTGATAGAATCATTTTCCCTCAGTGCCATCAATGTAGGGTGAATGTTCCGGAGTGTCCTTCGTGTTTAATGAATCTGCTTCGAAGCTGGTACGCGTACATAAAACTTGCTGTGTGGAGTTGGAAATAGCACATGTAATGGCATCTTCATTTCAGTTTTTGAAACAGTGAATGATCAGCAGTATATATTACATGTTATTTTTAGTCTTCTCTGGCTTTATGTACGATTTCACACCTCAGAAGACACCACTCTTTGCCCCCGCTGTGTTGAGCTTCGGTATCGTCCTGCGCCATCGGAGGGCCCGTTAAACGGTCCTGGCGCCGGTGCGACGTTTAACCTTCTTTCCTTCGCCCTTCTAAAGTTCCCGCGGTATGTCCTGTCTTTACCGATAACAAGAGCGGGTCGTTATCTTATTTGCTATGAGCTAACGAAAGTTTGAAGAAAAAGCTGCTGTGCACATCAGACCATTCAAAGCAAAGGGATCTCCCTGCTTATCACTGCGTTTTAAGAACGGTACGCGAATCTCTCAATGGTGTCCTGCTCAGTGTGCACTAGTTGAAATTCCCTGACGCGGTCGCTTTCCCACTGTGTTTGCTCTTGCTGACTGTAGGCATTCCTTATGTGTAGCTTTGTGTGTGTGTGTGTGTGTGTGTGTGTGTGTGTGTGTGTGTAGTTACAAATAAACGTGGAAAAACGGTGAAATGTATTATTTTGTGATTGAAACCGTGTAGATTGCTTACTATTTTATTTATAGTGCGGGGCACGTGTTGACGCCACATTTGGGCGTGTGTTGATCTGATTTGACATTGAACGAGTTTTACAAGCTCTCAATTTTGATCTGATGATGGCGGTAGCCGAAACAGCGTTATAGATAAAGCAATATATTAAGCGATCTAGACGGTCTTACTCACAAGATGTCCACAACGATCGCTGACTCATTCAGGAAATTTGTTTCCTGTACTAATAAAGTGAAATGCAGTTCCACTTTCAAACCCATACTATTGACTGCCACTGTCTGGTGCGTGGCGCGCTATACGTAGTGTATCGAGGTCATTCGCCTCTGTTTTACGGCCATTCGGTAATGGTCTACAGGAAGAATGAAAATTGGCATGCCTCTGTATGAGGCAAAATCTCATTGTTTTTGGAGTGATGTACGTGACAGAAACTAGTATTTTTTTACCCGTGTTTTAACGCCGTCTCTCCGAATTTTAAGAATACCCCTCTCCGTAACGTACAGCTTCTTACTTGCGGTGTCTTTACATATTATTTTGTTAAGAAAAAGCATTTCCGTGAAGCTTTCGCGCTATCGCTTAAGTTGGGGTAACAGTTTGTTATGCCTCCCTGTTGTTGCAAAAAAGAAGAAAAGCCAAGAAAAAACAAGGAGAGGAGAATGTAAGTAAAATAAACAACTGATACTGCGTAACTTTAAACTCGCGAAATTGAAGTAAATAATTGGAATCGTTGCTTTTGCGCAGGCCAGCTGCAGCATCGAAACTGCTGTCGAGATTTTACCACTGTATAAACTGAAGATACATGTAATTTGCCAGCTGAAGATGCGTGCAAACCCGAAATGCATATTGGCATAAACAAACGCATTAAAAAGTGGCTGGCTGCTGTAATTTTATAGTGAAATATCTCCATAAAGATGTAAACTGGCGCCAGGTGGACAACCGAATGGGGGTAGAAGTGCCAAAGTGCAAGACAAACCTGCAGCAATGGGGTTTCCTAAAAGAAAATGAGAACACCCTCTGTCTGCGTGGTTCTGTCCAGGACCCTCAACACCTGCTTATCTGTCTATATTCAGACCAGCCCTGCACAGTGAATGACTTATGGGAGGCAAATGACAAGGCTATATTGGCTGCTGACTATTGGAAGTCTGTAGTTCCGGACACAGAAAGTAAGTAGAGAAGGAGGCGCAACAGCAAGGCGTTGGGTTTAGTGTCCGATAGTATGTGGAGGGCACAGTGCTTAGACCACTCGGTACGGTAACACAGATAGCGTCTCGGAGAGCGTACCCCATGGCCCTCAGGTGGGGCCGGAAGAGGGGGAGGGAGGCATATTCTGTCGTGAGGAAAACCGCGCGCTCACTTGCTGTGATGATGAGACATTCCCAGGGCCCCTGCAGGGAACCGGAATTGCAGCCTCTGTCTCCCGTGTAATGAGCGAGCGGGCCCTTTGTCACGGTGAGAGCGCCTTCCCGGTTCGGCTGCCGGAACCGCCGTGACTTGCGACAGCGTCGGCTCCGGCGTGGGTGTGCCTGGCCGTTGACCCCGACTTCGCAGTCAGCCGCGCGCGCCAGTCAATCGGACGGCCGACCTACCGCAAGAGGTGTGTCAGCGGCAGCGCTGCACGCCTCGTGTGCTGAGCAGTATCCAAAGCGCCGTGCACAGCAGAAAACACGTTAGCGGCTGGAGCGAGGGACGCCGCAGCGATGCTCAAAGAGGTCACTCGGAAAAAAAGGAATTCAGAGAGGCGTGCACATGAGTTCTGCGAAAAGAAAGACTGAAAAGGCTAGGAGAACGTAAGGCCAACTGTATAAGGGGAGAAGGGTACACTATCTCATCAAACGTATGCGGACATTCATTATTGAACTTGCTGGGGGGGTACTTTCCGAATGTCTGGGGAGGAATGCAGCTATTCTACTTCAACAGCCGAAACCGGAGAAGTTAGGGACTATTTATTTATATTTGGTCATGAGAATGTACGGTCGCAAAATAGCCGGGCTCACGACGGCCATGTGGACAGCGTGTTCGGCGTATGGCTGTGGTACATCGTACTGCGTCTGCGGCAGCTATCTGAGTAGCTTTCGGCACGACAGTGACACAACAAACCGGTTTGTTGAAGACAGCTTCGAACCAGACGCCCTGTAGCGTGCATTCCACTTCAACGGTGTTAAGCGAGAGCTCATTGGAGGGCAGGGTGCGGGTCTGTTGCGTTTTCTAATGACAGCTGGTTGTGCCTGTGTACCAGTTTTGGTTATGTCCTGGTTAGAACCAACCTGTCTGCGAGCTAGACACACTGGACCTAAACCTGGAGTTAAGGGCCGGGGTACTTTTTGGTATGACAGCTTGTGCATTCTCGTGATTACCCCACGCAACCTGACTGCCAAATGCGCGTCAAATTGACGATTCGACAGGTTCTGCTGCCATTCATAAACAGCATTCCGAGGATGATTTCCAACAGGATAACACTCGCTAACATCCTGTGCAGAGAGTCGACATGTTACCTGGGCCTGCTCCATCACCAAGTCTATCTTCAATCGGGCACATATGTGAAGCCATCGGACGACAACTGCAGCGCCATCCACAATCAGCATTGAACGACCTGTTATTGACCGGCCAAGTGTAACAGGCATGCAACTCCATCCCACAAACAGACATCCGGCACCTGTGCAATACAATGCATGCAGCTTTGCTTGCTTGCATTCAAGTTTCTGGCGGTTACATCGGTTATTAATGTTTCAGAATTTCACATTTCCGATGGCTTATGTACGCTTACATTAACTTGTGATCTTGCGATATTGATCACTTAAACATGTAAGTAGGCTGTTTAGGTTTTTATGTTGGTAACGTCACGTATCGCTCTGTATGAAAATCAGTGACTGTGCAGTGTGCAGTCTTGGGCTGGTTGGCATTGTTGGAATATTCGCTATTGTTGTGTTGGGCAGTTGGATGTGAACAGCGAGTGGCGTTGGGCAGTTGGAGGTGAGCCGCCTGCAGTGGTGGATGTGGGGAGAGAGATGGCAGAGTTTTGAGCGGACGATCTGGACGTGTATCCGTTAGAAAAAGGAAATTTATTTAATTGGATGTCATACATATACAGGGTGGTCGGACAATGTCTGAAACGGTTGTCGTGATGTTGTAGGGCAGATTGTACTGAGAAATGAATGTTAAGAAAAAAAATGCGCGAGTTATTTATGCATAGAATTTAGCCAATCGCGGCGTCGCGCGCGCTCACATTCAAGCGGCCTGCCAGGGTCGGTGTTGCCCAACGAGTGCTTTGTCTCGTTAGCTGAAACTTGAGTTTATGCGTCCGACGATCTGATTGGCTAACTTCAATGCTAAATAACTCGGAAACGGCGCAACGTATCGATTTTTTTTTTTTTTTTTAGTAACATTCATATCTCAGTACAATCTGCCCTGCAACATCCCAACAAGCGTTTCAGACATTTTCTGACCACCTATATATATATATAATGGCTTTTGAACGCTATTAATATTAAGGTCAATACATTGTTTGTTCTCCATTAAACCTTTCTTTTGCTAACTATGCCCATCAGTAGTTAGTGGCCTCAGTAGTTAGAATCTTTTATTTAGCTGGCAGTATTGGTGCTCGCTGTATTGCAGTAGTTCGAGTAACAAAGGTTTTTGTGAGGTAAGTGATTCATGAAAGGTACAGGTTAATGTTAGTCAGGGCCATTCTTTTGTATGGATTATTGAAAGTCAGACTGCGTTGCGATAAAAAATATTGTGTGTCACTTTAGTGATGATCAGAATAAGTAAACAGAAAACTGTCAGAGTATGTGGAGTTTTGCTCAGCTGTTTCTGTATCAAATAATGTAAGTGTTTTTACACCACTGTCAAAAAGAACAAAAATGTTAAAATGTGTGTGAAATCTTATGGGACTCAACTGCTAAGGTCATCAGTCCCTAAGCTTACACACTACGTAATCTAAATCATCTTAAGGACAAACACACAGACACACACCCCGATGCCCGAGTGAGAACTCGAACCTCCGCCGGGACCAGCCGCACAGTCCATGACTGCAGCGGCTGAGACCGCTCGGCCAATCCCGCGCGGTCCAGCACTGTAATTCTTAATCTTATAAGGGGATGTTTCATTGTTACCTAGACAAATGTACTCCTGCAATTTCATCAGTCTGCCGGCCGGAGTG
Source organism: Schistocerca gregaria (assembly GCF_023897955.1). NCBI lineage: Eukaryota > Metazoa > Arthropoda > Insecta > Orthoptera > Acrididae > Schistocerca > Schistocerca gregaria. The sequence continues at coordinate 946,720,688 of NC_064922.1, read as the reverse complement.
GCCGAGCGGTTCTAGGCGCTTCAGTCCGGAACCACGCGACCGCTACGGTCGCAGGTTCGAATCCTGCCTCGGGCATGGATGTGTGTGATGTTCTTAGGTTAGTTAGGTTTCAAAAGTTCTAAGTTCTAGGGGACTGATGACCACAGATGTTAAGTCACATAGTGCTCAGAGCCATTTGAACTTCTTTTTTCAACAGTCTACATTCACTATTTTTTGCTGTTGCGATTTCTTTCCGTCGATGTAGATATTGGTGTAATATTTGTTGTTGAAGGCTACTGGTTGCAATAGTGAGAATGTTAAGAGGGCCGTTGTACGGGCCAGATAGTTGAAGGCAGGGCGAGAGTATGACACCGGCGGTATCAACAGACGCCTAGTATCGCAGCCTGGAGCCTGAGTGAGTGAGCGGCGAGCCACACCCAGACGGGCTATTAGCAGGAGGAGCGAGTTGGCCGTGCAGCGCGGGCCCAGATTAAGCGCCTGTGTCCCACTGCCCTCCCTGCTGCTCCTCCGCCCGCCAAAGTTGCCCGGTTCGGCCTGGGGACGCTGATGGCGCCGAAAACTCGGCGCACCGCCCCGGGCTCATCCGCCTAATATTCCGGACCAAGTTGCTGCGCTATCGCCGGCCCATCTCCAGCGGCTCTGCAGTTCCCGAAGCGCCGCGCTGACGCTTCATTACCGCGCTGCATTGCCTCACTGTGTGTCACTGTTTTGCATAGTTATCACCTCCACCTGCCGCTCCGCGTGCCAACTTTAGCCCGCGTTTTCATCCGCGAAATGTTCGTCACAGTGCACTTTGCCCGCTGGAGCATACCCTGAGCTCAAACCAAATGACGTTCATGAAATGCATTCGCAGCTGCGAGTACGAACAACGATCGGCTGTATAAGGGAATAAAGGTAATGGAAAATTGTGCCGGACGCAACATCTATTGTCTTCGAACATTACGAGTTACTGAAGTTAAAATCTTCTGGGTTATTAGGCCGCGTCATGTTTCTTCTAAAATGTTCGACGTTTCGACCCCTCTGCTGGGATCATCCTCAGGATGTCTTGACGTCCAGTACTGCTAGAGCACTGTCAGAGACGAGTGTGGCGTCCACTTATAAACGGGAAATTTTCTGGCGTTCGTGCTGGAGAAGTGATATTATTGGTTAAAATTCATATGGCTTGCATTGGTGGGCCGTAATCATAGGCTAATACAGAAGAAGGGGCGTTGGTAGCTCGTCTCCTGTGGATACCATTGGCGGTCATCGCATTGGATAGAAAGGCACTGTTCCACACTTATGCTGCAGAAGGGTTATTGGTTGCAATGCCTGCTATCGCTATAGGTCGTCATCAGTGGCTAGATTCGAAACGGACAGAGCAAGAGAGGGGGAATGTTTACCCAAAATATGAGTTACCTCGAAGAAGAGAACGGTGAACTGACGCACATTCAACACTGATTTACAAAACACCGTCATTTTGAAACATCCATACGAAGAGTCGAATGCTACCGACAAGCGATTTCAAATTGATTCCGTATTTCTAAATTTCCAGAAGGATTTTGACACCGTACCTCATAAGAGGCTTGTAATCAATCTGCGCGCTTGTGGAATATCGTCTCAGTTATAACGGATTCATGGTTCAAATGGCTCTGACCACTATGAGACTTAACATCTTAGGTCATGAGTCCCCTAGAACTAAGAACTACGTAAACCTAACTAACCTAAGGACATCACACACATCCATGCCCGAGGCAGGGTTCGAACCTGCGACCGAATCGGTCGCACGGTTCCAGACTGTAGCGTCTAAAACCTCCGACATTGAAAATTACATTAAAAGTTCGGAAATGTAAAGCTGTGCACTTCAGACAACTTAGTAGCCTATGGATACAGCATCAACGGGTGGCAACTACAATCAGTCAGCTAATACAGATATATCGGTGTAACAGTCCTTAGGATATGAACTACAGTCGCCTTCGTAACTTCTCTGCAGAGATCGCGAGGACAAGATTAGAATAACTACAACTCGCACAGAGGCGTTAAAACAGTCATTCTTACCGCACTCCATGCTTTGGTAGAATGGAAAGAAGCCATAATAACTGGTATAATGCGAAGTATCCTCTGCCATGCACTTCACAGTGATTTGCAGACTATTGAGGTAGATACAGCTGTAGAAATACGCATGGCAGACTTTTCGTAAACACTTAATGCGAATGTTTTCGTCTTTTGGAAATGTATGCTTTGTAACATTTATTTCCTTTTTCGTCCTGTAATGTGCAGTGACTGCTAGACACACAGAGCAAGTAACAAACCGGTAAATCCTTTTCGGAAGCGAGAAATAACATGCAGCATGCAATTAAACAAGGACAACTTAAACAACGAACAAGTAACGGACTGAACTAATGTATTGTTTCCGTAACTTTATAGATAGTCTTCTGATACCAAGAATCACGAATCTAGAAATAAATTATTATTGAGCAGAGCACAGACTCATTCGATGCTCCTCGTCAAAATGTTAAACGCTTACTGAAAGGATAGAGTTCACAACTCGGCCGTGACATACAGGATTTCCAACATTACAGAAGAACTTTGATATCTTTCTGCGACGGATTTCGGCGGTAACGGCAGCTTCCAGTAATATTTCTTAAATACTCTGAAAACTAAATTTCCTAAATAACGTACACATATCTTTGTTCATGACAACACCCAGATGTCGCCCAAGTGAGAAACGCACGCAAACCATCATGTGTGTGTGGATTTCTGCACAGCACCCTAAAGCCACAGAACGACGACCGCAGGGCAACAACACACACGCAGGCGTCACAGAAAATAGCAGTGTTAATGCTTGCTGATAATGACAATAAATTCTCGAAACACATCGTGATACGCATGGCAAAATTGTAACCGATGCAGGGTTTTATTATTTAGATCATGAATGACACAGTTGCAGGCTTCAACAAAACATCTATTACATGTCAACTCAGACAAACATCTGGGTGTGGCCAACTCATACTGGTACCTGGATGTAACATTTTGTTGGGATATGAAATGGAATGATCACATAGGTTCAGTCGTTGGTAAAGGAAGTGGTAGACTTCGGGTTTGTTGGGTTGTTTGGAGGAAGAGAGCAAACAGCGAAATCATCGGTCTTATCGGATTAGGGAAGGAAGTCGGCATGGCCATTTCAAAGGAACCATCCCGGCATTTGCCACGGGCGATTTAAGGAAATGACAGAAAACCTAAATCAGGATGGCCGGACGCGAGATTCAGCCGTCGTCTTCCCGAAAGCGAGTCCAGCTGGGTAGACTTCGGTTCATTGGTAGAATACTGGAAGAGTGCAATCAGTCTACAAAAGAGATTGCTTACAAATCACTGGTGCGGCCCATCCTAGAATATTAGCTTAAGTGTGTGGGACCCATACCACATGGGACTGACAGGGGATATTGAACGTATGCAGATAAGGGCAGCACGAATGTTCACAGGTTTGTTTAATCCATGGGAGAGTGCCACAGAGATACTGAAGGAACTCAAATGGCAGGTTATTAAAAGACAAACATAAACTATCTCGAGAAAGTTTATTAACAAAGTTTCAAGAACTAGCCGCAAAACACAACTCTAGGGATATACTACAACCCTCTACGCATCGCTCACACATTGATGGTGAGGATAAGATTAGAATAATTACTTCACATACAGAGGCATTCACAGAATCATTCTTCCAGCGCCCCATACGTGAATGGCACAGGAACAAGCTCTACCAACTGGTACAGTGCGACGTACCCTCTGCCATGCACCTCACGGTGGTATGCAGAATATAGATGTAGATGTGGACGATGAATGAAATTAAGTCGCTCTATGCGGGAAACTAGAGCAGTTACGAGAGCCCGTAAAGCCTATTCGTGACTCATCGATAGAGAAAATCCATGCAGAATCCGTGTCGATTTCAGTTTTTATGCAGAGGTGTGCCGCCGATACAACTGTTGAGATGGCTGGAAAGTGATGCAGGCATGAGGGGTGTGCTCGATTACACTGGAACTGGCCGCGTATTTTCGTTTATGCTGATACGCTGTTTCTGCGAGAAAAGAGGAGATTGAGGGAAGGCATTTCCTCACTGTCTGTGAAAAGCTTCGTAGTGCCGGCTGGATACGCCAGAGTAAAAGCAACATTACACGCCGGTATTTGTAGGAAGCGGTACATTGCCAGGGGACAAAGAATTTGCTTTCTGCATAGCAGTTCCACGCGTTACGGAAACGAGGTTCCAGCTTCTTCTGCATAGTGTTCCATTTTTCCTGCGCTACGGCAGACCGGCCCCGAGTGCACCAGAAATCTCCCCACTACATCTTCTCTAGCACGCTTCCCATACACTCTGCGACGTTTCATCTGTTCACTAAATGGGACAGATTTTTTCCCTCTGAGTGTTGTTGAAGCACCAAAAAAGTTGCAAAAGAAAGAAAACAGTGAACGCTGAAGAAGGCAAAGAATGAGGAATGGAAGTACCGCTTCGACGTTAGCATCCAAACTAGTGACTAAAGTACACACTATATTGTTATATAAAGGATGTTTGTGGTGAAGGACTGCGCAGAACACAAATTCTGTCTATCTGTCAACGAATGATGATAAACTTTTACCATTTGCCAGCCCTGCCCCAATGTGCCAATTTGAACTGCAGTAGCTGAATAGCTTACAGATCATATCGCAATTCTGCTGTAGTCACTTTTTATTGACTACCACCAAGGGGATTCTATTTTGTTCATACACTGAAGAGCCAAAGAAGTTGTTACGCCCGCCTAATATCGTGTAGGGTCCCCGCGAAGACGTAGAAGTGCCACAACACGGCGTGGCATAGACTCGACTAATGTCTGGAGTATTGCTGGAGGGAATCTTGCAGAGCGGTCTATACATTCGTAAGAGTACTAGGGAGTGGAAATCTCTTCTGAAGAGAATGTTGCAAGGCATCCCTGACATGTTCAATAATGTTCACGTTTGAGGCGTGGCCAGCGGAAGTGTTTAAACTCAGTAGGGGGTGTCGCATTGTCATGCTGGAATTGACCAAGTCCGTCATAATGCACAACGGACATGAATGGACGCAGGTGATCAGACAGGATGCTTACGTACCTGTCACCTGTCAGAGTCTTATCTAGACGTATCAGGGTCCCATATCACTCCAACTGCTCTTGCCGCACACCATTAAAGATCCTCCACCAGCTTGAACAGTCCGCTGCTGACATACATTCATGAGGTTGTCTCCATACCCGTAGACGTTCGCTCGACACAATTTGAAACGAGACTCGTCCGACCACGCAATATGTTCCAGTCACCAACAGTCCAATGTCAGTTTACGGGCTCAGGCTTGGAGTAAAGCTTTGTGTCGCGCTGTCATCAAGGATACACGAGGGGGTCATCGACTCCGTAAGCTCATATCGATAATGTTTCGTTGAATGTTTCGCATGCTGACACTTGTTGATGGCCTAGGACTGAAAACTGCAGGAGCTTGCGGAAGGGTTGCACTTCTGTCACATTGAACGATTCTCTTCAGTCGTCGTTGGTCCCGTTCTTGCAGGATCTTTTTCCGGCCGCAGTGATGCTGGAGATTTGATGTTTTACCGGATTCCTGATATTCACGGTACACTCATGAAATGGAAGCACTGGAAAATCCCCGCTTTATCGCTACCTCGGAGATGCTGTGTACCATCGCTCGCGCGCCGAGTATAACACGATGTTCAAACTCATTTAAATCTTGATAACCTGCCATTGCAGCGGCAGAAGCCGATTTAACAACTGCGCCAGACACTTGTCTTAATTGGCGTTGCCGACTCAGCGCCGTATTCTGCCTGTTTACATATCTCTGTATTTGAATACGAATGCCTATAGCAGTTCCTTTGGCGCTTCAGTGTAATATCGACAGGATTTGTGGCTAGCACATGTGATATTTTTTGGGCAGGCAACCATTAGACGAAGGTGCTGAACGTTGCAGTTAATATTAGTATCTCGCAACCAGTATATGTCGGCTGCTTATTTCATTTCACTGCTGCCTGCCAAAAACATGTCGCGAGTGCTGGCCCCAAATGCGTTTCATAACCTGGAACAGACTGAAATCCACCTGATGATGGTATGGCAACCGCCTTAAAATAAAGAATTTGTGTGTTATTTTTATACACCCTCGATTAACAGCCCATTACGGACATTGACCAAATAATGTAAACCACTAACACACTAGCTGAGCTCATACTTAGTTCACTTGGTGTCGTGGCGCTGCGAAAAGCTTGTGAATTTATTGTATGCATACGGACAAAACTCAGGAGATGGGCAGCTGCCGATGTTTGATCATCCGAAATATATAGACAGTAGAGGTAGAAAAAGGTCTGCTGAAATGTTCGTAGCAGTTGACATATTTTACGTATCCTGAGAAAGTTAAAAGAAAGAAAAACGAACAAGATAAACACTTCCTGCAACAAGTGGTGTTCTATATACGACACATAAGCATCATAAGGCCTCCAATAAATGTGAAACAGCAAATCTATCATTTATCCAGCGTTTTGTCAACGAATGAATTTGGTGAACGCCACTACTGCATCTAGTGTTTCATTCACAACAGGATCACAATGGTGAGACATGCTTTCCGATTTCCAGATGATTAACACAGCTGTTTCATCCTGTTGAAAATGTGTCTCTGGCGGGAAGCTGCCTGTGCACATTCTAGTCTTATACAGTTGCCATTGTTGTGATTATTACTCTCAAACAATGTTTATTCGCAGTTCTGAGCTTCTGTAGTCCATAGCACTGGACGCTATTTTAGACCATGGACGAAAAATCACTGTCTACGATGTATGTCAGTGTTGTTGTTGTTGTTATTGTTGTTGTGGTCTTCAGACCTGAGACTGCTTTGATGCAGCTCTCCATGCTACTCTATCCTGTGCAAGCCTCTTCATCTCCCAGTACCTTCTGCAACCTACATCCTTCTGTATCTGCTTAGTGTATTCATCTCTTGGTCTCCCTCTACGATTTTTACCCTCCACGCTGCCCTCCAGTACTAAATTGGTGATCCCTTGATGCCTCAAAACATGTCCTACTAACTGATCCCTTCTTCTAGTCAAGTTGTGCCACAAACTTCTCTTCTCCCCAATCCTATTCAATACCTCCTCATTAGTTACGTGATCTATCCACCTTATCTTGAGCATTCTTCTGTAGCAGCACATTTCGAAAGCTTCTATTCTCTTCTTGTCCAAACTAGTTATCGTCCATGTTTCACTTCCATACATGGCTACACTCCAAACAAATACTTTCAGAAACGACTTCCTGATACATAAATCTATATTCGATGTTAACAAATTTCTCTTCTTCAGAATCGCTTTCCTTGCCATTGCCAGTCTATGTATGTCAGTGAGAAACATAAATACGAGACACATACAACGTAAAGAGCAACGTAAAGAGCAGGAGGGGGGGGGGGGGGGGAAATACGGGAATTAGACCGGTGGGTGCGTTAGTAACTCGGTGATCATTTAATAACGTGCGAGCATTCCTTTTGAGAACAAGAGTGAATTTTGCTTGCAGAACTAGAATGAAGCAGTAAAATGAACCCTGTCTATGCTTGTCATTTGCCATTAATGCGTGTTCTTTGCAAACGAGGCTCATTAGTTTTGCATCGCATCCCTTTGATCGGTTCTCGCTAAACGCTTGCGAAAAACGCTTACGTATTTACGCTCCACTACCAAATCTGTGCCGTGCGAACTCTTGACACATTTTCAACACAGAACTTACGAAAGACACGGTAGTTTGCATAGAAACCACGAATGAGTGCGGGGTGTTATAAGCTCATATTAACGTGCTCCCTCCTCGCTGCTTCAAGGTGCCACTACGCAATATTCGATCGTGTGTTTTCCACTGTATATGAATAATCTGCAGTTTTATTTGAAACGAGAGGGAAGAGTACAATTTTTTGTACGCTACAAACATTGAATTTAGGTCAAGTAAAGGTACATAAAATGACTCATAGAAAATAAGAGCTCTGTGATGTAGTACAGTAGAAGTAGAATGTAGAACTAAATACTTCTTGTCATGCGTAGTATCTATGGCCTCTTCAAAGGGAAAAAAATGATGTAATCTGTGGGAGATGAGCATTTTCCAACATAATTGTGGAGTGCTGGGAGCAGTTCCAACCACATTTGTGACATACGTGTCTTACAACCTGGAAATCAGTACTATCGGGTTGAGACACCCACAGAAGTGGAGGTGGCAACACATGGGACATCTAGAGTAAATGCAACCAAATTTGGTACAAATATGACTTACTGACTGAAAAAAAAAAATGAAGTAAAAGCTATGTCGATGAGTTACCACTTGCACCCCTAGGAGAGGCTTTTGGAGTCAGAAAGGGGTTTCACTTAAAAATAACTCTGGAACACCTGCAGCAGTTTCAAACAAACGTGATGATGATATTTGGGTCTGTGGGCCGCTCAATTGCGTCGTTATCAACTCCCGTACAAATCCCCAATATTTTCAGTGTCCAGTCTGGCCCGAATGATGTTGAAATGGTGAGGACAGCGCATACACCCAGTCCCCGGGCGGAAAAAATCCCCGGCCGGCCATTGAAACTAACTTGGCACACATGAGAATTATTGACTGGAAATAAACCAATGTGGGGTACGACACCTCTAGCAAAGATGAATGGATGGAAGTAATTGAAGACAAGTGATATTAGAGTACAGTACATAGTTTCTTTTTGGTCGGTGGGCTAGATAGTGCAGGCCCGATCACATGTGATCCCTATAGATAAAATAAAGTACGGGCGTGAATAAAAGTCGGAAACGAAGTCAGTCGGTGTTGGTGTCACAGCCTTTTGGTAGAGGATCATGGGTGAAAATATCGAGATTAGGAACCAATGATCGGAAACGATTATTTCATGCAGTGCGGGATCTAGAATGAGTAGCGTGCTTGGAAACTGTTAATGTTTCTGCTACGATGTTAGCCGAGCTACAATCGTCTGTGATGTGTCGATGGCGGATTTTCTTCCTTTCGTGTTATACGTAGTGGTTGCTGTATGAGATAATAATCCCAGAACACTGAAGTTCACGGTTCCGGCGTTACCTCTCTGTTCTGGACAAATGTGGAACACTGGAATACAACATCCAGGCACCAGACCTCTCGTTTCACATTACGGAACAGGCTATATCTGCAAGCACTGGAGACCATAACAAGAACGGTTGTTCGTTGTCCTGATAAAAGACCTCGGTTCTCGGGTGTGTATTGTCTTTCGATCGTTTAGCCTTCCTTCTGATTACGGGACTTCGGGCCACAGCTTTCAAATGTCATAAAAAAAATAACGTATTTAAAAAAGCACCTTTGGATCATACATATTTTACATATGCACTGATGCTAATAGAATTTTGTTAAGAGCTGCCCCATTACTTTTTAAAACTGATTACGAAAATACAAGAGGATAAAACATTTTGTAGGCGGCGATTAAATTTTTTCGACTTACTTACTGTGACTTATTGACTTTCGCAGCATGGCGATGTGTAGACCATTAATGAAAACATAGTCAGGCGATTATCAAGCGGTGTCGTGGGACTATAATAAACGAAAAAATCATTTTTCTATACCGAATAGTTCCCTTAAAATCACGTGAAAGAGATTTCGTAGGAAGGAAAGGAGTCTAATTAAAAAGAAAATCGGATATAGCTTTGTTTCATTTAGAGGCGCCGGAAATGACGTGATTCCGACATTGTGGACTAAAGCAGGTACGGCGATCTGTACTCACAACAGTTCCGGGTTGTGTGACGCATATTCGATTTTGGTTCGGTTCGAGTTTTGTTCTCGAGGGCAGAGTTCTTGATTCCTTGACGTTCTCAGTTGTGACCTTCACTGGTATGAAATGCCAGTATATACTGAAGAGGCACTCTCACTGTACAACAGCGATATTTGAGCGAACACGTCAGAAGTTCATGAGCCGCTGTAATGTGGGCAGCGGTGCTGCACGCAGTCAGTGTGAACAGTTGACAGAAGCCTAAGTCGTGGCTATAGGGTCTCATCTACATCTACATCTGCGTAATTACTATGCTATTCACAATAAAGTGCCTGACAGAGGGTTCAATGAACCACCTTCAAGCTGTCTCTCTACCGTTCCACTCTCGAACGGCACGCGGGAAAAACGAGCACTTAAATTTTTCTGTGCGATCCCTGATTTGTCGTATTTTATCGTGATGATCATTTCTCCCTAGGTAGGTGGGTGCCAACAGAATGTTTTCGCAGTCGGAGTAGAAAACTGATGATTGAAATTTCATGAGAAGATCGTGTCGCAACGAAAAACGTCTTTGTTTTAATGATTGCCACTCCAATTCTCGTATCGTATCTGTGACACCATCTCCCCTATTTCGCGATAAAACAAAACGAGCTGCCCTTCTTTGTACTTTTTCGTCAGTCCCACCTGATGCGGATCCCACACCGCACAGCAATACTCCAGAATAGGGCGCACAAACGTGGTGTAAGCAGTCTCTTTGGTAGACCTGTTGTACCTTCTAAGTGTTCTGCCAATGAATCTCAGTCTTTGGTTTGCTCTATCCACAATATTATCTATGTGTTCGTTCCAATTTAGGTTATTTGTAATAGTAATCCCTGAGTATTTAGTTGAATTTTCACCCTTCAGATTTGTGTGACTTAGCGCGTAATTGAAATTTAGCTGGTTTCTTTTAGTACTCATGTGAATAACTTCACACTTCTCCTTATTCGGGGTCAACTGCCACTTTTCGCACCGTACAGATATCTTATCTAAATTATTTTGCAAGTCGTTTTGATCATCTGATGACTTTACAAGGCGGTAAATGACAGCATCATCTGCAAACGATCTAAGACGGCTACTCAGGTTGTCCCCTATGTCGTTAATATAGAACAGGAATAACAGAGGGTCTGTGTTGTTTATGTCAATAAACATCTAAACATTCATTTCATTCAGTTAGTTTTCCAAGAACTCAATGCAGTATCTGTATTGTACACCCTGTACATATGAAGTCTGTGGAACGTATAGCACACCAACAAATAATGCCAAAGAGAAACATGAGTTTCGGGTCATTATTCCGTGGGTTGAATGCTGTGCCTACATATCTTTACCGCGGACAGATAAGTGGGCTGTTTCGGAAGATGTCTAAATATTCATAGGTCCTGTTTTAGGCGCAGGATATTTTCAGCCCTTGATACAGAGCCCTTTAAATACACGACGTGATGGAGCGAGTAAGCCACCAAGTCCTGCCGGAGAGCGGTATCTATGCAAATAACGTTAGCTTGCTGACCTTTCACGAGAGCGCCTAATCACGGCCTGCCTCCTAGGCTGGCTTCTGCGTGACGGGCATCGTTGCATAGTGGCGACTCTCTCAGCGTGTCTTCCGGCTCTTGCACCAGTGTCCAGACGCAGCTATATTAACAGTGGGAACCTTACTGGCTCCAATAATAAACGGCAGCGTGCTGCCTTCTGGTCCCCCCTCTTGTACTTTTTATTATTCCAGAATTAGGATGAGAACATCATGTTCGTGTAACATCCCAAGGACGGCAGCTTGTTAATTTAAAAAAAAAAAATCCTGAACACTAACAAAGAATTGTTTTGATTGCCTCAAGAACTACTGTGACAGCTTGTAACCGTATTGTCATGTCGCTGGTTTATTTGTGGAGTATCTTTGCGGGCAGCAGCGCCTGCAGAGTCGAGTGCGGGACACCGAAACTGTTATGTTGTGTCGTGGGTAGCTCTGCATGTGAGACGCATTGTTAGTATGGAAGTTAAAGTGTTGCTGCGAGTGATATTATAGTAAAATGATGGAATATGGAAGTGATTCAGAGGAAACTGCGTAATGATGTAATTAAAAGTGAGCAGTGCTGCCGATGACGTATTTGTGTATCCTCTCGTTGCGCGTCACACCGTTAATCAATCATCCACGCCGTGTTCGGTCTCCAAGAATGAACTGATGTGAATCGGTAATACTATTTACCACGAAAGAGAGCATTCAGTGTCTTGCAGCGAGCGTGAGGACGTGCGTTCGATCATCGTGTTCCGCATCATCAACAATCAACCGCGCCGCGACTGTTGCGCACACGCTCGTACAACTGAGAACTGTGAACTGTAAATTTAACTTTACGAACAGTGTTATATCATTGCTAGTGTCAAGGGGGACTGGTACCAAATATCTGTGTATGTGTGACGCCGAATGATATTGTTGACTCGTAATCATCCATTAACTGAGTAACACTTATGAATTACAATGTAAACAGTGCAACCTGCGATTTCCTTTAATCGTCCCAGAATATAGATGTTCATACCAGACTTAGGACAGTGTTGTTTTTTTAACGTTGAGTGGCTCCCTTAAACCCGCTTGCATATTTCGATAGATAATTTCAGGCAAGCCAGCAGCAGTGTGGAGCAGAACACTACGACCGCCGTGGGATTATCAGGTACGTGTTGTAAGATAGGGCGCACGACAACCAGTTAACGTACCCCACTCATTTCTACCCCCGTGCGTGTTACAAGCTCCACCTCCTTTCTGGTCCTTCAATACGAAATTAGATTGTTTCGCCCTTCGCTGGCAGCTTCCATATCGAGCTGATGAGTGTACTTCATGATGGAATGTAACCCATCCGCAATACATCCAACCGCATATGGAATAGAGTAAAGCGAGAATGCTGGCTTCAGTAGACTCTGAGACCTGTGTTTGCAGTGCCAAGCTATTTACGTAGCGTCCCAGGCCGGCTTTCGAACCCGAGACCATTGTGTGCGGTGCGTGATGGCTGCCCTGAACCTTGTAGGGAGCAAATAGAGTGCAACAGCAACTGCACCCGCGCCTTGAGCGCTCGGTTTACTCTGCAGCTAGCTAGCGGTGCTCCTTTGAAAGACTCGGTGCTTTGTGCTCGCAACGTCTTACTCCGTTTTTGCCCCCTTACCTATCCACAAAGGAACAGCCCCTTTATTGCTAGACCGTGAGCGTTTTATTTTTCATCAATTCGTCCCATAAATATTAATGGCTACCAGCGCGCGGCTTACAGTCGACAGAAGAGATGTGGTCGCTGCAAGTAACTGGGGTACGATGCTTTAAGAACGGTTAGTCCCAGAACACGAGCTGCGTCAGTCAAGGATGGGTCAGTTAATCGGCTGTGATCTTCTAGACGGGACCATCACGTCAGTTCTTTAAAGTGAACTAGGAAAGCCCATTAAAACATAATCTAGCATGGACGATAGAGATGGATTCCTGGCGAATAGGAGTTTAACCACCTAAAAAAGTGCCAAAAATTTAGCGGTTATAGACAAGCAGTAAAGGAAACAAAAGAAAAATTCGGAATAGGTATTAAAATCCATGGAGAAGAAATAAAAACTTTGAGGTTCGCCTATGACATTTTAGTACTGTCAGAGGCAGCAAACGACCGCGAAGAGCAGCTGAATTGAAAGAAGGATATAATATGAACATCAACAAAAGCGAAGCGAGGATAATGGAATATAGTCAAATTAAGTCCGGTAATGCGGAGTGAATTAGATTAGGAAATGATAAGCTTAAAGTAGTAAATGAGTTTTGCTATTTGGGGAGCAAAATAACTGATGATGGTCGTAGTAGAGAGGATATAAAATGTAGACTGGCAATGGCAAGGAAAGCGTTTCTGAAGAAGAGAAATTTGTTGACATCGAGTATAGATGTAAGTGTCAGGAAGTCTTTTCTGAAAGTATTTGTATGGACTATAGCCATGTATGGAAGTGAAACATGGACGATAATTAGTTTGGACAAGAGGAGAATAGAAGCTTTCGAAATGTGGTGCGACAGATGAATACACTAAGCAGATTCAGAATGATGTAGGTTGCAGTAGGTACATGGAGATGAAGAAGCTTGCACAGGATAGAGTAGCATGGAGAGCTGCATCAAACCAGTCTCAGGACTGAAGACCACAACAACAACACATTAAATGCCTGTCCGCAAACGGCGTTGTTGTTGAGTTATCTAATTTGCAGTAACCAGTATTTGTTTATGCTATGTAATTTACTGTTCCTTACCGACTGTGGTGCTTTTACAGCCATTTACGAAAGGTGCACAGTTTGACTGACAAGGGGCGTCCAACAAGTAATGCAACACATTTATTTCTCGGCTAGTTTCCACTGAAAAAACATGGAATTTGTCGTCGTGGAATATTCCCCCTTCAGCCTCTAGATGGCGGCGCTGTGCGTAACCTTCAAAATTGTGAGGAAGGTACGTTCCAAGCAGAGAGCTGTCGTTTTGAGTTTCTTTTGGCAGAAAACCAGAGCATCACAGATATTCATAGGGACTTGCAGAACATTTGTGGAGTCCTGGCAGTGAACAAAAGCATGGCGAGTCGTTGTGCGAGGCGTCTGTCATCATCGCAACAAAGTCGCGCAGACCTGTCCGATCTTCCGCGTGTCGGCCGGTCGCACACGGCTGTGACTCCAGCACTGCTGGAATGTGCGGACACTCTCGTTCCAGGCGTTCGACGGATCACAATCAAACACCTCGCTACTCAACTGCACGTCTCTACTGGTAGTGCCAACACAACAGTTGAGAGGTACTCAAAGGTGTGTTCTTTCTCATCCTCCCTACAGCCCGGATCTCGCACGTTGCGACTTCCATCCGTTTGGCCCAATGAAGGATGCACTCCGCGGGAAGCAGTAATGTGCATGATGCGGAAGTTGTCGATGCAGGAAGATCGAAGGCAACGAATTTCAGACCTTACTGGATGAAGGTGATACTAAAACTCAACAGGAGCTCGCGGAACAATTGAATGTGACGCTGAAGGCCGTTTCTCTTCGGCTGAAAGCTATAGGAAAGGTACAGAAAGTGGGAAAATGGGTTGCGCATGAACTGTGTGAAAGACAGCAAGTAAATCGAAAGACCACTGGTGTAATGCTGCTTGCCAGATACAAAAGAAGGTCGTTTCTCCATGAAATAGCGACAGGTGATGAGAAATGGATATATTTTGAGGATCCTAAGCGTCTTGAATCGACATTCACTGCAAGACCAAATCGCTTTGGAAAGAAGACTATGCTCTGTGTTTGGTGGGATCAGAAGGGTGTCATCTATTATGAGCTGCTATAACCTGGTGATGCTGATCGCTACCAACAACAAATCATCGATTTCAACCGAGCATTACGTGAAAAACGACCGGCAACATGAAGTCATATTGCTCCATGATAACGTCCCGTCATACAAAGAAAAACGGGTCAGGGAAACGACCGAGGCGTTCAGTTGGGAAATACTAGGGCATGCGGATTGTTCTCCAGACTTGGCCCCGTCCGATTATCGTCTATTTGCATCACTGGGACAGGCTGTCGCTGAACAACGTTTCAATTCGTATGAAAATGCACGAAAATGACTCGCTGAGTGGTTCGGTTGAAAGGAAGAACTTTTTTGCATTCATAGCCTGCTGGAGAGGTGGGAGCTGTGGCAGTTTTTGTATGCTCATGTCATACCAGCTCGCCGCCATGCTGTTCAGAAAGCTATGAACCTCTTCTTTCACCTCGTCGTCGGAGCTGAATTGCTTTCCGGCCAAGTGTTCATTTAACCTAGGGAACAGGTGATAGTCACTGGGCACCAATTCAGGAGTATAGGGTGGGTGGGTGATAACGTTCCACTGAAACTGTTGCAGGAGAGCAACGGTTTGCCGAGCGATGTGTGGGTGAGAGTTGTCATGGAGAATGTGTACACCCGTGCTGAACATTCCTCTTTTCTGGTTCTGAATTGTGCCCGTTTGAGTTTTTTCAGAGTGTCACAGTACGTGTCAGCGTTAATTGTGTTCCGAGCGATTCAGCTCGTACGACGAGGTTAAAGAAGAGGTTCGTAACTTTCTGAACAGCATGGCGACGAGAGGGTATGACATGGGCAAAAACTGCCACAGCGTCTACAAAAATGCATCGACAGGAATGGTGATTAGGTCGAAAAATAGCTAAATGATCAAGCTGTAAACCATTGTAGAAATAAACAGGTTCGAAATAAACGGGTTTTGAAAAAGACGATCGTGTGAAACCCAGCTCCCGCTATTCGTCCACGAGACTCAGAGGGCTATAGACACGGGTTCACAGGTAGATGCCGTGCTTCTTGACTTCCGCAAGGTGTTCGATACAGTTCCCCACAGACGTTTAATGAACAAAGTAAGAGTATATGGACTATCAGATCAATTGTGTGATTGGAGTTTCTAGATAAAAGAACGCAGTATGACATTCTCAATGGAGAGAAGTCTTCCGACGTAAGAGTGATTTCAGGTGTGTCGCAGGGGAGTGTCGTAGGACCGTTGCTTTTCACAATATACATAAATGACCTTGTGGATAACATCGGAAGTTCACTGAGGGTTTTTGCGGATGATGCTGTAGTATATCGAGAGGTTGTAACCATGGAAACTTGTACTGAAATGCAGGAGGATCGGCAGCGAATTGACGCATGGTGCAGGGAATGGCAATTGAATCTCAATGTAGACAAGTGTAATGTGCTGAGAAAAGAAAGAAAGATCCCTTATCATTTGGCTACAATATAGCAGGTCAGCAACTGGAAGCAGTTAATTACATAAATTATCTGGGAGTAGTCATTAGGAGTGATTTAAAATGGAATGAGCATATAAAGTTGATCGTTGGTAAAGCACACTTGTTCGCCCACTGCTTGAATACTGCTCAGCAGTGTGGGATCCGTATCAGATAGGGTTGATAGAAGAGATAGAGAAGATCCAAGGGAGAGCAGCGCGCCGTTACAGGATCATTTAATAATCGCGAAAGCGTTACGGAGATGATAGAAAAAGTCCATTGGAAGACTCTGCAGGAGCGACGCTCAGTAGCTCTGTACAGGCCTTTATTGAAGTTTGGAGAACATACCTTCACCGAGGAGTCAAGCAGTATATTGCTCCCTCCTACGTATATCTCGCCATGAGGATAAAATCAGAGAGATTAGAGTCCACACACAGGCATATCGACAATCCTTCTTTCCACGAACAATACGAGACTGGAATAGAAGGGAGAACCGATAGAGGTACTCAAGGTACACTCCGCCACACACCGTGAGGTGGCTTGCGGAGTATGGATGTAGCTGTAGATACGTACTTACGAAAAGAAATAGGAGACCTTACTTTTTGGGATTACCCTCGTAGATGTAGATATCTGGGAATGCACCTTCCTATGCTCGTACCTTCGTTGACATTATTCTGAACTGGGGTGCCGTGTCAAACGCTTTTCGGAAATCTAGGAGTGTGGAATGTGCGTGTTGCTGTTCGGTGTACCGACCACCTGCCGGCTTAGCCGAGTGACAGCGTTGCCAGGAAACACGGTAACTGTAACAGCCGCGCGTTTGGAGACGCTGCGCTTCGGTCTAGCGTGGCAGTAGGGACGCCGTCGTGGGCGATCGGCCGAGTTGAGTCCGGTTCGTGATGGGAGCGGACGAGCGCCGGTGTGCCGTTAGCCACGTGAGGCGGCGTAGCGGTGCGCTAACGGGACCGCCGGCTGCTCGCCTCTGGCTGCCTGGGCCGGTCTGCACACCGCCGCTGCGAGGCTGCCCAGGCGCCGCTCTCCAGCGCACAGCACAGCCACTTGTCAGGAGCACTCTGCTGGCCGCCACTGTAGGGCGAAAGCTAGCTGGCCGGCGCACGTGTACATACAGAGACTGGAAGCGCAGAGGAAGGAAGGCAGGCTGGGGTTTAATCTCGCCTCGACATCGAAGTTATTACAGACTGAAACTATTAGACACGGACCAATACCGCCCATTAAAATTGCTGCATCACGAAGATGACGCGCTACAGACGCGAAATTTAAGCGACAGGAAGAAGACGCTGTGATATGCAAATGATTAGCTTTTCAGAGCATTCACACAAGGTTGGCGCCGGTGGCGACAGCTACAACGTGCTGACATGATGAAAGTTTCCAACCGACTTTCCCTCGTTCTCTTTGGGAGTGGAACAGGGAGAGAAGATGCTAGATGTGGTACGAGGTACCCTCCGCCACGCACCGTATGGTGCATTGCGGAGTATGTATGTAGATAAAGATGTTATCTGCATGGCTGTAACGGATCGTGGAGCCACGTCTCCATCCCTGAGTCAACAGATGGGGGCGTTTCCTAGACAACAACCATCTGCATGCACAGTTCGACGACGTTTCCAGTAGATCAGCTCGGAGGCCATGACTGCGGCTACCCTTGACGCTGCATCACTGACAGGGACGCCTGCGATGGCGTACTAGACGACGAATCTGGGTGCATGAATGGCAAAATGTCATTTTTTCGGATGAATCCAGGTTCTGTTTACAGCATCATGATCGTCGCATCCGTGTTTGGCGACATCGCAGTGAACGCACATTAGAAGCGTGTATTCGTCATCGCCATACTGGCGTATCACCCGGCGTGATGGTACGGGGTGCCATTGGTTACACGTCTCAGTCACCTCTTGTTCGCATTGACGGCACTTTGAACAGTGGACATTACATTTCAGATGTGTTACGACACGTGGCTCTACCCTTCATTCGATCCCTGCGAAACCCTACATTTCAGCAGAAAAATGCACGACGGCTTGTTGCAGGTCCTGTACGGGCCTTTCTGGATACAGAAAATGTTCGCCTGCTGCCCTGGCCAGCACATTCTCCAGATCTCTCACCAATTGAAAACGTCTGGTCAATGGTGGCCGAGCAACTGGCTGGTCACAATACGCCAGTCGCTACTCTCGATGAACTGTTTTATCGTGTTGAAGCTGCGTGGGCAGCTGTACCTGTACACGCCATCCAAGCTCTGTTTGACTCAATGCCCAGGCGTATCAAGGCCGTTATTACGGCCATAGGTGGTTGCTCTGGGTACTGATTTCTCAGTATCTATGCACCCAAATTGCGTGAAAATGTAATCACATGTCAGTTCTAGTATTATACATTTGTCCAATGAATAGCCGTTTATCATCTGCATTTCTTCTTGGTGTAGCAATTTTAATGGCCAGTAGTGTAGATTCAAGAATGGAGAGGGAAATGGGCCGCGCTCTTTGTAAGGACCCATTCCAGCACTGTCCCGGAACGATTTACGGAAATCACGGAAAACCTGAATATAAATGAGCGGACGCAGACTTGAGCTGCTGTCCTCCAGAATGCGAGTCCCGTGTTCAAACTGTGAAAATGTAAACTAAG
Organism: Schistocerca gregaria; assembly: GCF_023897955.1. NCBI lineage: Eukaryota > Metazoa > Arthropoda > Insecta > Orthoptera > Acrididae > Schistocerca > Schistocerca gregaria. The sequence goes on along the minus strand of NC_064922.1, from coordinate 946,701,604 downwards.
TGCAATTTTTTCAGAAAGAATGCCTTTCCAGTGCTTTTGTGTTTGCGCTATTGTGTTGCATGTTCCTAGGCTTGATCCAGGTATCCAGATACCAAGCCACGTTAACGTGGCGTTAGTAGATGGCGCCTGGTCTTCCTCCAGCTTTCTCGGCCTTACTTTTTCGGGATGTTTCACTGCAAATTTTAACAACCCTCAAGTCACATCGATCTTCAGTTGAAGAGGGCGATTCGATAAAAATGTACATGGTTCCATTGAAAAAATAATCAATGTTACTGTAATACTTTGGGGTGCACTCAGCCTCGTGATGCTAATTGAACAGCTACTCGACCGAATAGCAGCGCCTCCGGTCAAAGAAAACCGTCATAACGACCGGGTGAGCGGAGTGCTGACCCCACGCCCCTCCTATCCGCATCCTTCCCTGAGGATGACACGGCGGTCGGATGGTCCCTACGGGCCACTTCTGGCCCGTAGACGGAGTGTTTTTATTGTTATTATTATTACTGTAATACTATAGTGAATAAAAAGGGTCACGTGTGTAAGTTATACAGAAAAATAGTCACTCGCTTTACTTGTATGGAATGTTTTCCCAAATCTTTAATCATTTACGACATACTGTGTCTTTCCACGTTGGACGGAGCATCCTGCATATCGAAAACGATTACCACATGGTTGACGTTTATATGAACGGCGGACACTGCATTCAGTGAAAGGCGAATGCTCTGCTACAATTACACGTTCTACGCACGAGAGACAATAAACTGCGAGTTATAAGTGTCATAGGAGGGATGGAAGATCTGGGTTTGCAGACTCATCCACTGCCGGCCGGAGTGGCCGAGCGGTTCTAGGCGCTGCAGTCTGCAGCCGCTCGACCGCTACAGTCGCAGGTTCGTTTCCTGCCTCGGGCATGGATGTGTGTGATGCCCTTGGGTTAGTTAGATTTTGGGACTGAAGACGTCAGCAGCTAAGTCCCATAGCGCTCAGAGCCATTTGCACTATTTTGGACTCATCCACTAGGTCATGAGGGTCAGAGAGAGTTGCATGAGTAAGCTATCAAATAATAAAGAACCGTTTCAATCAAGTACTGGGTGTTCAATACCGTACACTATCAAATACCTGTGGTAGTTAAACCTGTGTGAGCCCGCATCTCGTGGTCGTGCGGTAGCGTTCTCGCTTCCCACGCCCGGGTTCCCGGGTTCGATTCCCGGCGGGGTCAGGGATTTTCTCTGCCTCGTGATGGCTGGGTGTTGTGTGATGTCCTTAGGTTAGCTAGGTTTAAGTAGTTCTAAGTTCTAGGGGACTGATGATCATAGCTGTTAAGTCCCATAGTGCTCAGAGCCATACCTGTGTGAGGGAAAACTTGTCTTGTAGATCAGAACAAAACTGGGAGAGAAAAACATTGCTCGTTGCTAAATAACGTCTATTAAACTGTTGATGAGGGAATTCTGATGAGGTGCCCATGTCGTTAACCTAGGATATCTGAAATCATGAGAACTGCAAGCGTGTGCAGTTTCGGTCATTAATGGATCACTGTGCGAGTTTTCGTAGTAATTGCAGGAAACTGCTGCTCATTATTTATGGATACTGAATACTGACGGGAGAAAGCCAGAACCCAGTTATGCACTTCCGTTCCCAGGTTCCCGCTGCATTCAGGCGCGCTATTTCCGGCTGTCAAGTTGTATCTCCTCTCTCTTTCATATTAGCGTGCTCTGCTAATGTCCGGGAGAACTCTGGACGCTTCCCGCGCCTGCAAACGGTTTCCACCGCGACCCGATCGACTTCTCTTGCGACGGGCAACTACGATTCCTAAACAGCGATCGCGCAGTGGACGTCTTGTGCGACGTAAAGATCGACGAACGGGTATGCGCCGACGGCTGACACGTTGCCCATTGGCTACTCTCTTACACTCTAAACAGATTTGTGTGTTTGGATGAATTTTCATCCAGCTTTCACCCAGCAATGTCGTTTATACAGTACCATCTTCAGACAATTGTGCTCCAGTGCTGAGTGTGCTGTATCGAACAATGGCGCTAGCGGTAAGGGGAAAGCAACCGCTACTTATAACAAAACAAGTTTTGTCTCTGAACGTTATTGCCTAAATCATTAACAGACATGTGGATGAAAGTATCTCACAAACTTTTCCACGAATGGTGGTTTTCAACAATACTCAGCCATGATGCTCCCACGTATGTTGTAATGGCATCAACGCACACTCAACTACTCGTTAGGTCTTTTCGTTTCTGATGAAATCTAGTGAATAACTTCCGTCGTCCACCTGCACTGCAGGGATCAATTTTGGGTCCATTCCTATTCCTTCAAATACGTGCCCCATTAGGATTCATCTGCATCTACATGGATGCTCTGCAAATCACATTTAAGTGCAGTGCTTGGCAGAGGTTTCATCGAACCACCTTCACAATTCTCTATTATTTCAATCTCGTATAGCGCGCAGAGAGAATGAACACCTATAACTTTCCATACGAGCTATGATTTCCCTTATTTTATCGTGGTAATAGTTCCTCCCTATGTAGGTCGGTGTCAACAAAATATTTTCGTATTCGGAGGAGAGAGATGGTGATTGGAATTTCGTAAGAAGATTCCGTCGCAACGAAAACGCCTTTCTTTTAATGATATCCAATCCTGTATCATTTCTGTGACACTCTCTCCCATATTTCGCGATAATACAAAACGTGCTGCCCTTCTTTGAACTTTTTCGATGTGCTCCGTCAGTGCTATCTGGTAAGGATCCCACACCACGCAGCAGTATTCTAAAAGAGGACGGACAAGCGTAGTGCAGGCAGTCTCCTTAGTAGGTCTGTTACATTTTCTAAGTGTCCTGCCAATAAAACGCAGTGTTTGGTTAGCCTTCCCCACAACGTTTTCTATGGGTTACTTCGAATTTAAGTTGTTCGTAATTGTAATACCTAGGTATTTGATTAAATTTACGGCTTTTAGATTACACTGAATTACACTGAATTATAGTGTAACCGAAGTTTGAGTTCTTTTTAGCACTTCTGTGGATGAGCTCATACTTTTGGTTATTTGGGATCAACTGCCACTTTTCGCACCATTCAGATATCTTATCTAAATCATTTTACACGTCGTTTTGATCTTCTGATGACTATTAGTCGATAAAGGACAGCGTCATCTGCAAACATCCTACGACGGCTGCTCAGATTGTCTCCCAAATCGTTTATATAGATAAGGAACAGCAAAGGGCCTATAACACTATCTTGGGGAACGCCAGAAATCACTTCTGTTTTACTCGATGACTTTCCGTCAGTTACTACGAACTGTGACCTCTCTGACAGGAAATCACAGTCACATAAGTGAGACGATATTCCATAAGCACTTCACTACGAGCCGGCCGGCCCGTGTGGCCGAGTGGTTCTAGGCGCTTCATTCTGGAACTGCACGACCGCTACGTTCGCAGGTTCGAATCCTGCCTCGGGCATGGATGTGTCTGATGTCGTTTGGTTTAAGTAGTTCTAAGTTCAATGGGACTGATGACCACAGATGTTAAGTACTATAGCGCTCAGAGCCATTTTTGACTCACTACGAGCCGTTTGTGTGGTGCAGTGTCAAACGCTTTCCGGAAATTCAGAAATACGGAATCTATCTGAAATCCCTTGTCAACAGCACTCAACAGTTCATGTGAATAAAGACCTAGTTGTGTTTCACACGAACGATGTTTTCTAAACCCATGTTGACTGTGCGTCAGTAGACAGTTTTCTTAGAGGTAATTCATAATGTTTGAACACAATGCATGTTCCAAAATCCTGCTGCATATCGACGTTAACGATATGGGCCTGTAATTTAGTGGGTTACTCCTACTACCTTTCTTCAATTTAGGTGTGACCTGTGCAACTTTCCAGTCTTTGGGTACGGATCTTTCGTCGAGCGAATGGTTGTATATGATTGTTATGTAAGGAGCTAATTCATCAGCGTACTCCGAAAGGAACCTAACTGGTATGCAGTGTGAACCAGAAGACTTGCTTTTATTAAGTGATTGATGTCCAGTGAACTGGAGCAGGTGACGCTACAGGACCTACTCGACCGACCCATCGCCCATGAAACATTACGGTGACGTACTGTTACACGGTCCGCAGAAATTATCTGGTACTCAATTGTGAATAAACAACAATCGCTGTCCCTGTGCAAGATTAACGTTCTCCAGTAGCGCAGAGATCGGTGATAGACAGCAGGTGATAATCTGTTTGATAATGTCTAACGCCCTGTGAGTCTGTCACCGACGATTCCTGCTCTCATACATTAATACCGAACCAGTCCTGAGATGCATCTCCATGCGTGTTCGAGCATTTGCATCTGTTCGCACTCTCCTGTTGTGTTAATTTACTATGCTACCTCATGCGAGTCCTGCGTCATCTGTAATTACTTGTCAGAAGTAAAATTACCCTTATATCAACAGTTATTTGTTTCCGTATACATAAACCCGAACTATCAATACTACCTTCTATAGGAATATGTGACACTTTCTAAAGACCAAGTGTATATACAGGGTGTTACAAAAACGTACGGCCAAACTTTCAGGAAACATTCCTCACACACAAATAATGAAAATATGTTATGTGGACATGTGTCCGGAAACGCTTAATTTCCATGTTAGAGCTCATTTTAGTTTCGTCAGTATGTACCGTACTTCCTCGATTCACCGCCAGTTGGCCCAATTGAAGGAAGGTAATGTTGACTTCGGTGCTTGTGTTGACATGCGACTCATTGCTCTACAGTACTAGCATCAAGCACATCAGTACGTAGCATTAACAGGTTAGTGTTCATCACGAACGTGGTTTTGCAGTCAGTTCAATGTTTACAAATGTGGAGTTGGCAGATGCCCATTTGATGTATGGATTAGTAGGGGGCAATAGCCATGGCGCTGTACGTTTTTATGGAGACAGATTTCCAGAACGAAGGTGTCCCGACAGGAAGACGTTCGAAGCAATTGATCGGCGTCTTAGGGAGCACGGAACATTCCAGCCTATGACTCGCGATTATGGAAGACCTAGAACGACGAGGACACCTGCAATGGGCGAGGCAATTCTTCCTAATGTCAGCGTCAGAGAAGTTGCCGCTGTAGATGGTAACGTTGACCACGTCACTGTATGGAGAGTGCTACGGGAGAACCAGTTGTTTCCGTACCATGTACAGCGTGTGCAGGCACTATCAGCAGCTGATTGGCCTCCACGGGTACACTTCTGCGAATGGTTCATCCGACAATGTGTGAATCCTCATTTCAGTGCAAATGTTCTCTTTACGGATGAGGCTTCATTCCTACGTGATCAAATTGTAAATTTTGACAATCAATACGCACGCAATTGTGCAATCACGTCATCAACACAGATTTTCTGTCAACGTTTGGGCAGGCATTGTTGGTGATGTCTCGACTGGGCACCAAGTTCTTCCACCTACGCTCAATGGAGCACGTTATCACGATTTCATACGGGATACTCTACCTGTGCTGCTAGAACATGTGCCTTTTCAGGTACGACACAACATGTGGTTCATGCACGATGGAGCTCCTGCACATTTCAGTCGAATTGTTCGTACGCTTCTCAACAACAGATTCGGTGACCGATGGATTGGTAGAGGCGAACCAATTCCATGGCCTCCACGCTCTCCTGACCTCAACCGTCTTGACTTTCATTTATGGAGGCATTTGAACGCTCTTGTCTATGCAACCCCGGTACCAAATGCGTAGACTCTTCGTGCTAGTATTGTGGACAGCTGTGATACAATACGCCATTCTCCAGGGCTGCATCAGCGCATCAGGGATTTCATGCGACGGAGGGTGGATGCATGTATCCTCGCTAACGGAGGACATTTTGCACATTTCCTGTAACGAAGTGTTTGAAGTCACACTAGTACGTTCTGTTGCTGTGTGTTTCCATTCCATGATTAATGTGATTTGAAGAGAAGTAATAAAATGAGCTCTAATATGGAAAGTAAGCGTTTCCCTACACATGTCCACCTAACATATTTTCTTTCTTTGTGTGTGAGGAATGTTTCGTGAAAGTTTGGCCGTACCTTTTTGTAACATCCTGTATACATTGCCCGAAAAAGAATTATTAACCTGGAAAGACGATGTCGATTTTGATCTGATGACGGCGTGTGCCATCTGCTGGATAGTAGATATACTCATAATGGTTTCAGCTAGCAGGGCGCCATCTGCGTCTACCCTTAAGTAGGGAATGCTCCCATCGAGAAGACTCAGTGCGGTTCAGTCGTGTGAAGCAAACAGGCAACCACGCAACGGAGACAGATTCGTGTTTTCTACAGCCAACTCTGCGAGTTTGAGAGCGGGTGAAATTTTGGCCTTTCGAGTGGGGGACGGTCCCTTCGGAGAACTGCCACACCAATTGCACGTGCTGCGTCAGTTGTGCAACGATGCTGCTTTCGGTGGTCGCGTGAACATTCTCGCACCTGTAGAGGAGGTTCTGGACGTCCACACAGCACAGACGCCCTCCAGGTTCGTCGTATTGCAGGAGCACCAGTGGCAGACCGTACAGCTGCCACAGCACAGGTAAGAGAGCTTGTGAGCCCAGGGGTGTCGACACGAAATGTTGCGAACAGGTTAACAGCAGTGGGATTACGGGCACGCACACCTCTACACGGTCTTCCACTCATGCCACAGCAGCAGCGTGCACCGTCAGGGGATCACTCGGAAGATGGAATGGCGCGCCATAGTCTTCAGCGATGAACGCAAATTCTGTCTACACGCAAGTGATGGGCGTTTGCGCGCACGGCGTAGGCGTGGTGAGCGCATCTCATAAGAATTCATCGTCTAAGGCACAACGCCCCCTCCCCTCTCCCATATTCTTACGGCTCGGGGCGCGGTAAGCTGCAGCTGTCGTTGGCCTTTCGTGTTTCTCGAGGGGACGCTAACAAGCGCTCGGTTCGGGGAGAATGTTGTTAGAGCCGTTGTTATGACGTTCTTCCAACAGGAAAGTGACGTCTTGTTCGGAATGGACAATGCTCGCCCACACACTGCCCGTGAAAGTCAACGCGCTCTGCAGGACGTGGCACACGTTCACTGGCCAACACGATCTCCGGTCTTGTCTCCAATCGAACACGTGTGGGATATGATGGGACCAAAAGTGAGTAGTGCAATGTGTGAGCTGTCAACTCTCACGGAACTACTTGAACATGTCGATGATGATGATGATATTTTGTTTGTGGAGCGCTCAACTGCGCGGTCACCAGCGCCCTATACAAATTCCCAATCTGTCTACAGTCCAATCTGGACACGTTCACGAATGATGATGAAATGACGAGGACAACACAAACACCCAGTCCCCGGGCAGAGAAAATCCCCCTACCCGGCCGGGAATCGAACCCGGGACCACATGATCCAGAGGTAGCAACACTAGCCACTCTACCACTAGCTGCGGACTTAACAGTTCGAGCAAACTTGGCATAAAGTATCCCAGGACAGTATTGACCATCTGTACGAGCGACTCGATGCTATAGTCAGCGCCTACATTGCCACACCACGTACTAATGTGGGTGTTTCAGCATGGATCGATACCTAGTACCTCAGAAACGCTTGCGCTATCGACCTGTAAATCTAACCAACTCATGTACTCCATACGCACAATAAATCTCGAGTGACTTGGAAACCGCTAAAAGGATGTACTATTTTGTTTTTTTCGGGCAGTGTATAGCCGTTGCCGGCTACTTATGGGTATTCGAACGCTAGCAGAGGGAGACAGCTCGTACTTCTCCAGCGCTTCCAGAGGCTAGCAGGAAGACGGAGGGCCACCCAGAAGGGCAGATGACACGGGAGTTACTCAGCAGCCGCGTTACACACCGCGACGGAGTCCGCAGAATATTCATTAGCCGGAATTAACCCAGTTTCTCCGGAGACGGGCCCCTTAACCGAGGCCTTCAGTGGTAATAATATACCTGTTTTACATTTCAGGCGGAGACTTCTTCCGGGCCGCTTGGCGTTCACCCGAGAAATGAGAGTCTTCCGCTAATAGCCAGCGATAAACTCGCCAGTTTTAAACTTACGCTTTTTTCCTAATTGCTTTCCCGAAGACAGACGCCCATTCACAGCATTATAGCCGCAGCATTTCTCCAAAATGTGCTGCCGTTCGAAGTTTAAAACACATCACTTGTGACTGTAGCTTTGTGGAGACCAAGTAAGTCGCTATTCGGCTGGCTCCGTACAGTACGCCACTACAGGTCCCATATCACTACCAGGAGTGGTTTGCAGTGTCTTCTTCCAAGCTGTCACTGTATCAGTCGTGTATTTCTATCGTGTGACGAACTGTAGAGAAGTGCAGTGCTTCTGTGTTCCTGTCGGTGCGTATGGAATGAGAGTGAATTACACGGTGGCGCTCGACGTTGAAACCCTGCCCGTATCGAAAAAAACGCCGAACGTAATGCCGTCATGCGACGGATGGATCACCATCAACAGTATTAAACATCCGTACTCCACTGCCAGATTGACTTATAACCTGGAGAGGAGTAAATCAACACCACCATCTCTTCTTCAATTTTCGACCAACCTCTGGTAGCGGAAAGTACTTCCTCTATCTTCGTTCGAACCGGTTACATCCCGTGTACTGCACACTGAAATGCCGAATGGCAAAATGTCAAACTCGGAAAAGAGTCTCTTAAAATGGTGGACTAATATTACTATTTAGGAAATAGATTAGATAAAGAAGTAACATACAAGAGATTATGGCAAGGATTGCATAAGGCGAAATAACGTATACTTCTTCTGCACTTCAAGTATCAGGTCTTTGCCTGTTACGGTGCCTATTTCTTCTGTGGTCTTGCCAGACATTTTCGGCCTATAGGATTATAATTTCTGACCCGGTAAGGAAGTCTGCCGCAGTTGATTTTGTTGAGATTGTCACTTCATTTCCTTTTCCCCTATTCGTTTGATTTCTTCTGTTAAATTATGTTTACTTCCTTCCTGACGTTGCTGTTCCTTCATGTGTTTACCCTGGCGCAGCCCTAAAAAATTTCATTTCGGCTGCCTGCGTATTACTTTCTTGTCGTTCGTAAATAACACGCGAGTCACTTTCCTAGGATAGTGTAAGGACCACATTTCTTTATAAAACTTCATTCATGTTATTTTTCTGCATGTGTTTCTAAATCTTGCTACGTTCTTGTCTACATCTTTGTCACAGTCTTCCGTGATATCTCATCCCAGTTAATAAAAATGACTGATCTGTGACAGTAGTGTTGCTACAAAACCTTTGGATATTTTGCTTCGAAGGTAAATTACTTTGTCTAAGTAATTAAATTTTCTGTTAAGATGGAGACATCATCTGCATATAAGACACAGTTCAGAGTAGTCTCTTTGTCTGTTGTGATACCAGCATGGAACGTGGGCATTGTGTTTTGGTTCAGCCTTTTTAATGTGTTTACTAAATATAGTGGAAACCCAGGTTTATTCATTACGCTCCACAATTCTTCTCTATTAACATTGTCGAAAACATTTTCTAAATCAGCAGGCGCTAAGTGGGTCTCTACTAAATTCTGCACGTTTTTCAACTGTCTCTTTAATGATAAACTGTCGTGTTTCAAGCAGGTGTGAGAACAGATGTAGATCCTATTCTGAACTGTGGTTTATATGCAAAGAATGTCGCAATTCTAGCAGAAAGAAGACCTCCAAAAAGGAATTTACCTTCTAAGCAAAATAGCAGAACAGTACAATACCAGTATATCTGAAAACAAAACTGAATCAATAGCTTTTATAGGAACACAGTAGTGAAACAACTAATTAGTCCAAAAATATAGACACTGAGACAAAAAAATCATTGAAGTGTTATATTTTTAGCGCAGCTGTGCGTGACTGCGAAGCGTGGACAATGAGATTGACAGTAAAAAAACGGTTAGCAGCTTTCGAAGTGTGGTGTTTTGAATGCCTGTTGAACATCAGATCATTTGATCGCGTAAGGGAAATGTGATGTTACAAGGAACTGTTAAATATTTTATGTATTGAGGACGTCCAGCAACAAGGCAAGGAGACAATAATTTCTAATCGAAAACATAATGAGACGAAGAAACGGAATGGCAGGCATGTATTACACAACATGAGTCGTTGACATAAACAATAGTTGAATATATGGTGGAGAGAAAAAATCGCAGGTGCAGGTCTAGATATGAGTGAACAGAATGGGCAAAATAAAATTGACCCGAAAAAATATTTCATGTCCCTTAAATTAGGCAACCCATCTTACATAATCCGCGAACAGCGTGTGTTGGGTTGCCTAAGTTAAGGTGCATTAAATATTTTCCGCGCCAGCTTTATTTTTCGCGTCCAGTACTAGGTGGTGTAAAGCGGTTACTTCTGTAAAATATCTATGAGTATTTGTACGGGACAGTTTAAAGTGGAACTACCACACAGAACTAATCACAGGAAAGGCTGATGCCAGACTGACGTTCAGTGGAAGAACCGTCAAGAGATATAGTCCATCGACGAAATAGGTAGCTTACAAAACCATCTTCGACTAATACGTGAATATCGCTCGTCAGTATGAGATTCTTACGAGGTAGGATTGATAGAGGAAGTATAGAAGAGCCAAGTAAGATCAGCGCGTTTCGTTAGAGGTTTTTTTTAATAAGCACGAAAGAGTCGCAGAGATGATGAACCAACTCGAGAGGCAGATGCTGCAACAGAGGCGTTCGGTGTGGTTTACTGTTCAAGATCCGAGAGCGGACTTAACAAATATAGTGCTTCCTCCTACGTCTGTCTCGCGGAAAGACCACGAAAAATAAATTTAGGGAGATTCGACCCCACACGGTGGCTTATCGGCTATCGTTCTTGCCGCGAAACTTTCGCGACTGAATCAATAGAGGGGGAAGTGACACACCCTCCCCACACACTGCGAGGTGACTTGCGATATGTAGATGTGGATGTGAGAGTCAGTAACTATTATCAAATGAAGACGATAGCTGCTAAACGACAAGAATCTACATCAAACCAACTTAGGTCTGACTACCGAAAGTGCAAGAATCGAACCCCCTGTAGACTTCCCCTCTGACACTTAGATTCATGCATGCGTGCAATAGCCAAATTCTTGGCTGGTTCGTCTCAGTAGCTGTTACTCCATGCGAGGAAAAAACCCCGTATTGAAATCTGGATCAAGTTGTTCTTTACGTCGCGAACAGCTTCCGTGATGTCACAGAAGTTACTATCTAGACGCGCGAAGATCGTTAACCTACATAAGAAGAGCTTCTTTGTACCTCCAGATGAGACCCAGATTTGTCTCATTACAGGTAACGAACCGGAGCAGCGTGTAATGATCTGTTCACTTGCCGACAGCGGGAACATTCAAAATCAGTGAGCCAAACGTTCCACATCACTTCACACCTTCTTGTTTCGTACTTAGGAAAAGTTTCGCCGTGAAACGATCATTCAGTGTCCTTTGTTAAACGATTTTATTCTGGCCGTGTTGCCAAGTGACTTAGGTTTCCAGAATTCCTTTGTAGTCCGGGGAAGCCACGACGTTGGGATCAAACTTTGTACACCTTTTGTAGGCCATTGAAACAAACTTTTTTGCGAGTAGTAAGATGCAGTACTCGGGCAGTTCCGAGAAAATCGCAAGAGATGTTTTACGCGTCTATGATGCAACTGATGTATCTGTGCGTCGTTGCCGGACTTTTAAAGAGTTCATGGTGGTCAAGTGGTAAACTGATTTCCCGTAGCTCGTTCAGATTATTGATGGCTACTGTTTAAGAACACTTGTTGGGACCTACAGAGGTTTTCTGTCTGCAGAAAGATCCCAATACGTGAGTACAGAGCGTCAAGAACAGTTTTACGGCAGCGATGCAGACGGGCCGGTAGCTCAGCGTGTTCTGTCAGAGAGCTGAGCTGACTGCTCTCAGTCACGGGATCAACAGTGAATTTCAACGGATGTCATGTGACATCCGCTCCGACCAAATGCAACGAACAACAATGAACAAAATGGAAAAAAATGTCTATTTAACTAAAGGTATGCAAGGTTACAAGTAAATAGTAAATCCGGGATCCCAACGTCTTGGTCTCTCCTTGTTGGATGAAATAGTACATCCTCACGAAATATATTTTATAGTAAATTCTGTCAGAGACAGGAAAGGACTGATGCTGAGGGAATTAGATTAGGAAATGAGACACTTAAAGTAGTTTTGTTATTTGGGGAGCAAAATAACTGATGATGGTCGAAGTAGAGCGGGTATAAAAAGTAGACTAGCAATGGCAAGGAAAGCGTTTCTGAAGAAGAGAAATTTGTTAACATCGAGTATAGATTTAAGTGTCAGGAAGTCGTTTGTGAAAGTATTTTTATGGAGTGTAGCCATATATGGAAGTGAAACATGGGCGATAAATAGTTTGGACAAGAAGAGAATAGAAGCTTTCGAAATGTGATGCTATAGAAGAATGCTGAAGATTAGATGGGTAGATCACATAACTAATGCGGAGGTATTGAATAGAATTGGGGAGAAGAGGTGTTTGTGGCACAACTTGACAAGAAGAAGGGATCGGTTGGTAGGACATGTTCTGAGGCATCAAGGGATCAGCAATTTAGTACTGGAGAGCAGCGTGGAGGGTAAGAATCGTAAAGGGAGACCAAGAGATGAATACACTAAGCAGATTCAGAAGGATATAGGTTCCAGTAGTTACTGGGAGATGATGAAGCTTGCACAGGATAGAGTAGCATGGAGAGCTGCATCAAACCAGTCTCAGGACTGAAGACAACAACAACAATACTTAGGTACAGTTGCTATGAAGTACATACGTGTGATGGCGAATCAATTTCTTTTAAATCTACGACGAGGCATTGTGAATGTGTAATATCATAAACCAAGCATTAACTTGGATTCCATGTTAATGTGAAAGTTCTCACTTGCGTAGGAGACACAGAACAAAGAGACACCAGTAATTAACATTAAGGTAATATCGAGGTAGCAGTTTCGACTCACCAGTTGCAGACTAAAACTGAAATCTGAAGACGCCACTAGCAATATCGAACGTCTTGGAAACAACGCCTTGGTTTCCCTAAGCACAGCGCGGTCGTCGGTTAAGGGAAACACTGATTAGACGTGGAAAACATTATGGTTATACGCGGTGGAAAATGTTAATCTCTGGCCGTGACATTTCAAGTGTTTTAGAAAGCTAGCAAAATATGGAAATAGAGGCTACGACTGAAAGACAGGAAGTCGTGAGGTAGATAAAATAGTTTTCAACATATATTCTAAAGATGATGACGGACAGGGATACGTTACGACATTGTTCACTATGTGCGAGTATATAAGGAATTTAGACAGGTCAGGTGTTGCATATAATGCTTAAAACGGTGCGAGAGCAGTGTACAGTCACTGACTTGATGAGAGACTGTTATGATTTGGGAGAGAAGTTATGGAAGTCTCTCAGGTGGACAAAGACTGACGAGTAGGTGAATTAATTTTGTTACCTCGGAAGCAGGTTACATAAAGAAGGGGCACACAAGAAAGTTGTAGAAACAAGAACTGCACAAGGCAAAACAAGTTTCCATAAAAATAGCCTGCTGTTGACATGAAAATATGTAAGCTTTGAGACGGCTGGAAGCGGTAGGAAAAGCTGTCTTTTGAGCAAATTGCTGTGAAGCGTGGACAATGAAAAGACAGGATTTCAGCGATTAGGGTTCACAGCTGGAGCGTCTAGACGGAAAATGGAATGAACGACATCTTCATGGTACATATGACGTGAATACGTCCGTCTGTGTTCGCAGGCTATGCAAACACATTTATGGTTTAACGAACACTCAGGCAGCCTTTGTGATAATGACTGTGCTGCTAAATCACCTGATCTTAACACAATAGAAAATGTCTGGGACTGCATGTAACAGGGGCTGAACTGAAGCAGTTAGCGATATCGCAATTTGGTAGTCCTGCGGGGTTTAGTCGTCAATGAGTTACTTCAGCTCGCTACGGCATGGCTAAAGTTGTAAAACTACCGTAGGCTGTCGCAAGGTTCAGTTTTCCTAGTAGCTTTGGTCAGTTAAGGTCGCGACCGCGTTACTTGTATGTTAGGTGTGTTGCAACTTATCATCAGGAGTTACCTCATTTCGTTCGCTTTGTTCGCGTCGGCGATCAGTGCATTATTAGATTCCGCTATAAACGGTAAGCGGTGAATAGTCTAGAAGCTGAATGAAGGTAAATAAAGGGCCGCATAATCCATAGAACACTTCTGTTCTGCGAAGTTTGCACGTGTCTGTTACTCAAAAATAAACAGTACTTATAGCAAAATTGAAACTCTCAATATTTATTTCAGGTTTTCTCCGAAAACTATTGATTATTAATGTGAAACAGAGGGATGTTGGGTTAAAAATCCAAAAAGGAACACAGATTTATCGTGTAGCGCTAGACAACGCAGTTTGCTAAAAAAAGATAAGCTTAAAAATAAAGCCAAACCAAAAACATATCAAACATCGCTTCAATACTTCGCCGAGCTTGTATGAATAACATTTCTGCTAAAAAAAAAAAAAAAAAAAAAAAAAAAAAAAAAAAAAAAAAAAAACTTTCGCAGTTATCAGTAAAAACAGGAAACCCCCGTCTTTGATCATGATGAAGAACGTTCTATTGAGTGCAAAAAACAACAAAAATAATATGGACTATTATGTTTGTGCATGTAAATTGTACTTTCATGAAAAGTAATTGCCTTAGTTACATAGAAGAGGAGAAGTTACGTGATCAACTAATTTTTATTACTTATAAAATGCTGTTTATATTTTGTAAGGATGTAGAATTCACGAAGGCCCAACAGCGAACGATGTGTGATTCTAATTATTTGCAAAGGAAACAAACAAAAAAAGAAGACGTCTGCTCCTTGTTTCTTCTCACACATTCATTCGTGTTTCTTTCCCTATTGCTGCAATCAATACTATCCGTAATCGTATCACTTACTGTGTCATATATGAGTTGCAGCAAAGCGACAAACCGTAGTTTTGATACAGCGCAACTCTAGACATAACTTAAGAAGGTTGTGCTGTCTTCCTCACTTAAGGCCATTATCAACTCTTGACGATGTGACGCGTTATTATCGTGATGTCTTCTGGCACTCCGTCTTCATGCCACAACTGGCCCATCGGGACTATCCGACCGCCGTGTCATCCTCAATGGGGATAGGAGGTTCAAATGGTTCAAATGGCTCTGAGCACTATGTGACTTAACTTCTAAGGTCATTAGTCCCCTAGAACGTAGAACTAGTTAAACCTAAGGACATCACACACATCCATGCCCGAGGCAGGATTCGAACCTGCGACCGTAGCGGCCTCGCGGTTCCACAGTGCAGCGCCTAGAACCGCACGACCACTTCGGCCGGCTGGGATAGGAGGGGCATATGGTCAGCACACCGCTCTCCCGGTCGTTATGATGGTTTTCTGTGACCGGAGCCGCTACTATTCGCTCGAGTAGCTCCTCAATTGGCATGACGAGGCTGAGTGCACCCCGAAAAATGGCGGCCCAGATGGTCACTCATCCAAGTGCCGGCCACGCCCGACAGCGCTTAACTTCGGTGATGTGACGGGAATCGGTGGACCCCCTGCGGCAAGGCCGTTGCCGATGCCTCATGGAGGTAACAACATTTTTCTGCAGTGTGTTTATGTCAAGACCATAACGCTTGGAGGAGGCTAAGGGGGGACTGCCTGGAGTGGATGTCAAATGACTAATGTTAATAATAATTACTGTGATGAAACTTGTTTAACTTGTAAATTCTTGCAGAATTCAGATTCTCCGCCTCATAGTGTAAGTGCCCTTGAACGCACGGGCGCAGTCGGGCTCGCTCCATCAATACTGGAGGGAGGCTTAGCGGCGTCGTGCCAGGTGTCAGTGGTGGGGAGCAAGACAGACAGCAATCCACGCCGAGGGTGAGACGGCACGCTGTAGGTAATTACTCGCCGCCGCCACGGGGCACAATTACAGCACATAGCGCGCGTGCTGCGGCCCGGGGTATTGACACCCCCACCCCCCAATCGCTAGCGGTAAGCTCCGGTGGCCAGTTGTCCATCATACGCAAGCAGGCGCGCAGTACGGGTGACCCACTGGTCAACGCCGTATCGTCGAACTCGTGGAACCGCTCTGCTGCCTGAGGAGTTTGCTGTTGAATAGCCGCAGCGCACTGTCCACGTATCTTCTGCTCTTTGGGACAAATCTCGGGGTTTTTCACTTTCCATCTCTCTTGTCTGGGGCGAAGGAGACGGAGAGTTCCAGAGGCACAGTGGGCCAACAGTCAACAGGAAATATGCTGAGTGTACACGGGACGCGGGACCACAGTGGGACAGCAGTTGGCCATCTGATGCCGGTGGGAAATAGCAGTGACTGTGTCATTAAGAAGTACACTACTGGCCATTAAAATTGCTACACCAAGAAGAAATGCAGATGATAAACGGGTATTCATTGGACAAATGTATAATACTAGAACTGACATGTGATTACATTTCCACGCAATTTGGGTGCATTGATCCTGAGAAATCAGTACCCAGAACATCCATCTCTGGCCATCATAACGGCCTTGATACGCCTGGGCATTGAGTCAAACAGAGTTTGGATGGCGTGTACAGGTACAGATGCCCATGCAGCTCCAACACGATACCACAGTTCATTAAGAGTAGTGACTGCCGTATTGTGACGAGCCAGTTGCTCGACCACCATTGACCAGTAGTTTTCAATTGGTGAGAGATCTGGAGAATGTGCTGGCCAGGGCAGCAGTCGAACATTTTCTGTATCCAGAAAGGCCCGTACAGGACATGCAACATACGGTCGTGCATTATCCTGCTGAAATTTAGTGTTCGAAGGGATTGAATCAAGGGTAGAACCATGGGTCGTAACACATCTCAAATGTAACGTCCACTGTTCAATGCTAACAAGAGGTGACCGAGACCAGTGGCACCCCATACCATCACGCCGATCATGGTGTTGTAAACAGAACCTGGATTCATTCGAAAAAATGACGTTTTGCCATTCGTGCACCCAGGTTCGTCGTTAAGAAAATCATCACAGTCGCTTCTGTCTGTGATGCAGCGTCAAAGGTAACCGCAGCCATGGTCTCCGAGCTGATAGTCCGTGCTGCTGCCAACGTCGTCGAACTGTTAGTTCAGATGGTTGTTGTCTTGCAAACGTCCCCATCTGTTGACTCAGGGGTCGAGACGTGGCTGCACGATCCGTTACAGCCATGCGGATAAGATGCCTGCCATCTCGACTGCTAGTGATACGAGGCCTTTGCGATCCAGCACGCCGTGCCGTATTACCCTCCTGAACCCAGCAATTCCATATCCTGCAAACAGTCATTGCATCTCGACCAAAGCGAGCAGCAATGTCGCTACACGATAAACCGCAATCGCTATAGGCCACAATCCGACCTTTATCAAAGTCGGAAACGTGATGCTACGCATTTCTCCTCCTTACACGAGGCACCACAACAACGTTTCACCAGGAAACGCCGGTCAACTGTGTATGAGAAATCGGTTGGAAACTTTCGTCATATCAGCGCGTTGTAGGCGTCGCCACCGGCGCCAACCTTGTGCCAATGCTCTGAAAAGCTAATCATTTGCATATCACAGCACCTCCCTCTTGTCGGTTGAATTTCGCATCTGTAGCACGTCATCTTCGTGGTGTAGCAGTTTTAATGGCCAGTAGTGTACAATGCAATGTATTTATTCGCCAATACCAGGACCTCGACTCTCAAGGAATACATCTACATCTACATGACTACTCTGCAATTCACATTTAAGTGCTTGGCAGAGGGTTCATCGAACCACAATCATACTATCTCTCTACTATTCCACTCCCGATCAGCGCGCGGGAAAAACGAACACCTAAACCTTACTGTTCGAGCTCTGATTTCTCTTATTTTATTTTGATGATCATTCCTAACCATGTAGGTTGGGCTCAACAAAATATTTTCGCATTCGGAAGAGAAAGTTGGTGACTGAAATTTCGTAAAAAGGTCTCGCCGCGACGAAAAACGTCTATGATGTAATGACTTCCATCCCAACTCGTGTATCATATCTGCCACACTCTCTCCCCTATAACGCGATAATACAAAACGATGTGCCCTTTTTTGCACCCTTTCGATGTCCTCCGTCAATCCCACCTGGTAAGGATCCCACACCGCGCAGCAATATTCTAACAGAGGACGAACGAGTGTAGTGTAAGCTGTCTCTTTAGTGGACTTGTTGCATCTTCTAAGTGTCCTGCCAATGAAACGCAACCTTTGGCTCGCCTTCCCGACAATATTATCTATGTGGTCCTTCCAAATGAAGTTGTTCGTAATTTTAACACCCAGGTACTTAGTTGAATTGACAGCCTTGAGAATTGTACTATTTATCGAGTAATCGAATTCCAACGGATTTCTTTTGGAACTCATGTGGATCATCTCACACTTTTCGTTATTTAGCGTCAACTGCCACCTGACACACCATACAGCAATCTTTTCTAAATCGCTTTGCAACTGATGCTGGTCTTCGGATGACCTTACTAGACGGTAAATTACAGCATCATCTGCGAACAGTCTAAGAGAACTGCTCAGACGGTCACCCAGGTCATTTATATAGATCAGGAACAGTAGAGGTCCCAGGTCGCTTCCCTGGGGAACACCTGATATCACTTCAGTTTTACTCGATGATTTGCCGTCTATTACTACGAACTGCGATCTTCCTGACAGGAAATCACGAATCCAGTCGCACAACTGAGACGATACCCCATAGCTCCGCAGCTTGATTAGAAGTCGCTTGTGAGGAACGGTGTCAAAAGCTTTCCGGAAATCTAGAAATACGGAATCAACTTGAGATCCCCTGTCGATAGCGGCCATTACTTCGTGCGAATAAAGAGCTAGCTGCGTTGCACAAGAGCGATGTTTTCTGAAGCCATGCTGATTAGGTGTCAATAGATCGTTCCCTTCGAGGTGATTCATAATGTTTGAATACAGTATATGCTCGAAAACCCTACTGCAAACCGACGTCAATGATATAGGTCTGTAGTTAAATGGATTACTCCTACTACCCTTCTTGAACACTGGTGCGACCTGCGCAATTTTCCAATCTGTAGGTACAGATCTATCGGTGAGCGAGCGGTTGTATATGAGTGCTAAGTAGGAAGCTATACTATCAGCGTAATCTGAAAGGAATATGTGCTCCCTGGACCGGAATATACGTAACGAACGGGAAGAGGTTGTGAAACATGCAGGACGACGTATGGAAGTTTGGATGTGGCCGTGATTCGTGCACGGATAGCCGAGGCGGTAAAGGCGACAGTCGCTTAAACCGGAAAATCCGGGATCGAGGTCCAGTCGGGCACACATTTTCACTGTCAGCATTCCAGTATACACCTGATGGTGGTTCATATTCGCAATCGCGTATACGTTTCCTGCATAAGCGTTGCATTTGTCTCCGCACAGTTGTGCCGAAAACGGATTCCTCGCGCCCTACATTGGCGGCTGC
This sequence comes from Schistocerca gregaria, assembly GCF_023897955.1. Classification (NCBI taxonomy): domain Eukaryota; kingdom Metazoa; phylum Arthropoda; class Insecta; order Orthoptera; family Acrididae; genus Schistocerca; species Schistocerca gregaria. The sequence goes on along the minus strand of NC_064922.1, from coordinate 946,682,180 downwards.
CTGACTAGGAGCAGGCCGACGGTCGCCCCGTGCGTCTCTGCAGAGCCAGCGAGACGACCGTTCTTCTAACACTTGCGGCCGTCCTGTTTCCATGGCAGGAGTGTTTGTGTGATGTTGGAGAGTCACCCTACACGCTGTAGGCTATACTACCTATACGTCCTGCACGATCAACGTTAGTCCACGTGCCGCGCACCCTCGTTTTCAGTACACGCTCGTGTTTAACAGACTGGTCGGAGGCGTCTACACTCTCGCATGTCTCTGCAACATTCGGATGTCGTACACGGCACGTTATTCAAATGGGACGTTCTTTCCCTGTGAGTTTTGGCCGACCAGTTTACATTGAGCTCGCCTATCACGACTTCGTTTGGAGACCGGACAACGAGTATGTGGCCGAGTATTAGAGTGACTCCACACGAAAAGGTGATACTCGATTGTGACGACTGACGAAGATCAACAGTCGACGCAAGATGTTTTCCATGTTTCTCAAAAAGTGGTTCAAATGGCTCTGAGCACTATGGGACTTAACAGCTGAGGTCATCAGGCCCCTAGAACCTAGAACTACTTAAACCTAACTAACCTAAGGACACGATACACGTCCATGCCCGAGGCAGGATTCGAACCTGCCACCGCTAGACCACCGCGGCCGGCTTCATGTTTTTCGACGCCACAGCGTTAATGCTGCCTTATAGGGTGTTGTAAGTAACTTTATGGTAGAGTACTAGAAAAGGTACTGAAGATGTCAGCGGATGTGAAAAAAGAATTACCAGCAGTTGTTGGCGGTGAAAATGTGACTTTCTTCATTTACTCAAGAGGCTTTCGCGATAACTACATCACCGTACAAGGGTTCTGTTACACTTTCCTATGGGCTAAGCCGAACTGTTACGATCCTAGCCCCTGTTACCTTCTGGATTTCAGTCAGCATTTTCAAAAAGTTTCTCTAAGCCTACAAATGCGGTAACCGTAGGTTTGCCTTTCATTAACCTATCTTCTAAGAGAAGTTGTAGGGTCAGTATTGCCTTGTGTGTTCCTACCTTTCTCCGAAATCCAAACTGATCTTGCCCAAGGTGAGCTGTTGCCTGTTTCTGTAGTATGCTGTATAAATTCGTGTTCGTATTTCGCAAACTGATAGTTCGGTAATCTTCAGACCTGTCAGCAACTGCCTTCTTTCGAACTGCAGTTATTACATTCGTCTTGAAATCTGAGGGTACTTCACCTGTCTCATACATCTGGCGCACCAGATGAAAGAGTTTTCTCTGGGCTGGCTCGCTCAAAGCTATCAGTAGTTCTGACGGAATGTCGTCTGCTCCCGGAGCATTGTTTCGATTTAGGTCTTTCAGTGCTCCGTGAATTCCTTCAGGTATTATCATATCTCCAATCTCATCTTCATCTACTTCCATTTCCACAACATTTCTATCAAATACATCTACCTTGTATAGACTCTCTATACCCTCCATCCAACTTCCTGCTTTCCCTTCTCCTCGCTTAGGACTGGCTTTCCTTCTGAGCTCTCGATATTCATACGGCTGCTTCTCTCTTCTCTAAAGGCCTCTTTAATTCTTCTGTAGGGAGTATACATGGTTCTAAATCCTTATTTTTGTCCTCTAGCCGTTCCTGCTTAGCAATTTTTGAGTTCCTGTCAGTCTCATTTTTTAGACGTTTTGTATTGCCTTTCGCTTGCTTCATTTACTGCATTTATATGTTTGTGCCTTTTTATCAGTTACATTCAGTATCTCCTGTGTTATCAGAGGATTTCTACTAGGCCTTGTCTTTTTACCTGTTTGGTACTCTGCTGCCTTCACTATTGCATGTCTCAAAGCTACCCATTCGTCTTCTATTGTACTCCTTTCCCCTGTTCTTGTCATCTTTGATATAATGCTCCCTCTGTAGCTCATACCATTTCTCAATATTGCCGCTGAATTTATTTATCTGTCAGGTTCCGTGGACAATGCGAGCCACAGATACAGAACTGCTGCACAAGTTATAAGAAGTGTGACACAAGGGAGCGGTTTCAATTGGGGGTGTTGGGCAGTTCAACAAACACCAGTGACAACCGCTGCAAGGGAGTGGTTTACTACTCAAATTTCGAGAGAGGACGTTCCGAGAAGTTTCGGACAACACACTGCTTCCTTCGACATACATCTCGCGAAATGATCACAGCGAGAAAATTCGAGAAATTAGAGCTAATACAGAGGTTTACGCTCAGTCATTCTTCCCGTGCACCATTCGCGAATGGAACAGGAAAGGGGGATCAAATAGCGGTGCCTGAAGTACCCTCCGCCACACACTGTCAGGAGGCTTATGCAGACAGATAAACTAAACTCAACTCCACCCGAACAGACCGACCGGCCGCCGTGTCACCCTCAGCCTACAGGCGTCAGTGGATTCGGATTTGGAGGAGCATGTGGTGTGCACACCGCTCTCCCAGCTGTATGTCAGCTTCCGAGACCTGAGCCGCCACTTTTCGATCAAGTAGCTCCTCAGTTTGCCTCACAAGGGCTGAGTGCACCCCGCTTGCCAACAGCGGTCGGCAGACCGGATCGTCACCCATCCTAGGTTAGCCCAGCGCGACAGCGCTTAACTTCGGTGATGTGGCGGGATCCGGCGTTACTACTGCGGTAAGGCCGTTGCCGTAGATGTAGATTGTGTAAGTACATCTACATAAATACTGCGCAATCCACCATGCGGTGCGTGGCGGAGGGTACCTCGTACCACAACTAGCATCTTCTCTCCATGTCCCACTCCCAAACAGAACGAGGGAAAAATGACTGCCTATATGCCTCTGTACAGGCCCAAATCTCTCTTATCTTATCTTTGTGGTCTTTCCGCGAAATGTAAGTTGTCGGCAGTAAAATTGTACTGCAATCAGCCTCAAATGTTGGTTCTCTAAATTTCGTCAGTAGCGATTCACTAAAAGAACGCCTCCTTTCCTCCAGAGACTCCCACCCGAGTTCCTGAAGCATTTCCGTAACACTCGCGTGATGATCAAACCTACCAGTAACAAATCTAGCAGCCCGCCTCTGAATTGCTTCTATGTCCTCCCTCAATCCGACCTGATAGGGATCCCAAACTCTCGAGCAGTACTCAAGAATAGGTCGTATTAGTGTTTTATAAGCGGTCTCCTTTACAGATGAACCACATCTTCCCAAAATTGTACCAATGAACCGAAGACGACTATCCGCCTTCCCCACAACTGTCATTACATGCTTGTCCCATTTCATATCGCTCTGCAATGTTACGCCGAAATATTTAATCGACGTGACTGTGTCAAGCGCTACATTACTAATGGAGTATTCAAACATTACAGGATTCTTTTTCCTATTCATGTGCATTAATTTAGATTTATCTATATTTAGAGTTAGCTGCCATTCTTTCCACCAATCACAAATCCTGTCCAAGTCATCTTGTATCCTCCTAGAGTCACTCAACGACGACACCTTCCCGTACACCACAGCATCATCAGCGAACAGCCGCACATTGCTAGCCACCGTATCCAAAAGATCATTTATGTAGATAGAAAACAACAGCGGACCTACCACACTTCCCTGGAGCACTCCAGATGATACCCTCACCTCCGATGAACACTCACCATCGAGGACAACGTACTGGGTTCTATTGCTTAAGAAGTCAACTAAAATTAGTCATATGTATGATTCGTTCATTTGTCAAGTTAACAAGTAGATGAAGATTTAAGTGAAAAGGGAGTGGAGTTACGAATTCCGGGCGACGCTTTAGCGTGCTTGCGCTCACTAGACCAGGAAGAGGTGTTAATTCAGAAGGCGTTGGGGGCTGTGCCGCAGAAGGCGTGCGAGGGCGGCTTAAATTGTCCGACACACAGGAAAGCGGGCAAAAATGAAGCAGGGGCGGAGGAGCGCAGAACGAGCGCGGCGCGCCCGCCTTAATGAGGAGCCCTCGTAAGCTGTCTACGGGTGTTTGAATAACCGCCGGCCGGGCTGCGGAGAGACGACACTAATTTAAGTCAGCGGCCACGGCTTAAATGGAGCGCGTCCGCGCCGGGGGCTTACTGCGGCGGCTAATCTGGCTCTGCTGATAACGCTGCCCCGGAGTAAGACACTGGCTCACAGTCTCAGGTAGCGCGGCCGCCGGAGGGAGAAAGCACGTAGAGCTGACAGCGGGCAGTGTGCCGTGCGCAAAGAAGAAAAAAGTTCATGTCCTGTCGCGATTCAACGCATTCTTCTTCTGCCGCCTCTTACATAATGCTCCAGGAAATATGGTGTTCATCATCATTTAACAGTTCCAGTTTCGCAGTACCCATTATGCGAAATATGGTGTTACAAATGAAATCCATTTATTAATTCGACCCCGAGGTTGCTACAACGAAGGTTGCCCAGATTGTAATGCACCGTATTTTTTTTCTTGAACGATTCTTAGTTGAACGTAATGATTCTTACACACACGAAAGATTGGTGTTTTATCTACACACCCTATTCTTGCACATAATCTCCATCCCGTTCTATGGCCTTCCTCCAGCGCGAAACAAGGGCGGGTATTTATTTATTTTTTTAAATTTATTTATTGCCAAATTATGGACCTGTTACCTGATGTTTAAAACAGGTCGTACTTCTTACAATTTTCGTTTTTCATCTTTTTACCGTTTTCTTTTCTCTTGTTTTATCTACAAAATTTACAAAGAATGATACTTTTCAAAATAACCATTATTTAAGGTTGAAATATAAATAAAATTTTGTTGTTTTTTAAGAAGAATATGAAAACAAGATAGGATAGAGGAGACATTTGTTAGTACCATCACCGAATGTGACTGACGGTGAATACCTCGGAATGGTTTCTTCGAGCCGTTGACCGCCATTCACACACACACACAAATGTTATTAGTAGATAAATAACGTTGCTTATTACTAATGGGGGGGGGGGGGGGGTATGCCAACTGCCGAGTCTCTGTTGGCGAATGACAAGCGTCAGCTCGCTGCAACATGTCAAGCGTGATGGTCTCCCCGACCGCTGCAAATCGTGGAGCTCCGCCGAACCGCCTGACGATGGCCACACCCTCCGTCGACAGCTGATGCTCCGCAGACTTTGCCCAAGCGTTTGTGAATATTCCCCTCAGTTTCTTTGTCTGCAGTGGGAAATTCAATGACGGCACGTTGCTTGTAACGTACATCATCTGCAGACGCCATCTTGAAATTTTTCTGCAGCTACGCTATCTGTCGGAAGTGACGGAAACTTGGTGCGCTCACTCAGGAGATTTCAAATAATACGTACGTAACGGTTAGAATTCGTAGCATTGTTTTCGACTAAGGAAAAAAATGCTATGCATTACTTCCTGGGCAACCCTCGTAATTATACTGCCGTACATTTCTTTCTATAAATTTTTTCTCTTCGTTAATCAAATCTTGCTAATTTTGGTTAGAGAGAAACGAATACGCGAAAGAGAAATTTTTTGTCTGTGATGCACATTAGGTGTACTTCAACAGATTGAGAGAAAGCGATACATTTTAACTGCATTTGCCAACAACACTGAAAGTCCATTTGACATTTTTTAATGACAGTTTCATTCTAACGGTTCTAAATTGATGGAAAAATACCTGGCAGTTGATCAGATGTGAGAGGTCTGCTCGACACGAATGCTAAAGTGACTGTCACCTCACGTAACAGACCACAGAAGTGAATACGAATTTTGGAACAATGTTACTGAATGCTCAAAGTGTACAGAAAAATAATAAAATGCCACATGGACTGTGTGTAGGAGCTAGTCGTAAATCGTTGATGGTTGGTGCGAATTCATCAAAAACCACACTACAGATGCCTTCCAACAAGAAACCGTTCTGGCGGCTGATTGTGGTATTCTCTAGGAAGGTCAGTGTCTCATCAATGAGGGCATCTTTAGAGACTGGGAAAAGATCGCATAGGGGTAGGAAGTCGGCATTGTTCTTTTCAAAGTAACCATCCCTTAATTTGCCTTATCCGGTTTAAGGAAACATAAAAGTGGATGGGTGGACGGAGATTCGAATCATCGTCCTTCCGAATGCAAGTCCAGTGCCGTATTTTGAACGAGAATGTGGTGGTTCCGGAATTGGCCAAGGGCTTGTTGAAGGTGCCATTCCGACATTCCCCCCACACAATTTAGGAGAATAACGGAAGACCTAAAACACGATGAAGTGCCGGGGCATGCCGTATACGAGTCCATTGTCTTAACCTCTGAGTAATCATCTGGATGGCTGTCAACGTACACATTCAAAGGCTGCATGGAGAACTATAACGGTATACTTGGTTCACCGAGCGCGTTCGAGTGGAGAATATCTGATAGCAAGAACCGTGATTTAGTCTTACTCCATTTTTTTGTTCTTGGCTTACACCGTTAAAGTAATGATTCGCAACATATTAGTCATATTTGTGTTATCTGTTCGATTTATCCGACCAGCAAATAATATACAATGAACTTGTGCATCTCGTCAATAAAATACACTCCTGGAAATGGAAAAAAGAACACATTGACACCGGTGTGTGAGACCCACCATACTTGCTCCGGACACTGCGAGAGGGCTGTACAAGCAATGATCACACGCACGGCACAGCGGACACACCAGGAACCGCGGTGTTGGCCGTCGAATGGCGCTAGCTGCGCAGCATTTGTGCACCGCCGCCGTCAGTGTCAGCCAGTTTGCCGTGGCATACGGAGCTCCATCGCAGTCTTTAACACTGGTAGCATGCCGCGACAGCGTGGACGTGAACCGTATGTGCAGTTGACGGACTTTGAGCGAGGGCGTATAGTAGGCATGCGGGAGGCCGGGTGGACGTACCGCCGAATTGCTCAACACGTGGGGCGTGAGGTGTCCACAGTACATCGATGTTGTCGCCAGTGGTCGGCGGAAGGTGCACGTGCCCGTCGACCTGGGACCGGACCGCAGCGACGCACGGATGCACGCCACGACCGTAGGATCCTACGTAGTGCCGTAGGGGACCGCACCGCCACTTCCCAGCAATTTAGGGACACTGTTGCTCCTGGGGTATCGGCGAGGACCATTCGCAACCGTCTCCATGAAGCTGGGCTACGGTCCCGCACACCGTTAGGCCGTCTTCCGCTCACGCCCCAACATCGTGCAGCCCGCCTCCAGTGGTGTCGCGACAGGCGTGAATGGAGGGACGAATGGAGACGTGTCGTCTTCAGCGATGAGAGTCGCTTCTGCCTTGGTGCCAATGATGGTCGTATGCGTGTTTGGAGCCGTGCAGGTGAGCGGCACAATCAGGACTGCATACGACCGAGGCACACAGGGCCAACACCCGGCATCATGGTGTGGGGAGTGATCTCCTACACTGGCCGTACACCTCTGGTGATCGTCGAGGGGACATTGAATAGTGCACGGTACATCCAAACCGTCATCGAACCCATCGTTCTACCATTCCTAGACCGGCATGGGAACTTGCTGTTCCAACAGGACAATGCACGTCCGCATGTATCCCGTGCCACCCAACGTGCTCTAGAACGTGTAAGTCAACTACCCTGGCCAGCAAGATCTCCGGATCTGTCCCCCATTGAGCATGTTTGGGACTGGATGAAGCGTCGTCTCACGCGGTCTGCATGTCCAGCACGAACGCTGGTCCAACTGAGGGCCAGGTGGTGATGGCATGGCAAGCCGTTCCACAGGACTACATCCAGCATCTTCTACGATCGTCTCCATGGGAGAATAGCAGCCTGCATTGCTGCGAAAGGTGGATATACACTGTACTAGTGCCGACATTGTGCATGCTCTGTTGCCTGTGTCTATGTGCCTGTGGTTCTGTCAGTGTGATCATGTGATGTATCTGACCCCAGGAATGTGTCAATAAAGTTTCCCCTTCCTGGGACAATGAATTCACGGTGTTCTTATTTCAATTTCCAGGAGTGTATGATGACTTTGATGGCTGCGGTTTATTCCAGGCTCCTGATCCCGAAATTCACTTGTGTTGTCAGGTTTTATAGCCATGTTCAAGGTAAATACTGATAAATTAAACATTTATTCATTGTTCATTTATTTTATAAACAAATGATCGAAGTCGGACATGAATGTCATCCGGCATGTTTATACACCGTTTCAAACCCACATTTAGCTAGATTTCACAAAAATAAAGGCGTTGTAGGTCCACGCGATATACTTCAACATTAACTTAGTCCCAACGATGCTTGGCGTTTACACTAAATGTGTTTGATGGCATTATTTTTCCCACCATTTTAAAGGATGTGATGTCATAAAAAAGTATAAAAAAGTGTGTAATTCCAGTATTATGCTGCCCGAATGCTAGCTCTATCTTCCTTTGCATAGCAATTTTTCTGAGTGTATGTAAGTATGCGAGCAACAATGCTTGTGTCCGCTATTACATCCTGAAACCTGTCTGCCATGTTAACAAAAGTAATAACTGAAATTTTCACTGAATTGAAAACGACCAAGAATTTATGTTTGAAGTGCCTCAGCTCGAAGGGATTTTTTGTATAGATTCCGAAACTGCTAGTAGATTTCGCGAGTCTGTAATATTTTTTGCAGCTGTCGAGGATTTAACCTCTCGATTGACATGATAGTAATAAGAATTCATTGATGCGTTTGGATTACATTTATACTGTAAATCACGACCTCTTGTCCTGCAGCATCTACTGAATAAATATTTCTTTTCAAAACAACCATTTACTTGAATGTGAATATTGCGTGACACCTTCCTGTTTATATATGGCAGCATTTTGGAATTAGTCAAATGCGTTCGTTCGCCGTGAAACCTATTGTACTACTATGGCTATCCTCAGTTCATGGTAACGAAAATATAGGGTAACGAGTTAAAAGTGATTTCAACACTCATAAACACGCATTTTTTACAGGAAACCTTTTGTACAATTAGGGAACGATCGTACTGTAGCTACAGAAGGATTGTAGTGTACCAATCGAATCAGCAAGCGCTCGGGAATATTGCATTGGTATCATGAATACGTCTTATCTGTAAAAAAAAAAAAAAAAACAAAAGGTACTGACATGGCATGAACATTGTGTTACACTCGAAGAGTCTGATGTCGCGGTCGACTGTACTTCGATAATATGCAGATTAAGTCATAAAGGATTTTACAACTTTGGAATGATGTAAATATTTATTGAGATTACTTACAGAATCGGTTGATGTGTTATAGTACAGCAAACCACGCCGAGTTTGATTCACATAGTGCATTAGTACCCCATTCTGCCACCAGGAGCGCCAGCGCAGTGCGTAGTTAAAATGGCGACTTTCACTAGTGTGAAGCGAACTCGCTGTGTACTTTGGTTTCATGAAACGAACTCTGCAACTGTTCGGCGTAAATTTCGCACCGAATACGCTAAGCAACCTCCAAGCAGGCCAACAATTTAATCTTGGCAGAAGAAGTTTGTTGCGACGCGTTGTTCACTGCGACGTGTAAATCACCAGGTCGCCCGCTTGTTGATGGTTATGTCGAACAGCCCAGGATATGCTTGTATATCTTTTAATTACACAGATCGATGAAGAAGACCGAGATGGGATGGTCTACTATCAGCAAGACCATGCACCGCCTCATTTCGTCGCGAAATCCCGAAGTTCCCTCGATAATCGCTTCCCAGGTCGGTATATTGGCCGTTAAGGCCAGTCGCATGGCTGTCTCTCTCCCCAGACTTTACGCCACACGTCTTCTTTCTCTGTGGTTTCATTAAAGACCGTGTGTATGTTCGTCCCCTACTAAACCATTTAGCCGATCTGAAAATCGAATCTGCGCTGTCGTTGCACAAGTTACGCCCGATTTGGTGCAACAAATATGAGAAGAAATTGATTACCGGTGGCAGCGTCATAGGTGGTAGTCACATCGAACCAAAATGACACTTGACACTTTTATGTGGAACTTGAGTTGTGTGCTACAAACTGACACATCTACCGATACTATTTTCTATATCATTCCAAGGGTGTAAAATACTTTTTGTCTCACCCTTTATTACGGGATTACATCACATCAGTCGCAGTTGTTATCTCCCTTTCCATATATTCGACGCTAAAGCCTTTCATCAGTAACATTACAAATGCTGCACAGAGTACCAACACCGGCTTCGTAATCCGCCAGGAAACACCACTGTACATTTCTATGTTGCAATCCTTTACAATTCATAACTACTAAATTAACAGGATTCTCATTCGGTAATTCGTGAGAGGCACACTATTTGCTCGGAACGTCCCCATCAGCATCAAAGCTCCAACAGAAATAGGCACATACAGACTGCGTGCGTGCGAAATCATATGCAATTCCATGTAAATTGGGAGTCACGAATATGTATGAATTTTTTCTGTGCTCTTTTATGGTCGCCGCAGGGACAAACCCATCGCAATGGATCGCTTCCGGCAACATCCAAAAACAACTCGTATATTGCTCTGGTCACATTTATAACATAAAAAAACCACTTGATTACGCCTGAATACCGCGTGTGATCACTTATCGAATTTCTAGCTGCCCACACCGGAAATACACACTCGTTACATCAAATAAAATGTAATATTTCGCTTTGAATAGAGATGATCGCATCAGCGTCGTTATTGGTGTGAAACTGTATGAAACTTTTCCAGCTAATATGATTTCTTTTTCATTTCAGAAGTAATTCATTTTTTTATAAAAAGGGAATATGGTACCTGGTATCCGAAGCGGAAAGACCGTAAATTTAACGATAAATGATGAATTTAAATACTTGAAACCAGTAATAAAGATTGTTTGAAAGCTTTGTGTGTGATAAGCTCTAACAAATGAAAACTACGCTGCCAACGAGAAATCAAATTTCTGCTACTAAGAGAAAGCAAAATGAAAGACAAATAATAATAGCTGAACGAATTATGATATACTAAAGTAAATTACAATAGTTGAAATGATGCACAACTACGCGTTTCAGAGATTGAAGAGCGGCGTATAAGCAGTGTAATGAAGGACGCTGATAAAGAGTGCAGATAAAAATACGGATTATCATGAGACGTTCACCCACAATCTCACCCAGAAGAGATGTAAAAAATATATATTTATTTACAGTTATTTGCTAATCAGTCTATGACAGCTCAAGGCAAAATTTGCTCCTTGAAACGCAACATGTTTAATAAACTATTGATACGTATACCAGTACTGATTTATCAAATGCATGGATTATAATTAAATGTCGTTTTTGTGCACGTAGTTAGTTTTAAAGGCACTATCCTTTCGTTTCACCGTACTTTGGGGTACGTTAAATCAATCAATTTCTAATGTTCTGCATTCCTATTAGCACAGTATTGTTTCAATGTTTTTGATCTTGCTTCCTTTCTTCTCCAAAGATTTGTATTCTTCGTCTGGTTTTCATTTTGGCTTGGAACCTCTCTTTCTTGTCTTTTGTAATTTTTCTGTGGTTTTATCTATGAACATATTTTCTTCTCCATGTCCTTAAACCAATACGATTGGGCTTTAATACTGCGGAAGTAGTTTAAAAAATCTCTGTTAATCCATCTGGGTTCATTCTGAAGATGTGTCCATAAAATGAGTTCTTCTTTTCCTCAATGTGTCTAAGAGTTTTTCGGTAGTTTGGTAAAGGGTTTCATTTTTGATGTGAATTAGTTTGTTGTTGTGGTATCTGGGATCAGGATTCTTCTTATATTTTCCTCTCTTTGAGCTCCAACCTTTCAACTGGGCCCTGGTTGGTAACTGGCAATGTTTCGGCTGCATACAGGGCTTCCAGTTTGATTATTATATTGTAATGTCTTATTTTTGCACCCCGTGGGAGGAACTTTTGTTATATGTGATTTTCGTGAGTTGGAAGCTAGATTAAGTTTATTTCTACAAGATTCCATTGTGTTTTTCTCAAGGGCACTCCATTGTCCAAGACGTTTAAATTCTTTGACGATATCTATTTTTCTGTCACCGACTTTATTAAAAGTTTTTATGTTTACCATTATCTTAGTATTTTCAAAGGAGGTGTTGAGACGTATTATTTTAGTTTGTTATTATTATTTCTTTTGTTAATAGATTATCTTTGTTTTGTTTCAGGTAATTACGTTTCATGGTCTTCAACGTTTTACGACAGTGGTCGACGGCTTCAAGGTAGGAAAAAAAAATTACGGTTCCTCTGGTGCGAAGTGCGTCCCTCAGGCGAACTGGCGGTAATCGACAAATGGAATGCTATTTTGTTCACTGAACCCACCTCAGATAAGTTTCAGTGGGACTGCCGGAAGAAATACTTTCGTTGCTTTCTTGGACACTTGGGTATGTCCGCTACCACCGTGGTTCTATAAACAAAAATATAAATTAACTGAACCGGTGTCTAATTAATGTAGTCCACGCGAAAATATTTTGAGACTTGCCGATTATTTAATTATATTTGATACAAAAACATGAACTCCTTCTTTTAATGTCAGCTAGCTTCAACATGCACCAGGAGACGGCGAATTACGTCTGTCTCCGTCTTTCTTCATTTATTTCAGGACAACTGAGAATGAGATGACAGCACAGACATAACTGTCCACGTGAGCGCCTAATGTATATTAAGGGATACCTAAAGATAAAGATGAAAACACTGCATTAAGCCGTGTAATTAAACGGCCGGCTTGACTATTACAATATAGGCAAAGATGAGATCGAAAATACGGAGGGGTGGTGAACGGGATCATACCATCTAAGAAGTGAAGTCCAAAAACAAAACTACCTGATGTAATAACAATTAGATGTAGACGTACCACTGATTCAATTTCAAACAGCAAAGTGCGTCCGTGTTGTCGATTGTAGCACTCCTTCAACTCTGGTGTAGCCTCTTATTGCTCCTTTTCCTCCCTGAGATGAACACTGTAGACTGAAGTGAAAACCTGTCCTGCGTTTCTCGGAGAACAGCCTCCGGCAACGGCACCCCTCTGATCGATCAGAGTAATATTCGCTCTACGACCGCCCCAGTGCGCGTTTTGTTCGGAAACTAATTTCGTCCCTAGCGCCAGGAGCGTCGCATTACGCGATAATCTGAGTCTGTCGGCTTTGCAGGGCGGCGCGGTCGTGCAGTTAGCGACAAAATGGCCGCAGTGAATACGTCCTCCCCCGTATCTTTTCATTTTGTAGTCCGCGGACGACAAGGGCACACTCAAGATACCACACCACAATGGAAGTGGCTACAGTAATAGAGAAATTATGAGACTTTTTCGTTCGTTTATCACAATGCGTTTTGAACGACACTCTGAACCTTCATGTAATCCCCTGGTATTGACTTCACCTGCATTCACACACGTCAAGTAGTGCTATATCCTTCTCATTCAGTCGCGTACGCCCGCGTTTCTCTACCTTTTTCTCATCTGGGGCACACCAAAGTGCGTTTTAAACTTTAGCGACACTCCAGCATGTGATTTTTTTTCCCAGATGCAAAAAAGCAAACGCAAAGTACATACACTTTATTATTTATTATGGAACGTCTATGAATTACACCTTTTACAAATCTATTACTCAAGGCGCAATTTGGCGATAATTTTTTATGTTCTAGATATTTTATGTGCGGAAGATTAGAAGACGTTGAAAATCTCGTGTCGGCCGCTGTGGCCGAGCGGTTCTAGGCGCTTCAGTCCGCAACCGCGCTGCTGCTACGGTCGCAGGTTCGAATCCTGCCTCGGGCTTGGATGTGTGTGGTGTCCTTACGTTAGTTAGGTTTAAGTAGTTCTAAGTTCTAGGGGACTGATGACCTCAGATGTTAAGTCCCGTAGTGCTTAGAGCCTTTTTTTTTAATCTCGTGGTTATGAAACGCTGGTTTAGTCTGCCACCAGGAAATCTTCGATTCCTGATTCTTTAGTGAATTAAACTACCCTGTACAAAACGGCATATCTCCGGAACTATGCATCGTACAGCGATACTGTATAATTTTGCGTGTACATCCGCTGTATATGCGCATACCGTGTGAAGAATCTGTTGCGAATAAAGTTACTGGTAAAGAAGTAATAAATTAAAACGCCCTACGTGATGTTGCAGTTCTGCTGCGTTGAGAGCGAAAATGTAGTAAGTGATAATTATTCCTTCCTTTCTTCACTTTATGCTGGTAGGACGTGTCAGCAAGTAAGAGTTCCATAGAAGTTAGAAATTATATGTGAAGTTTGTTGGAAGACTCTAAGTGCTTTCAGTTTCAGATAGTATGGGTAATTGCGCGCCATGAGTTACGCTGCTAGAAGACATATACACAGTTTCTGACTGTACTACGCTTGACGTACCGTGGTAAGCCTTTAACAGAAGAAAGGAGGTCTTAGTAAGTAGGTTATGACAGCATTTTAAATTCTTTAATACGGTCAATACTGAATGAGGTACTGAAAATTAAATTTTTGCTGCTCCTGGAAACTATTGGATAGGTAAGTGGAACTGTGCCCCAGGGTAGCCATTTAGTTATAGATTCTGTCTTCACACACTCGAAACTCTGGCTCCTGAATTTCATTACCAGCAGGACTGTCGCTCAACCAAACTCAAACATAGGTGCGCATGTTTGCAGAAGGCTACGACTGAACTTCAGTCCACTAGCAGAAGGCAAGAAAGTTAAGTACCGAAACCAACACACCTACTGCGTACTGAGAACCACATTCAAGAAACTGCATTTTAGCCATATAGTTTTATTTCGCAGTCTACACTGATGATCAAAGACATTAATACTACTTAACAGCGTGTTGGTCGGTGTTTGGAACGCAGAACAACGAATCTGCGCGGCATGGATTCGACAAGTCCTTGGCAGGTTCCTGGAGTTATGTGAAACCAAATGTCTACACACAACTGAAGCAGTTTCTGTAAGTGACGAGTCCGTGGTTTGTGAGCGACATAGATGTGTTTCGTTAGCTATCATCCTTCAAAAATCACTGTACTACGAATGTGACCTCGTGACTCGGACAGTTATCCTGCTGAAAAATGCCAACGCTGTCGGGGACGACATCAGGCAGCAAGGGATGCAGGGTGTTTGCGCAGTCCACGGTTGTAATGGCGCCTTCCTTTACTACCACAGGTCCCACTGCAGCCCAAGCGAATGTCCATAGCATAATACTACCCGCCCACCGGCGTGCTTCGATGGCGCCGTACATATCGAGCCGTTCGCGAGGATGACGCCTTATCCGGAGTCGACCATCTACATCTACATTTATACTCCGCAAGCCACCCAACCGTGTGTGGCGGAGGGCACTTTACATGCCACTGTCATTACTTCCCTTTTCTGTTCCAGTCGCGAATGGTTCGCGGGAAGAACGACTGTCTGAAAGCCTCCGTGCGCGCTCGAATCTCTCTAATTTTACATTCGTGATCTCCTCGGGAGGTATAAGTAGGGGGAAGAAATATATTCGATACCTCATCCAGAAACGCACCCTCTCGAAACCTGGACAGCGAGCTACACCGCGATGCAGAGCGCCTCTCTTGCAGAGTCTGCCACTTGAGTTTGCTAAACATCTCCGTAACGCCATCACGCTTACTAAATAACCCTGTGACGAAACGTGCCGCACTTGTTTCGATCTTCTCTATCTGCTCCATCAACCCGATCTGGTACGGATCCCACACTGATGAGTATAGGTCGAACGAGTGTTTTGTAAGCCACCTCCTTTGTTGATGGACTACATTTTCTAAGGACCCTCCCAATGAATCTCAACCTGGTACAAGCCTTACCAACAATTAATTTTATGTGATCATTCCTCTTCAAATCGTTCCGCACGCATACTCCCAGATATTGTACAGAAGTAACTGCTACCAGTGTTTGTTCCGCTATCAAATAACCATCGACCTGGTGTAACAACTAACGTGATTCACCCGACCAGGCAACTCTTGTTCCACTGATCCGCGGTCCAGTCTTGATGAACCAGTGGCCACTACAATCGTAATTGGCGATGTCCTGGTGTGAGTGTTGGAACACCTAGATGTCGTCTGCTGTGGAGGCCGATGTTCAACAGTCTGCGCTCAGCAGTGTGCTCCGAGAGACTCTTGCCTTCACCAGAGTCCTACTTGTCGCTAGATCGACCATGCGCCTATCCTGCTTTACATAATGGGCGAGCGTCAGACCTCGACATTATGAGGCGCGTACGCCTGACATCTCGTCGCTAACTCGTGGTTTCGCCGTCCTCCAACCAGTTCCCCTAGACGCTCACAACAATCGCACCTGAACAGCCGGCCCATAACAATCTCACCTTTTTCAGTGGATTTCCCCATTTCGGGCCGGTACCGTCAGGAAATAATTCCCCATTCACCTCTGCTCCGCTTATACTTCTCTTATCGTATCACGTGCCACAAGGCCACCAGGCGGGAGAGAATCTCGCGGTGGGCAGTGGTCATGAAGTCTTGGCTGATCATCGCATTTCAAAACTGCAGTGAGCGAATGCCTTTGACAACCAAGGTAGACAACCATATAAGGTCTGTTAAAAAAATTCCGGAACTTTGGCCACATTTTTTTTTCTCTTACCTTTCGCGTATTGTGCTTGGTATTCTTCGAAGTACTCTCCTCCACAATTGATACACCTCTCCTTACGCAGCTTGCGTTTCCGGAAGCAGTCGTGCTGGATCGCACGAGGCATCGTAGGCGAATTGTCTTTTATCTCATCTATCGTTACAAATTTTCGTCATTTCAACTGGATGTTTTCAACATTGGAAATAAAAAAAAATGTAGGCATGGGCCAGGTCTCGAGAGTACAGAGGATGAGGCAGCAGAATTGGTTCAAATGGCTCTAAGCACTATGGGACTTCTGGTTTGATGCAGCTCTCCATGCTACTCTATGCTGTGCAAGCTTCTTCATCTCCCAGTACCTGCTGCAACCAACATCCTTCTGAATCTGCTTAGTGTATTCATCTCTTAGTCTCCCTCTACGATTTTTACCCTCCACGCTGCCATCCAATGCTAAATTGGTGATCCCTTGATGCCTCAGAACATGTCCTACTAACCGGTCCCTCCTTTTTGTCACGTTGTGCCACATACTTCTCTTCTCTCCAATGCTATTCAATACCTCCTCATTAGTTATGTGATCTACCCATCTAATCTTCAGCATTCTTCTGTAGCACCACATTTCGAAAGCTTCTATTCTCTTCTTGTCTAAGCTATTTGTCGTCCACGTTTCACTTCCATACAAATACTTTCAGAAAAGACTTCCTGACCCTTAAATCTATACTTTGATGTTAACAAATTTCTCTTCTTCAGAAACGCTTTCCTCGCCATTGCTAGTCTAAATTTTATATCTTCTCTAGTTCGACCATCATCAGTTATTTTTCTCCCCAAATAGCAAAATACGAGATTCTTGCGAAATTGAGAAGGTCAACCCAAAACGAACGGCACGGGATAGTTGTCGGAGGTATCATTGTCCTTCACGACAATGCGCGACTCCGTACTGCGATTCCTCAGAAGAACAGCTCAGACTTTTAGGCTGGGAAATTTTTCAACATTCTCCCTATAGTGCGGGCTCGCTGGCTCATCGGCACTTTACGACCCACAATGAGCTCAGGTGTGTTGCCAACAACTGGATGAAGCACCAGTTTGATGAAGGGACAAAGATGCTGGTGTCACGGTTCTACAGACATTTGGGCTTTGGTGACGACTTCGTGGAGAACTAATGTCAACATACAAGTATAGATCGCATACAAAACAAGTTCTATCTATGTTTTGAATTGCCAGTCGGAGCTTAGGTATAGCCCTCTCCATAAGGCAGGGCAAAGCACAAGGCTATACGCATCACTTAGGAGCTGAGTTTGGGGAAGGAGGCGCAGTTCAGATGGGTCACTAGCGAAGCTTGTTTAGGGGGACACCCTTATTTTGATATAACGGCCCAGCAGTCCCGAGGACGGGTCGAGACAGCGCAGGAACAGGTCAAGCGCGCGCGCCGCACAAAGGCCTCGTTGCCGAGTTGCCCGCTGATGATGTATTTTCCCTTCTGCGCGGAAACGAGGCCGTCTCCGTCGCGAGAGCCTTAATTCCGGAGTCCGCCGGCTGCTTCCGCCCAGATACATTTTCCCCTCGGATGGGCAGATAAACGAGGCCCGGCCCCTAACAAGGCGGGCTTAACGACGCGCGCGCGCCCTGAGTGTATGTTTAGCGGCACTGTGTCCGGGTTACTCCCGATTTATTGTGCTCCGAAGCAGAGGCGACTGCAGAGGCGCACAGCCGTCTTAGAGCGGGCACTTCGCGGCGTAACTGTTTACTGTGGCCCGGGCGGGCATTAAAAATCCCCGAGTGCTTGCTCTCTCTGTCGCTGAGGGCCCGGATCCCGACGCCGTAAGTCTTTGAAGGCCGGCCGTGGAGAGGAAACGCGGGCCGGCTCCACTTTGATTAGCCGGCGGCAGCTTAACGGCGACCACTCGCTGTTTTCCTGCGCCCCTGGCCGTTCGGACACCATTAGGGGGGAATAGAAGGAAGGAAACAACACGGCCGCTAAAAGCTTTGACGTGGTGCTTTCCTCAGCGCCCGCTACCCGGCGACCGTACGATTGCAGGGATTTGAGCTTTCTGCGTGACGAGAAAGGGAAGCGGAGAAGAACGAATGCCGGACATTTGCCACGCCGGTCATTTGCCACGATTTCACCTGCTCCGATGGGTTGGTGGGTTGGGTCCCTTGTCTCCCCCTCCTCCTCATCGCTGTCCCGCAGTAAAGGTACTTACTGAACCTTTCTGCTGGTTTACTCAACATAGGACCAGAATCTCTTTGGATTTTCTGCCACATTTCTAGAGACTTTCGTTGTGGGAACTATTAAATGCATCTCATTGAAATCCGCACCAAATTTCGAGCCTCGGTAATACTTCGCCAATCTTGGAGATTTTGCGTCCGTCTTAATTATACGTGCCTTTTTCGGTGCTCCTGCAGCAGCTTTCTGTCGTGTTTTCTGTACCGTGGGGGACCAATTCCGTCTCTTATTAATTTATTTGGTATGAATCTCTCGAGTACTGTTGATACTGTTTCCTTGAACTTAAGCCACATATGGTCTTCACTTACATAGTTTGGAAGGATTGGACACTGTCTCTTACAAAGACGTCAACCGAATTTTTAGCTGCTTTTTTAAATAGATATATTTCGCGTTTAGTTTTGGTGAATTTCTTTGTTACGGAATTGAGCCTCGCTACGACTGTGTGTTCACTAATCCCTGTATCCGTCGTGATGTTCAGGATTCAAATGGTTCAAATGGCTCTGAGCACTATGGGACTCAACTGCTGTGGTCATCAGTCCCCTAGAACTTAGAACTACTTAAACCTAACTAACCTAAGGACATCACACACATCCATGCCCGAGGCAGGATTCGAACCTGCGACCTTAGCAGTCGCAAGGTTCCGGACTGCGCTCCTAGAACCGCGAGACCACCACGGCCGGCTGTTCAGGATTATTTGTGGTTAAGAGGTCAAGTGTGTTTTCGTAACCATTTAAAATTTGAATGACCTCGTAAAATAATTGTTCAAAATAATTTTTTTAAAAAGCATTTAGAACAATTACGGAAGTTGTTTTCTATCTACAATAGGGTCTGAAAAAGTATTTTTGGTAAACATACGGAAGGTAGATTGAAGTCACTGTCAACTATAGTTGTATGAGTAGCGTACCTATTAGTGATGAGACTCAAGTTTTCTTTGAACTGTTCAGCAACTGTTTCATCTGAGACCGGGGGTCGGTAAAAGGATCCAGTTATTAATTTATTTCGGTTGTCGAATATAACCTCTGCCCATACTAAGTCACAGGAACTATCTGCTTCAATGTCGTTTGTGAGCTGAATCACACATTGCATTATTTTTCCTTAAGTTGTGCTTCTTGTTTCTGTTGTTGTGGAGATCATTACAATTACGGCTTTTCCCTCCAAAACCTAGGATGCTTTCTTTGCGACCCTGTAAATACCAGAGCTAGATAATGTAGAACAACAACGTGCGTTTCAAGCATAGCATTCTGTATTACTTCATTTCCTTATTTCTAACATATTAAAATTGTACGTCGAATTTAGATGACATGTCATAGATGTTCTTATCTCTGTTTATGAACGCACTTTCAGTCATGTTTTGAACATTGTCCCGCTACACTTTATTAACTAATGTTTCACCGCAAGGGATATCGGATTTTAGAGAGTACATTAATATGGAGTATGTTGCTCTTCTTTTCGAACATTCACATACCCATTTCTTCTTTCCTTATTGTCTTTTGTGCATACAGTAGTAGTAATTAATGTAGGAACAAATGCATTGATAAAAAAGAAATGATTAGCGTACATTCACATTCTCTTTACAGCGTTCCTTTCTTGTTGCTCCCATGGCGATGGACTGTTTCTATCACAATCAGTAAGCGTGAAACAAAGCTACCGTACGGACAGAGGGATCTATGTTCATATTTGGCAGAACTAGTTACATACCGTCATAATCGTCGGAATTGCTTTCGTTTCCCAAAAGTTATAAATTTTTCGATTTCGGAAAAGAAGCTCTGTATTTGGCCAAGATGTCGAAGAGGAAAGTCCCTTACGTACTGGTTGTATCGAGTAAGATGTGGAGACGGCGGTCTGAAAGCGGACAGAAGAAGTACGAGGAAGGGCGTCCCTTACGTGAGGGATCGCTACCAGGCTTAGGGGCAAGTGTGGCAAATGTCCGCACACCAGAATAACGCCTACGATCTCAGCAGTCGCAATGAGCAGACTAACAGACACCCACCTGTCATTTACAGCTGCTTCTGCATCATCAGACGTTAAAGTAATCTCTGGCGTGCCACAGGGGAGTGTTATGGGACCATTGCTTTTCACAATATATATAAATGACCTAGTAGATAGTGTCGGACTTTCCATGCGGCTTTTCGCGGATGATGCTGTAGTATACAGAGAAGTAGCAGCATTAGAAAATTGCAGCGAAATGCAGGAAGATCTGCAGCGGATAGGCACTTGGTGCAGGGAGTGGCAACTGGCCCTTAACATAGACAAATGTAATGTATTGCGAATACATAGAAAGAAGGATCCTTTATTGTATGGTTATACGATAGCGGAACAAACACTGGTAGCAGTTACTTCTGTAAAATGTCTGGGAGTATGTGTACGGAACGATTTGAAGTGGAATGGTCATATAAAATTAGTTGTTGGTAAGGAGGGTGCCAGGTTGAGATTCATTGGGGGAGTCCTTAGAAAATGTAGTCCATCAACAAAGGAGGTGGCTTACAAAGCACTTGTTCGACCTATACTTGAGTATTGCTCATCAGCGTGGGACCCGTACCATGTCGGGTTGACAGAGGAGAAAGAGAAGATCCAAAGAAGAGCGGCGCGTTTCGTCACAGGGTTATTTGGTAAGCGCGTTTATCAAACTCAAGTTGCAGACTCTGCAAGAGAGGCGCTCTGCATCGCGGTGTAGCTTGCTGTCCAGGTTTCGAGAGGGCGCGTTTCTGGATGAGGTATCAAATATGTTGCTTCCCCCTACTTATACCTCCCGAGGAGATCACGAATGTAAAATTAGAGAGATTCGAGCGCGCACGGAGGCTCTCCGGCACTCGTTCTTCCCGCGAACCATACGCGACTGGAACAGTAAAGGGAGGTAATGACAATAGCACGTAAAGTGCCCTCCGCCACACGCCGTTGGGTGGCTTGCGGAGTATAAATGTAGATGTAGAAATACAGGCCGGCCGGGGTGGCCGAGCGGTTCTAGGCGCTACAGTCTGGAACCGCGCGACCGCTACGGTGGCAGGTTCGAATCCTGTCTTGGGCATGGATGTGTGTGATGTCCTTAGGTTAGTTAGGTTTAAGTATTTCTAAGTTCTAGGGGATTGATGACCTTAGAAGTTAATTCCCATAGTGCTCAGAGCCATTTGAACAAATTTTATTTATTTTATTTATTTATTTATTTGTAGAAATACTGTTACATACTTGAAATGCAAAAGAGAATCGTTGCTAATAATGCATACTTATGTGAAGTACACGGTTATTCATAACTGCCTCTAGGATTCCAGAAGTCGGCTGCGGAAATTGCAAGACGTACAGAAAAATTGGAGTCATGAGTGGGTGGAACGTCTCTTCCCCGATTTTCGATTCTTAATATGCGCCGTGCATGTTGCAGATCCTTATTTTTAAGTGCTGTTGGTTGCCACGTACTGAAATTATTAGGAGTTAAGGAAATTTCAAATCATGAGAAAATTGTTGACATTTTTTTTTCAGTTTGCAACGCTCGCGGGGAAAATGTGAGATTTATGCTGTGCACGAGAACTCCCCCAGCACAGGAACGGGGTCTGGGCATTTAACGAGCGCGTGCGTGCCTAAGCCTCACATACCTGGTTTTCCCGCGTCGGCTGCTCTTCTCTCTTCGCATTGCCTGCCTCGATGCGTCCCCTAATAATTACTATCTAACACGGTGCAGAGCCCTCATACACACAAAATGCCAACGTACTCTGCTGGAATTCAGTGTATTCTGTTAAATACACACACAAGGTTAAGCTGCACCGTTCACAGTTAACATTATTCCACCATCAAATTGCCCTTGAAGCTAGTAATCCATTCTGACGCACTAGAATTGCTGCTGAAGCAATATTGTTCAAGTTAATTACGTGCAACACAGAACATACTTGAAATTCGCTGTTCAAAGGGTGCTTTAAGAATCGACGAGAACCACAGTTCTTCCAATCGTTACAAAATTCTTTCGTTCATCACACGAGCGTGCGCGCGACCGTATCGTGAGGCGGGTGTTTCGAAAGATCGTCTGCGGTAACCGAAACGAGAAAGTATGTACGTTCTTTCACGTGGTACTAGTAATCAATACAATCAATGTATTAACTTGCCGTAAGCGTAGCAATGTATGGATTATGGGCCCCGGCACGACACACGAGAACGAAAATCGTCACCTTTTAGGTAAACATCTGTACTGAGCCGCGAACACTGATATGAAATACATAACTTGCGTGGCAAACATTTTTAATTACATCACAACAACCGACTGCATGAAGACCCCGTCTCATAGCACCCAAGTTAATGAATCCTCATGAGCTCTGCACACTCCACAGAGGTGGATATCGATAGGTCAGCGATACCACAGTACGCTTACAAGTTGTTATAACTTGGATTAAGCAATATTGGTGTAATTAGCGTATCTGAAAAGTAATTTTTTCGTGTTGATGTTTTAATTAATTCACGTTAACTAAAATATCGTCTTTTGATTGAGGCTAAGTGGAAGGTAGCTGATTGGACGAAAGAAGCTCAATACCCTAAAAATTCCGCTGATGACAAGTGACTGAAAACATGTTAGCTGTACTTGCATGTTATAGCTATGGTGTAATTGATCGTACAGCGCAGGCTTTCACGGCCGATACTTGCATCCTTGATGATTTGTTTTTTACGTGGAGGTTAGCTTATGTTCTAAAGCACGTGTGTGCCTGTCGTTTCGTCGCCTAATGCGGGAGACATCATCAGGGGCTATAAAGACTAAGTTACCAGTTTCAAACTTAAAGTCAACAAGCCCATATGACGCAAATTACTATAGCGGAAATGTCAAAACTAAGCCATCTAGGCCGGCCGCGATGGTCTCGCGGTTCTAGGCGCGCAGTCCGGAACCGTGCGACTGCTACGGTCGCAGGTTCGAATCCTGCCTCGGGCATGGATGTGTGTGATGTCCTTAGGTTAGTTAGGTTTAAGTAGTTCTAAGTTCTAGGGGACTAACGACCACAGCAGTTGAGTCCCATAGTGCTCAGAGCCATTTGAACCATTTTTTTAACCCATCCAGCCCAGTACTTGTTGACATCTCACCGACGCAAAAAACATGACATATCTGTACTCGTATTACAAGGTTTCCCTTGCTAGGCCACTGAAGATGCGTTGCAGAAGAAAGGTAGATAGTTTGCGGCTGAGATCAAAACAGGTAATCTTTGGGAAAAGGCAAATTTAATAATATATCGCCAAGGAAAGAAAGATCCAAAGAAGTCCAGATTTGTCGCTGTATAGACTTTTCTACTGTTTCCCTATTTTCGTGACATATCCACAGCTAACACAAATTCTACTGAAGATCTTTGGAGCTTTAATTTGCTCCTTTTCCCAAGTACTCTAATCTTTATTCCCTTCTTTACGTCGTTCAGAGATAGGGAAGAAAGAGTTGCAGTGCTGCCCACACATTTTTCATATTAGCTGTTGCTTCCCTTTTAATATCTGCCATAAAATCCACTAGATATTGACTAAAAATATTACATTGAAGATGCCCTTATTGTTTCTATTATATTTATAGGACGAGCGACCTGTTTTGAACTTGTTGAGTGCTGTCAGTCCCCTTGTAAAAACCGTAATTCCGTTTTCTCGCGTATGATCCGTAGCGGAGCTCTCGTCGAATAGCGTGACATTGCAACAGCGCTATTAACGATCGAGATTTCGCATTCAGGTCCATTTTTTTCTTATTTTATTTTTCTACATCGAATAATAGGGGATCTGCTGCCGACGTTGGAACTGTCAATCAGATAAACTCGACGGCACATTGCTCTCCGACTGGTAATTCTAGAAAAAAATGCGCCAATTAAACATTTTTTTCGCATCAGACTGTGCGCCACAAATTGCGATAGCTGTAATGAAACGTAGCATTTGACATGTGCGTTCCTCGAAACTATACCTCCAGTAACACTAAAAAAATTTTGCAAGTACAAGAGTACTATGATTTGCCACATAATAATGTTGATTCTCTGGCACAATCCTAATAGTGTCTGTCATATTTCGGAGAAGACTCTCTATAGAATACTTCAATACAAAATGAAAAGAAACGTAAGCTTACAGTAACTGACACTTGAGCCGGCCGGAGTGGCCGTGCGGTTGTAGGCGCTACAGTCTGGAATCGCGTGACCGCTACAGTCGCAGGTTCGAATCCTGCCTCGGGCATGGATGTGTATGATGTCGTTAGTTAGTTAGCTTTAGTAGTTCAAAGTTCTAGGGGACTGATGACCTCAGATGTTAGTCCCATAGTGCTCAGAGCCATTTTTTTTTGCATGGACATCATTTTGATTATGTCATGGGTAACGGTGCAGTATGTAGTCCTTTCGTGTCGTTACTTTCTGAAAAGAATTAATTTTCTGAAACTTCCTGCCAGATTAAAACTGTGCGCCGGACCGAGACTCGAACTCGGGACCCTTGCCTTGCGTGGACAAGTGCTCTACCAACTGAGCTACCCAAGCACGACTGACGCCCCGTCCTCACAGCTTTAATTCCACCAGTACCTCGTCTCCTACCTTCCAAACTTCACAGAAGCTCTCCTGCGAACCTTGCAGAACTAGCACTCCTGAAAGAAAGGATACTGCGGAGACATGGCTTAGCCACAGCCTGAGGGATGTTTCTAGAATGAAATTTTCACTCTACAGCGGAGTGTGCGCTGATATGAGACTTCCTGCCAGATTAAAACTGTGTGCCGGACCGAGACTCGAACTCGGGACCTTTGCCTGCTGTGAGGACGGGGCGTGAGTCGTGCTTGGGTAGATCAGTTGGTAGAGCACTTGCCCGCGAAAGGCAAAGGTCCCGAGTTCGAATCTCGGTCCGACACACAGTTTTAATCTGGCAGGAAGTCTCATATTAGCGCACACTCCGCTGTAGAGTGAAAATTTCATTCTAATTAATTTTCTGTTGCACTTGTGGTCCCTACTCTACTGCATAACTCTGAAATAAAGCAATTTAAGAAAAAAAAACCTTTTAATTAAGGGTTCACTCTTATTTTGATGCATACATTACACCCACGAAGTGTGTACTGTTACGTTTGAATCACCTTGTATTTCTCTGTGTGGCTGCCGCTTCTTTATTGCTTCCCGTGTCGTGAAAATCTTAGAGTACTGAGAACTTGGTTGTAAACATCTCCACGGCGCATGCACCATCGAACACGAGACACAAAATACGTTGAGAGAGAGAGAGAGAGAGAGAGAGAGAGAGAGAGAGAGTGAGTGAGAGAGAGAGAGAGAGAGAGAGAGAAGAAAAGAAAAAAGAGAGTCGGTGTGTTTGCTAACGCCGCAGTTTTCGAAGTCGCCGGCATCGCAGTTGCCTCGTTACGTAAGGCACCTCCAGCTGCCTCAGCGCCGCGTCGACTGTCGATTGTTCTCGACCTGTCGCAGGTGATCCTCCAGCCTGGAAAGCCCCGAGACTCCGCCTTGCGTAAGGGCCGCCCGCGTCCTGCCGACTCTGTTTGTGCGCTCGGGCGCCCCTGTTTTGAATTCCGACCTGCTTTGCCGGTTAGGTCGCAGCTCACGGGAGCAGAAACTGTCTGTTCCTGCAGCGCGTACTCGGACGCAGGTTTACGACTTTTTTCCTACTAACTCAGTGTACAGGGCGTTTCAGTATGATTCATCTGGCTTCACAACACCATACTGGCTGTCCCGGGAGGAATACTCACAAGGGAACCTCCCTATCACCCCCCCCCCCCCCCCCTCAGATTTAGTTATAAGTTGGCACAGTGGATAGGCCTTGAAAAACCGAACGCAGATCAATCGAGAAAATAGGAAGAAGTCGCTTGGAACTACGAAAAAATAAGCAAAATATACAAACTGAGTAGTCCATGTGCAAGATCGGCAACATCAAGGATAATGCGAACTCAGGAGTGCCGTGATTAGCGTGAGCAGCTGCGGAACGAGAGGTCTTGGTTCAAGTCTTCCCTTGAGCGAAAAGTTTACTTTCGCAAAGTTATGATCTGTCCGTTCGTTCATTGACGCCTCTGTTCACTGTAATAAGTTTAATGTCTGTGTTTTGCGACCGCACCGCAAAACCGTGCGATTAGTAGACGAAAGGACGTGCCTCTCCAATGGGAACCGAAAACATTTGATCGCAAGGCCAAATGGGTAAAAAGATTCTTCTACCTTGCCCGATTTAGGTTTTCTTGTGGATGTGATAATCACTCCCAAAAAAAGTGATGAAAACATAAGAGTTTGTCACATAGACTGCAACAAATGAATGCAACAGTTTCACAGTCGCACAGTTTTGGCTGCGCTCTGTCAAAAGAAATGTTTTTGACGTTGTCAAATTTTTCCGTGTGTAGACCGTCAAATCCCGCAAATGTCCAAGCAAATCTGAACATGTCCTGGAATTTTGGAGAGCGAAGTTGATTATGTGTGAGTGCCTGAACTTTGATAATTGACACACGATCACGTACCTGTGCAGCTTCGCTAAATAATTGACTGAAAACAAAAAATTAAACTTTGCACTCGAGGGAATACTTGAACCAAGGACCTCTCGTTCTGCAGCCGCTCACGCCAACCACGGGACCACGGCCCTCCTGAGAGCACACCATCCTTGATGTTGCCTATCTTGCCCATGGACTACTCAGCTTGTATATTTTGCTTATTTTTTCATAGTTCCACACGACTTCTTCCTGTTTTCTCGATTGATCTGCGTTCGGTTTTTCAAGGCCTATCCACTGTGCCAACTTATAACTAAATCTGAGGGGTGTGTGTGATGGGGAGGTTCCCTTGTCAGTATTCAGGGAATTGGTAAAAATGTTCCTATGGACATACGCCCTATGCCGAATGGCTTCCGAGATAGAACACGTTCAATTTATGTACACTGTTATTTATTTCCTGTGTTATTCATCATCATCAGCATCATTTAAGACTGATTATGCCTTTCAGCGTTCAGTCTGGAGCATAGCCCCCTTATAAAATTTGTCCATGATCCCCTATTCAGTGCTAACATTGGTGCCTCTTCTGATGTTGAGCCTATCAATCCAAAATCATTCTTAACCGAATCCAGGTACCTTCTCCTTGGTCTAGCCCGACTCCTCCTACCCTCTACTGCTGAACCCACAAGCCTCTTGGGTAACCTAGCTTCTCCCCTGCGTGTAACATGACCCCACCATCTAAGCCCGTTCGCTACATCTATAGAGTTCATTCCCAGTTATTCAATGTAGACAAATTGTTTGTAAAGCAAAATTTTGCGTGCCCCTTCGACAGAGCTGTCCCAAATTAGTCTAGTGCAGTGGTTCCCAACAGGTGGTCCGCGCAACCCCAGAGGTCCCCGAGCTATGCCAGAGGGGTCCGCAAGGTGCTATATATTCCAAATAAATAATACGTTGTATGAAATTAGTGTTCTCTTATTTTTCACACGTCTACTCAAAGCAATCTCAAGTGTAGTACACTTGAAAGACCAGTACACTCAGTATTAATTTTTTCCTGTCATTTTCAGTTCATACTCAATTTTTATTTTTTTATGGAAGATTTGAAGACAAAGATTTTTAGCAGTAATCAAAAATTTAACAATAACAATGGTGGCCAAATTGAAAAAGCTTTAAGCTCAATATTTTTTCAATAATGAATATGTCAATTTTTTTCTAAGTACCAATAATAGAAAACGTATAAAAAACTCTTAATTTGGCTCTCTTAGGTACTTGATACTGTGATATGACAAGATACCAATCATGCTCGATGAGGGGTCCTCGAGAAAATTTTCTTGGGAACCCCTGGTCTAGTGCAATCTTTTTTTTTTGAACATGGCTGCTTGGTTTAGTGACCGTCTATAAATTAAAATTGAAAAAATGAGCCCTCGCTCACAATTTTCAGTCTTATTAACCAGGTTTCAACACTTCTAAGAGTGCCTTCATCAGAAGGCCCTCAGCCAGTGTACAGGTATGAGCAGCCCATAGTGGTTGGCCTTCGTGCATTCTTTTTAAAAAATGTTTGTGACTAGAGCCTTTCTGGCCTGATTATTTATTTTATACGTGACATGTAAGTACTGTCTGCCTTATATTATTAGTCAGTACTTACACTTTTATATAAAAAATTTCTTTTCCCATAAATGTCCTAATGTCATAGGACACTTTAAACGTTTAAATTCTGATGAAGGCACTGTTAGAAGTGTGGAAACCTGGTTCATAACAGTAAAAATTGTGAGCGAGGGCTCATTTGTTTCAATTTAAGTATTCTTTTATCGATATGTACTATCAAGGGCAGCAGAACACGAAGAATAAGCAGCTGCTGCATGGCGGTATTAGTCAGCGCTAGCCAGCGTTGCTGAAGAGCTTGTCATCTTTCGCGTATTGCTGTCCCTGCTAATGCAGATGAAACAGTTTTCTGCGTCAGTCGCATTTATTTTGCCACTAAGCGTTTCGATGGTTCACACCATCATCTACAGGTCGAGGATTGTTCAGTTACGTAGTCTAAACGTTTCGATGGTTCGCATCATGAGAGAACTGTTGAGTCATATAGCCGGTGTTTGTGGAGAGCTCAGACACCTTTTCACAGAAGCTGACCGAGGGCAGTGTGGATTATGTTGCGTCTTTTGCTGGTGATAAAGGTTGCTTTTCAGATAAGGCACTTTTAACGTAAAAAACATGAATTTGTGTCAATAAATTGTACTTGCAGGAACAGTAGAGCCGTGAAAAGTCTGCATGCTGCTACTTGTATGTCATCTCCACTGTACGTTATGTGTAGACAATCACTTCAAAGATGTTGTACATGGCTTGGATTAGATTAGATTAATTAATTATTCATTCCATAGACCCATAAAAGACGGAATCCTCCTGGGTGTGGACATGTCAGATAAACACATTACAAAAATGTAATTAGAAAAACTTGAGTTTCATAAATTTTAACGATCCTCAGTCAATATACAGCAAAATTATGTACGTGAATTAAATTTAAACTTCTAATATTTACAGGTTTAACAATTACATCTGCTGTCATTAAATCCATCATTCAGGCATTTGCTACTTTCTTCGCTATTACAACCAAGTATTGTCAAGAATTAAAGCAAATTATTCATTTCAGTGAATAATTTACTTTAATTTGTTACAGATATGCCTGTTTAAATTGGATACAAAAATAATATAAATGTGCACTAGCTGGAGCCTGGTTATTCGTTAATGTACATCACAACTCATTTATTATATTAAATTTTTATGTAGTTAAACATGTTCTCTTTTATTTTAAAAGTATAAATGTGCCACAACAGCATATGGACATGTACAAAATTCAGTTATTATCTTATTTGATTATGTGTACATTGTCGTTTTCTAGTATTTAAAATATCAAAGGGCTGCAAAAGTATATGGACATGTGCACAATCCAGTTATTTTTACGAAACGCTTGTGTATAGAAAAGATTACAACACATCTTACACAAGTGTTGTGGGTTGAAGCTAATGGGAAATGAATGGCAGCGGTTAAAAAAAATTTCTGTGCATTGAAAACGTAAATTATGAGAATGCTTTAGCACTTTGTCACAGGTGCTGAAATAAGTTGGTTGAGCCTGTTTCATTATTGACGTCGGGTAGATTTTCCGCAAGTTTTCTTCTGTGCGTATGGATTTCTAGTTCTTGATACAGAGACATCCTGTGTCCTTTGTTCAGCGTGTGTAGTACCTTAAGTTGCTTTTTATACTGTCAAACGGATGTCCTGTATCTTTTATGGGGGAGGCTATTGTAGATTTGTCTTATGATGATGATGTTTGGTTTGTGGGGCGCTCAAGTGCGCGGTCATCAGCGCATCAATTATTACACAGTCAATTTTTTGTGTCACAGTCCAATCTAGTCAATGTCACAGATGATGATGAAATGATGAGGACAACACAAAGACCCAGGCCCCCGGCAGGGAAAATCCTCGACCCGGCCGGGAATCGAACCCGGGACCCCGTAGTCCAGAGGCAGCAACGCTAGCCACTAGACCACGAGCGCGGACAGATTTGTATGATGTGTTGCATCGGAATGCACTGATGTGTTCTTTGAATCTGCTGTGTGAGTTACGGCTTGTTTGACCGCTTTACTGTGCTGGGCACGTACTACAAACGATTTTACGTATGCCACAGAATGAAAATTTGTGTTGAATGGTTTTTAGGTTATGTGCACCTGACCACCTAATATAATAATCGAATGTGCATAGGTTTATATTCTGTTGCAGTCCATTCATACATGCGATTCACTCAAAAGGGGAAGCGGTCTACTCATTTTGCCGATGGTCATCTTGTATTTGCCACCATCACTACGCTCTCCATTGTGTTGTGAAATACTCTATGGAATGAACAAATGTTTAGCACCTGTGTATATTGTCCACCTTTTTTTTTTTTGCAAAACCCTCTGAAGTGCTCCACGATGAACGCAGGAATGTCGTCTCCTGCTCACATAACCCATTTCTGGCTTCTGCTTCTTCGCACAATTGGTTGGAGATGGGGCCATTGTTTCTAAACTGTACACAAAACTTAGTTGTTCTAGTTTTCCTAAGCGAATGATTCAGTAACAAGGCATTCAAATCCAATTATGATGTCTGAGATTATAAGTACGACGGTGAGTCAAATGAAAACCTTAATTTTTTAAAAAATATTATGATGCAGGAGTGGTACAAAGCTGTATCACTTTTCGACATAATCTCCCCACGCTCAATGCAAGTCCTCCAGCGCTTGCAAAGTGCATAAATTCCTGTAGAAAAAAACTCTTTTGGTAGTCCGCGCAACCACTCATGCACCGCGTGGCGTACCTATTCCTCAGAACGGAACTTCTTTCCTCCCATTGCGTCTTTGATTGGTCCAAACATATGGAAATGACTTGGGGCAAGGTCTGGTGAGTATGGTGGATGAGGAGACACTCTAAATGCAGGTCTGTGATTGTTGCAACTGTTGTACGGGCAGTGTGGGGCCTTGCATTGTCCTGTTGCAAAAGACACCTGCTGACAGCAATCCACGTCGCTTTGACTTGATTACAGGCCGCGGATGATTTTTTAGGAGATTTGCGTCTGATGCACTGGTGACAGTGGTCCTTCTAGGCATGTAATGCTCCAAAATGAAGACTTTTTCGTCCCAAAAGAGAGTCAGCATAGCCTTCCCTGCTGATGGTTCTGTTTGAAACTTCTTTGGTTTTGGTGATGAGGAATGGTGCCATTCCTTGCTCACTCTCTTCGTTTCCGGTTGGTGCAACTGAACCCAGGCTTCGTGCCTAGTAATGATTCTTCCAAGGAAGCCATCACCTTCTCGTTCAAAGCGCCAAAGAAGTTCTTCAAAAGCATCAACACGTTCTCTCGTTTCAGGAGTCAATTGCCGTGGCATCTTACACACTTTGTGAAACTGGAGCACATCATGCACTATTTGGTGTGCTGACCCATGACTAATCTGTAAACATGCTGCAATGTCATTCAGTGTAACTCGGTTTTCCTTCACTATGGCTTCAACTGCTGCAACGTTCTGCGGAGTCACAACTTGTTGTGCCTGACCTGGATGAGGAACATCTTCCACTGAAGTCACACCATTTGCGAACTTCCTACACCATTCGTAGGCTTGCTGCTGTGAGAAACATGCGTCACCGTACTGAACCTTCATTCCTCGACAAATTTCAATAGGTTTCACACCTTCACTTCGCAAAAACCGAATAAAAGAATGCTGTTCTTCCCAGGTGCAAGTCGCAAGTGGGGCGGCCATCTTTATACTGATACTGCGACGGTATGTGTGCATGTGCACTATGCTGCCACCTACAGGCCGTTCCGCACGCTGTTCGTAGCACGCTTAGCAACTTAGAGCGCGAAATTTCGATTTGTCATTTGAAATTTAAGGTTTTCATTTGACTGAACCTTGTATGTTTCATTGGTAATACAATGGCATGTGTGTGACTAAGTACTTGAACAACTTGCTTTGATGAACTTTCACTACAGAATTAGAGCAGCAAACGACGCATTTCCCTCTACACAGCAAACAATGAACTACGTGTTGCGCATAGTGTCTTCATTCCCGCCCAGAATGTCTTTCTCGAGTGAAGATATTCCTGCCATCCGCCTAGGACGGTTGGAACCGTGAGTAGAAGGCCCGGCTTACTTGAGGACAAAGAATGTGCCTGGTGTGACGAGGTAAAGTTTTCCACGGACTTTGGGGTAGGTTTATCCTCCAGTGACGAAACGCGGTGAGCCCCGCGGTAGTCTCTGGTAGTTGATGTAATGGCGACGCGCCTGTCTGTGGCAGCCGCGTGCGGGTCTGCTACGCTCGGAAGGGTGCGGCCTCGTTACCCGTAACGACCCAGAGCCGGCGCGAGGCCGGCCTGTGAAACTAAGTCGCCTCCGCTCCTTGCCCTGCCCTACCCGGGGCCATTGCTCCTCGTTTGCCGGGCCGGCTCTCCAGCACACACTTTGTTCATATTTTCCGGCGCCACTCGTCCCAGCCTCTTGCTCCTCCTCCTTCACAGTTAGTTGAGTGCGCGGCCGGACTTTTCCGCTCCGCGGCGCCACCTGACAACTTGTTTATTCCCGCATAAATCTCGGCCGCGCATTCTGCAGCCTCTCCGGTCTCTGCCGGGACGGCTCGTTCTTCCCTTCAGCCGCCCTGCCCTCGGATGAGTCGCGCGTGAGCGGCATCCGTGAACCTCGGCCGTCGTAAGGACGTCGGCGTAAAGAAACGAGCCGAGAGGAAAGTGTGTCACTGGAGCCGCACAAAATAACTACCTCATCTTATTTTATACGTAGGACGTTAGTTACGAGACACTACACTCGTTCTCTCCATTTTTTACATTTCCGTATCTCAGTTGCTAATAACGCAACCCTCACCAGTTGTGATTACATGTCTGTTGTTTCAAACTGATAAACAATATTTTATTCGAAATAATCTCCATTGTGACAGGTGGCAGTTGACGCTAAATAACGAAAAGTGAGAGGTGATCCACATCAGTTCCAAAAGATATCCGCTGGAATTCGATTACTCGATAAATAGTACAATTCTCAAGGCTGTCAATTCAACTAAGTACCTGGGTGTTAAAGTTACGAACAACTTCAGTTGGAAGGACCACGTAGATAATATTGTCCGGAAGGCGAGCCAAAGGTTGCGTTTCATTGGCAGGACACTTAGAAGATGCAACAAGTCCACTAAAGAGACACCTTACACTACACTCGTTCGTCCTCTGTTAGAATATTGCTGCGCGGTGTGGGACCCTTACCAGGTGGGATTGACGGAGGACATCGAAAGGGTGCAAAAAAGGGCAGCTCGTTTTGTATTATCGCGTTATAGGGGAGAGAGTGTGGCAGATATGATACGCGAGTTGGGATGGAAGTCATTACAGCATAGACGTTTTTCGTCGCGGCGAGACCTTTTTACGAAATTTCAGTCACCAACTTTCTCTTCCGAATGCGAAAATATTTTGTTGAGCCCAACCTACATAGGTAGGAATGATCATCAAAATAAAATAAGAGAAATCAGAGCTCGAACAGAAAGGTTTAGGTGTTCGTTTTTCCCGCTCGCTGTTCGGGAGTGGAATAGTAGAGAGATAGTATGATTGTGGTTCGATGAACCCTCTGCCAAGCACTTAAATGTGAATTGCAGAGTAGTCATGTAGATGTAGATGCTGTTTATACATTTCGTCCTCCTCTCCGCTGGGCTATGAAAGCCACGCCAAAAAAACAGTTCTGCTTTTGAAGCGAACCACTCAGCGAGCCATCTTCGTACATTTTCATACGAATTGAAGGGTTGTTCAGCGAGAGCTTTCCCAATTATGCAAGCAGATGATAATCGGAGGGGGCAAGTCTGTAGAATAGGGCCTCAATCACTCTACTATAATTTTACAAAATGGTTCAAATGGCTGTGAGCAGTATGGGACTCAACTGCTGAGGTCATTAGTCCCCTAGAACTTAGAACTAGTTAAACCTGACTAACCTAAGGACATCACACACATCCATGCCCGAGGCAGGATTCGAACCTGCGACCGTAGCGGTCTCGCGGTTCCAGACTGCAGCGTCTAGAACCGCACGGCCACTTCGGCCGGCTATAATTTTACACACTACGTTAAAAACACATGTCTCTGACGGCGTACATAACTTTTTTAATAGACGTATGGGATTATACTTCCTTCTCTCATAATTAGGAAATGTAAGCTTTACTCAAACCTGTCCAAGCCAAATATGTGTTTCGAACGATAACTCTGTACTTGGTTGCTGTTGTTGGCTTGCAGCTTGACCAGAACGTCTTTATTCTGTTGTTGTCACCAAATGCGTGTTTCAGTTAATTACACTATAAATAAAGTAGAAGAAGTAACATCAAACAGTAGTGGAACGTACAGCTGGCTCAGTTTATCGCAGTATTACAATGAACCGAAAATGTGTCCCAATTATCGACGCGGAAATACGATCCATAGCGCCGTCATTTGCTCCAATAATTTATGTCGCATGCTGGGAGATCGCGTGACCTGTCGAACACACTGTTGTTTCTGAGACTTCTATTTATTATGAGACTCGGTAGCCACGGCACAGCTCTGGCCGGAACTACGTATTCCGTCGTCTGTGGCTGTCTCGAAAACACTCGTCCATCACGTGTGGGCGTCAAAATGGAAATAAATGTGTGTTTGAGGCCTCACATTACTCCCAATATATCATCATCAGTGCAAACAGTACTGCGCGTCTACTGGTCTGTCAAGCAGAATAAACACCAGTACTTTGTGCTTGCACGCTGTGCTCGTTCCCAGTAGAGGAACTCGCTCTGTATTATGCCTTAAGCGTTCCACGCGATTTCCGACAGTTTTCCGAACTCACAGTGTGCTATGATAATTGCATTACTTTTTTTAAGCCAACATTGACCGGTTTGATGGCAGCCTCAATTTTTTCCTATCGTGTGGTAATGTTTTCTTTTTACTACTATTCGTTTCCTGCTTTACTGATCACTCAATGTTGAACATTATCCGCTCAATTTGTAACTTACTGCGCTTCTGATTTTTTTCCGACTCTTTCTTTCAAGTACTCTAATATTTCAGTGCTTCTGTATGCCCTTTTCGTTCACAGACGCCGAATGGGTCCTTTACTATATCGCAAGTGACGTGGTCGCGTTCAGCGCTCTGCCACCCTAATTGGGGCTCTCTCAACTCCTTCTAAACTTAAAGGTCTGGTTTTGATGTTTCCCGTAAAACAAACGGCAGTGTATCTGAGCTTTTCCGTCCTGAAACGATCTCCGCTTAAAAGTGTTTTACCACTCCTGTCCAACACAAAGTTTCTTCGATGGAAGCCATTCACAGGCTGTTTTATGACAATCGTTACTTCAAAGGAAATGTAACTAATTTCATATTTTACAGGACTACACTCAGTTAGCAGTTCTGCGGAAAGTAGGTTTACTGCTCTGTGTTCTTTGTTCTTTCTCACATTAAGCGTCAACAGCGGGTAACGGCAAAGGATCTTGTTACCTTTAGTGCCGTCGACAGCGAACTGCAGTCGATTTAATCCGAGTGCGGAAAGTTGACTTCTTTCTGAGTGCTGATTACAACCTCGCCGAAAAGGAGCTTGAGTATGTCGTAACGTTTAACGGTCACATCCAATACTTTGCATGACCAACAAATAAATGTACGTAAACAAATGGTTGTAAACTTTTCGAAGCAATCAACAGTCCATTAGCCTACGTTAGCGACTTCTGGGGCGGCATTTAAATCCTCCTTACACCGTTTACCGTCCCACTGTAGCACGTCCCTAGGTGGTCAGTTACGACTTCTTGGGTTTGTTGCTTGTAAACATTGCTTTCCAAACACTTTACGTACAGGAAACAGAAAACTTTGGAAGTTTAGGAGAAAATTGCACCTAAGCATGAATGGCAGCAAATGAACAAGCGTAACTGTTTCCTTCCCTGTACTACATTAAAATGAAACATTAAGTTAGTAAATAAATAAAGTAAATAATTTAAGAAGTGGACATACGCGATTCAGCAACATGTTGCCGTCATGATTTATATTTACTTTCTTGAAGTGTTTTGCATTGGCATGTCGATATCTTCATTTATCTACGCAGTTTTGCCTTCTCAATACTTGAAATACTAAACGCCATATGGTTCCTTATTGATCCCAGTCTTCTGTCACACCAGGATAGGAATCAGATAAACATATAGGATGAAGTGATTTTCTTCAAGAAGTCTCTACAAGTTTATTTTTTTTTATTTTTTATTTGTTGGGGGCGTCAGTCTTCTCACTGTTTTCAAGCGGCCCACCAAGAATTCCTTTCCTTTGCCAACCTCTTCATTTACAAGGAAATGCTTGGAGTGCGAGGTCACGAGTTCAGTTTTTAACAACTTCCATTTGAAAGTGATGTGTTAACAATTACGACAGGAAAAATATTCGCTGCTAATGACTCACCACGTGCATAAAAAGGGCGATAGAAAATGAGGTGCAGAGATCAACCTTCTGTCGCATTTACCTATTGTTGTTGTTGTTGTTGTTGTATTCAGCCCTGAGACTGGTTTGATGCAGCTCTCCATGCCACTCTATCCTGTGCAAGTTCCTTCATCTCCCAGTACTTCCTGCAACCTACATCCCTCTAAGACTGTTTAGTGTACTCATCTCTTGGTCTCCCTCTACGATTTTTACCTTCCACGCTGCCCTCCAATACTAAATTGATGATCCCTTCATGTCTCAGAACATGTCCTACCAACCGATCCCTTCTTCTAGTCAAGTTGTGCCACAAACTTCTCTTCTCCCCAATCTTATTCAATACCTCCTCGTTAGTTATGTGATCTACCAATCGAATCATCAGAATTCTTCTGTAGCACCACATTTCAAAAGCTTCTATTCTCTTCTTACACAAACTATTTATCGTCCATGTTTCACTTCCATACATGGCTACACTCCATACAAATACTTTGAGAAACGACTTCCTGACACTTAAATCTATACTCGATGTTAACAAATTTCTGTTCTTCAGAAACCCTTTCCTTGCCATTGCCAGTCTACATTTTATATCCTCCTTACTTCGACCATCATCGGTTATTTTGCTCCCCAAATCGCAAAACTCCTTTACTACTTTAAGTGTCTCATTTCCTAATCTAATGCCCTCAGCATCACCCGACTTAATTCGACTACATTCCGTTATCCTCATTTTGCTTTTGTTGATGTTCATCTTATATCCTCCTCTGAAGACACTGTCCATTCCGTTCAGCTACTCTTCCAAGTCCTTTGCTGCCTCTGACAGAATTACAATGTCATCGGCGAAACTAAAAGTTTTTATTTCCTCTCCATGAATTTTAATACCTACTCCGAATTTTTCTTTTGTTTCCTTCACTGCTTGCTCAATATACAGATTGAATAACATCGGGGAGAGGCTACAACCCTGTCTTACTCCCTTCCCAACCACTGCTTCCCTTTCATGTCCCTCGACTGTTATAACTGCCATCTGGTTTCTGCACAAATTGTAGATAGCCTTTCGCTCCCTGTATTTTACCCCATATTGGTAAAGAAATTTGATAGAGTAATACCGGCCAACCAGATACGTTCGTCGTACGTCCCTCATTGATTTCTGCGGTTACTTCACGCAGTGTTGCTTGTCTATTAACACTGACAATTGCACGCAAACGCCGCTGCTTACGGTCGTTACGTGAAAGCCGTCGGCCACTTCTTTGCCTGAACTTTGGTACTTTCGGCACACTCTTGACCCTATGGATCTCGGGAAATTCCCTAACGGTTTCCAAAATGGAATGTGCCATGCAACTAGTTCCAACTACCATCCCGTGCTCAAAGTCTGTCGTGTAGACATAATCACGTCGGAAACCTTCCATGTTAGAACTCATTTTATTACTTCTCTTCAAATCACATTAATCATGGAATGGAAACACACAGTAACAGAACGTACCAGCGTGACTTCAAACACTTTGTTACAGGAAATGTTCAGAATGTCCTCCGTTAGCGAGGATACATGCATCCACCCTCCGTCGCACGGAATCCCTGATGCGCTGATGCAGCCCTGGAGAATGGCGTATTGTATCACAGCCGTCCACAATACGGGCACGATGAGTCTCTACATTTGGTACCGGGATTGCGTAGACAAGAGCTTTCAAATGACCCCATAAATGAAAGAGGGTTGAGGCCATGGAATTGGTCCGCCTCTACCAATCCATCGGTCACCGAATCTGTTGTTGAGAAGCGTACGAACAATTCGACTGAAATGTGCAGGAGCTCCATCGTGCATGAACCGCATGTTGTGTCGTACTCGTAAAGGCACATGTTTTAGCAGCACAGGTAGAGTATCCCGTATGAAATCATGATAACGTGCTCCATTGAGCGTACGTGAAAGTAGGTGAAAGAACATGGTGCCCAAGCGAGACATCACCAACAATGCCTGACCAGACGTTCACAGAAAATCTGTGTTGATGACGTGATTGCACAATTGCGTGCGGATTCTCGTCAGCCCACACATGTTGATTGTGAAAATTTACAATTTGATCACGTTGGAATGAAGCCTCATCCGTAAAGAGAACATTTGCACTGAAATGAGGATTGACACATTGTCGGATGAACCATTCACAGAAGTGTACCCGTGGAGGCCAATCAGCTGCTGATAGTGTCTGCACACGCTGTACGTGGTACGGAAACAACTGGTTCTCCTGTAGCGCTCTCCATACAGTGACGTGGTCAACGTTACCTTGTACAGCAGCAACTTCTCTGACGCTGACATTAGGGTTATCGTCAACTGCACGAAGGATCGCCTCGTCCATTGCAGA
Source organism: Schistocerca gregaria (assembly GCF_023897955.1). NCBI lineage: Eukaryota > Metazoa > Arthropoda > Insecta > Orthoptera > Acrididae > Schistocerca > Schistocerca gregaria. Next base: position 946,642,932 of record NC_064922.1, on the reverse strand, counting down.
TGTCCTTGTCGTTCTACGTCTTCCCCAGTCGTGAGTCATAGGCTGGAATGTTCCGTGCTCCCTAAGACGCCGATCAACTGCTTCGAACATCTTCCTGTCGGGACACCTTCGTTCTGGAAATCTGTCTCGATACAAACGTACCGCCCCACAGCTATTGCCCCGTGCTAATCCATACATCAATTGGGCATCTGCCAACTCCGCATTTGTTAACATTGCACTAACTGCAAAACCACGTTCGTGATGAATACTAACCTGTCGATGCTACGTGATGTGCTTGATGCTAGTACTGTAGAGCAATGAGTCGCATGTCAACACAAGCACCGAAGTCAACATTACCTTCCTTCAATTGGGCCAACTTGCGGTCAATCGAGGAAGTACAGTACATACTGACGAAACTAAAATGCGCTCTAACATGGAAATTAAGCGTTTCCGGGCACATGTCCACATAACATCTTTTGTTTATTAGTGTAACACCCTGTATATCGCTATCCCGTGACTTTTGCCACCTACGTGTACGGCGGTTGTCGTGTGACGAAATGGACATGTATACAGTACCCATCATTAACTCAGTAATCACCCAACAGTTAAGCACAGAATCTTCTCTTTGATATATCACAATACTGTGTCAAATGTAAACAGCCTTTGCGGGAATTGAAACGCTGTGGAGCGTGTTGCTACGTGCCGTAAGCCAATATGTCAGCGGGCGAGCGCGCTAACAACCGAGCGCGCGGCGCATTAGTGTCGCGAATAATAATTAAGAGTCGTTATTGCGTTTGGGGAGCGGCGCGACGCATTTTCGCTCTCCGCCGATAAGGAATCGAAAATCGATGCAAACGAAGTCGTGTCTGCGGGCGCGGCGCAGTTCGGCGCAGCCATGCGGTCGCGACTGCGGCTCGCGGCCGCCGCCTGTCAAAATTCATCCCCCGGCCGGGGAATTCCCTCGGCCGCCATTCTTTATCGGCCGCTAATGAGACGTTTGTCATCTGCCGTTTTGCAAGAAGGGATGGCAGGAGAGCTTCTCCAGGGAGAAAGGGTTAATTAAATAGTGGTCCCGGGCCAAAAGTTTTGATAAAAAAAGTTAATTTCAATGTTCCTTGGTTCCAGCTGCTAAAAATAGTGACGTGGACGTTCGCAGTCGCACGCAGAGAAATTGAAAAGGCATAGGCAAAAGAAATTATATCATTTTTGCTGCTACGTTGATATCTTTTCTGTTTCCTATATCAGAATTTATCTTAGAGTCTCACTCCAAAAGAAATATACACTATTTTCGTAAAAATACAGTTTCCTACTGCATATGTGAAAGTTTTACAGTGTGTAGATACATCCTTCCCGTTTGCTTTCAAAACTAGTTTAACGTGTTCCCGTGAGTGGCGCCGTCACAGCATGTCTTTAAGATGTCTGCTACACTTGCCGTTCGTCAGAAGCAACGTGCTCCCATTGAATGCCTGTGCTGTGAAAACGTGGCAGTGGGAAACATCCACAAGAAATTGAAAAAGGTGTTCGGAGATGGTGCTGTCGATTGCAGTACAGTTAGCCGGTGGGCAAGCAGGTTACGTGATGAAAGCGGGCACGGCAATATTGAGGATTGTCCTCGCAGCGGCAGGCCTCGTACTGCACACACTCCAGACAATGTGCAGAGGATTAACGAATTGGTGATTGCTGTCAGACGCATCACAGTAAACCAATTGTCACGCTACGTTGGGATAGGGAAAGGAAGTGTTTGCAGAATACTGAAAGTGTTGGCGCTAAAAAAGGTTTGTGTCAGGTGGGTTCCCAGAATGTCTCACAAAGAAGCAAGAAAAACGGTATGCAGCGAACTTTTGGAACAGTTCGAGAATGGTGGAGATGACTTTCTCGGAAGAATTGTGACAGGAGATGAAACATGGCTCCATCATTTTTCACCAGAGACGAATAGGCAATCGGTGGAGTGGCATCATGCGAGTTCACCCAAGAAAAAAAAAATTCAAACCCACACCTTCTGCTGGAAACGTTGTGGCTATGATGTTTTTCGATTCCGAAGGACTCTTGCTTGTGGACACCGTGCCAAGTGGAACCACCATAAATCCTGACTGATATGTGACGACACTGAAGAAACTTCAAGCCCGACTGAGTCGTGTTCGACCACATCGGCAAAAGCAGGATCTTTTGCTGTTGCACGACAATGCACGGCCACATGTCAGTCAAAAACCACGTAAGCGATCACAAAACTTTGGTGGACAACACCGAAACACCCGCGTTACAGTCCTGACCTGGCTCCATGTGACTATCATCTCTTTGGAAAACTGAGAGACTCTCTTCGTGGAACAAGGTTTGAAGATGATGACTCCTTTGTGTACGCTGCCAAACAGTGGCTCCAACAGGTTTGTACAGAATTTTACCGTGCGGGTATACGGGCGCTGGTTCCAAGATGGCGTAAGGCAGTTGAGAGGGATGGAAATTATCTGGATAAATCAAAATATTGTTCCTAAAGGATATATCTACACACTGTAAAACTTTCAAACATGTAGAATTAATGATGGATTTTAAAAGAAATAAAGTATTGTGCATTTCTTCTGGAGTGACCCTCGTATCGCATACTTGCTCACCATGCCTGTGTCAGCATTCTGTCTACTTTCTGTAGAACGCTTTCATCATATTTTCTGCGCCATACCGTAATGCGTACATTTGCCGTAAGGGCAGTAGGGGTGGTCTAATGGAGGGCCGTCCAAACGCAGCCCGCGGGCCGCATGTGGCCCAAAGCAAGTACCAATGTAGACCAAGAAGGGAGCCTGTATCACACGATATCTAAAACATTCCATTTATGTAAAGTTACGATAAAAAGAATATTAGCAATTTGTAATTCCCGCGACACGATGCTAGTCTTTCATTGGTCCATCCCGTTCTTAACACTGTCGCCCATGGTGTACTTGAACCTTTATTTATTATAACCGACCAATCCGTCAGACGCACTAGTCTGTTATGTTATGGCTACTTCAGTTGCAACTGCGAAATTAGAGGGAGTTTTTATGAAATTAATTTATGGTAAGACAGGGGAATCCTGCGTTATCTCTGTACAGTTCTCATAAACATCATTTTGCGCCGTAGTTCTGAAGTCAGAAGAAGTTAGAAATCTTGACGTGTATTGCAATTACTGCCAATTTTTACTATTAAACAGTACCGTAAGTCTGTCATAATATATTGAATTTGACGTTATTTCCATTGCTGCACATAAGAATCACATTTGAACATTAACATTTCTGTAATGGGCTTTCACGAAATCTTTGTTTCTTTAGTGTGCAATTTCTACCATGACAGGTGATCGGTACAAATGAAAATGTTTTAGTACTGTATGTGGCGGCAGAAGCTGCTTCTACTGCCTTTTGACGCCCCGGAGCAGTCATCACGTCTCGTCGCAGCAACTTAACCCTTCCAGAATGAGATTTTCACTCTGCAGCGGAGTGTGCGCTGATATGAAACTTCCTGGCAGATTAAAACTGTGTGCCGGACCGAGACTCGAACTCGGGACCTTTGCCATCCGCGGGCAAGTGCTCTACCGACTGAGCTACCCAAGCACGACTCCCGCCCCGTCCTCACAGCTTTAAGTCGGCCAGTACCTCGCCTCCTATTGACATTCGGATTTAGGTTATGACACCATTGGCGATGACGAGGTGCAGACGAATCGCGGAATTCCGCATGACCCGGTGCAGTGTCGGAACATCGATGCTGTCGATGACCCCCTGGTTTTGAGGTTAATGCTGCACACTTAATATAACCCCGCACAAAGGAGTCGCACTTGTCCAGATCTGGAGAATATGGCAGCCAATCGAGGCCAATGCCAGTGGCCTCTGGGGACCCCAGAGCCAGAATGCGGTCCCCAAAGTGCTCCTCCAGGACATCAAACAGTCTCCTGCTTCGACAGGATCGAGATCCGTCTTGCATGAGCCACATCTTGTCGAAATCAGGGTCACTTTGGATAATGTGGATGAAGTCACCTCCCAAAACCTTCACGTACCGTTCTTTAGTCACCGTGCCATAAAGGAATATTGCACCGATTATTCCGTGACAGGACACTGCACACCACACAGTCACCCGTTGAGGGTGAAGAGACCTCTCGATCGCGAAATGTTCTCCGTCCTCCAAATTCCCCAATTTTGCTTATTGAGGAACCCATCCAAATAAAAGTGGATTTCGTCGCTAAACCAAACCATATTAATTCCCATCATCCCACGCGGTCAGCCGTGCGGTTTGAACGGCCTAATGCAAACCGTTCAGAAGTTATCACGACTGTGTTTCATATAGTTCAATAATTGTCACCCCGTAAATCTGCAGTTAAGAAGTGATAACGTATTTTGCATGGAGGAATAAGTTACGGTTGTACTCATTTCATCAACTTAGGGCGCACCTTTACAATACATAAAGATTATTTGTCAAGAATGCTCGAATTTTGAGATGCTATTGATTCACGAAAGGGATTCGTGTATTGAACGTGAATCAGTATCGTACTTACGTAAGCAGATGTGCACCCTGGATATTGGGCTAAGACAATTTTTGGGTATACGATTTCAATATTTAGATCTGTTTGAACTTTAAATTCTTATACGCTGTGAGCTCAGATCAGCATTTGGCAGATCGTTTTTTACGAGTACCTTAAAGCAATATATGGTAGTAGAATGTGGGTAAAATATTTGTTACTGTTTATTAATATTAATGTACTATTTTGAGACATTAATGATTTAAATTATTATTGGTTTATGTAGATCGTTATTGTTGTTGTTGTTGTTACGGTTTACATGGTCATTTTACATTGTCGTATAAACGGTTCAATATACAAAAAATATATAGTCTAAAAACAAACATAATACAAAAAACAACACTCCAAAATTTTATAACTGAATATTTAGGTCTGTTAATCGTCCACACATCTTGGCGTCACCAAATGAAGTGGACTGAGTCCGCCAGGAAATTTTCGTAACGAAGACTCTTCAATCAGGTGCTGTGCCTTTTGCACAGCGACCCCATTATCGCACGGCTGTGCATCCTCGAACCTCACGTCATACAAACAGGCACCACGCCTTTATGCCCTTTATGGAATCGTTCCAGAGCTGTCCATAGTTTCTTGAGAAAACCAAAAGTGTAATAAAGCGATAGTTAATTGAAACCCTCAGCTGCCGACAGATGTTGTTGATATACGTCGATGGGGACGGCTGAAAATGTGTGCCCCGACCGGGACTAGAAACCTGGCTCTCTTGCTTACATGGCAGACGCTCTATCCATCTGTTTTTCTTTATCTCGTTTTGTTGTATATTGTTCGTTGAATTTGTTCGTGGGTGACGTCCGCTGACACCCGTTCAAGATGTTGGTTGATCCGTTCAATGTTTTTTTATTACAGAGGGTAGCTAAACCCTCTGACCGAACACACTGATCTACCGTGGCGGCTTCATCTGAGCCACGCTTCCCGTGAGACCCACATTCCCAACTGTCCACAATCTACATACGTAATGTTCCTAAGAGATACTTTGCCCACCCACTCATTACTCGCGCACACTAAGGTGACGATTCCCGTAAGAGTTCGGGCAACTTGTGCGCATTCGCACAGACGAAGGCCAATCGCTGGGTAGCCTATATATATATATATATATATATATATATATATATATATATATATATATATATATATATATATATATATGAAGATAGTAACCGGATTCGAAAGAACAGATACCATTGATGACCGTGCAGCTTCTCTAGAATAAATGATAATTAATTGAAACTCTCAGCTGCCGACAGGTGCTGTTGATATACTTCGATGGCGAGAACTGAAAATGTGTGCCCCAACCGGGACTCGAACCCGGCTGTCCCCATCTAGGTATATCAACAACACCTGTCGGCAGCTGACGGTTTCAATTAATTATCATTTATTCTAGAGAAGCTGCACGGTCATCAATGGTATCTGTTCTTTCGAGAACAGATACTATCTTTATATACAGGGTGATTCAGAAATGCATGTAAATATTTTAAGGGTGTATTTGTGAGGTAAATATAAGACAAAAATGTTCTATAAATGTTTTTCCATAAACGTTTAATTCAAGAGTTATCGTTAAAATACGAAAGTCATGTCTGTATCAAAACGACGTCAGTGCAAGCAGCAGGATGCCATATTCTGGTACGTAATGCACATACGTATCTCCCAACAGTTGATTCGAAACTGCATGAATAGTGTTTGTTTGTGTTTGCAATTGCTGTTTACTCCTACTGTACAGAAGATGGCGCTGATGTTGTTGGTAACGGAAACGTACTTCCTGTCGTTCATTCATCGTCGGAAGGCTACAGGTTTCGTGCACATGATGTACTCAAACAGTGAGTATGCTCATATGCACCTTGTGTATGGTGTAGCAGATGGAAACGCACTTGCAGCAAGACGAAGGTACAGTGAGCTGTTTCCAAGACGACGGTTACCAAGTCATCAGACGTTTGTATCTGTGGACAGACGTATGCGGGAGTATGGCATTCGTCCTGGGCCACATTCAGGTCGACCACTTGAGCATGCAGTGAACGTCGAGGAACATGTTTTGGACCTGGTAGACCAAGATCCAGCCATCAGTACGAGACAAATTAGTGCAGCTGTACGACTTCCACAATCTACTGTATGGCGGCTGCTTCGGAGACAACAGTTGCATCCATTTCACCTGCACAAAGTGCACGAATTGACACCTGCAGACTATCCTCGCCGTCAGCAATTCTGCCAGTGGTTACAAGAGCGTCATTTGAATGATACAATGTTCATTCGGCGGATATTATTCACAGATGAGGCCATGTTTACTCGTGCGGGTGTAATCAATTCGCATAATATGCACCAGTGGGCTGTCGAGAATACTGGCGCGAGAATTGTGCGTGGATATCAACATCAATTCTCCATAAACATTTGGTGTCGTATTGTGGGGAATGACTTACTCGGACCTCATGTTCTACCTCCAAGGCTGACTGGGCACGCTTACCGCGAATTTTTGGAGGGGGAATTGCCTGGATTGTTACAGGATGTCCCTCTTGCAACACGAGCCACCTTGTGGTTTATGCACGATGGTGCTCCTGCCCATTACAGCCGCAACGTAAGGGCGTACCTCAATGATGCGTATCCACATCGATGGATAGGTCGCGGAGGACCAATTGCTTGGCCAGCCAGATCACCTGACCTGAACCCTTTAGACTTTTATTTATGGGGCCGACTAAAGACATTGGTGTATTCTTCTGCAGTACCGAACAGAGAAGTGCTACAACAAAGAATTGAAGGTGGTTGTGAAATTATTCGTGGAGAGTTGAACGGACTGTGTAATGTGCAGAGATCATTGCGGCGACGAGCACGGGTCTGTCTGCAAGTTCAGGGACAGCATTTTGAACATGCATTGCATTAAGATTTGTGCAAATACAGTACAGTACAGTCTGTAAATTCTTCACGTATTTTCCTTAGTTATTTTGCATTGATTTAGTTCAATCAACAGGAACTAAAGTAATACAGTATTCGCGAGGAATTGTTTCAGTTTGTTACGTCACGTTTATTTACCAGTTTGCGTTTTTAGTCCAAATGCACTGTAATTAAACTGTGAACTCTGGGAAGTAAATACTTTACGTTGTATTGAATGTATTATCATGTTTTGTTCATAACTCTGTAATAAGCCAAGTATAGCAAAAATTGTATAGAACATTTTTGTCTTATATTTACCTCACAAATACACCCTTAAAATATTTACATGCATTTTTAATCACCCTGTATAAACGATAATTTGCCGGAGGAACCTGTTGCGAAACCTCTCTCCATTCTTGACACACAGCAAATAGAAGAGACGCATCTTCCGTTGGCTATAGTGGTTTTACGGATTTAAGTCTGCTGGCAGGTATATTAGTCTTTAGCCCTAAGAACTGTTGATAACTATTGTAATTCTTCCTCACTTTAGAAAAACAGAAAGTAGAAATCGTAATTATAGATGTGTCAAACGCAATTCTTCCAAAGGTGTCACAGTATCTTTTTTTTGCGTTGATGGCCAGTCTTTGGAAGAGACACGTGAGATAGTGTACGTGTGGGTTGCTGGTGTTCGAGCGTAGCTCGTACGCCAACATGATTCTGTGCAGTCTGCTGATTCCACGTTACGAGACGAGCCAGGGACACGAGACTGGCGCAATGGGCTCGGCGCAAAGCGCTGGCAGCGGCGGCCGCTGTGTTGCGCTGACACTGCCGCAGCAGCGACGGCGGCGGCGGCGGCGGCGTTTTTTCTGCCGGAGGAGGGCGCGGTGAAGGTCAGCCGCGGCTCCAAAGCGGTTGCGGAATCAGGTGGCTTCCCGGAACATCCGCCGGCTGTAATTTTTTCCTCCTTCCACAGAAATATCCGTAATCGTCCAGTGATAAGCAAGCGTGAGGCTTTAATACCTGGCGATTAGAAAACCTCTAATGGCTTGTGGTTCAGTTCGTCACGGAATTGTACTTCAAAAATTGCACTACGAAGAGGTTCTTATGACGGTTTACATCGTTCTGTGTATAAGTAACAGCAGACTTGAAGGTCGTTGCGGATTTCACATTGCTTTAATGGCCGTAATGCAGATGGCATAAGCATGTCGCACTCGGGTCTGATGATCTGTTTGTCCACTCAATCTTCCATAAATGGTAGTCTATTTCCGGAAACGTTAAAGTTTGCTATTAAAGCAATTTTAAGGACGCGATGAGTTACGGCTTTGTAATATATACATTTAAAAAAAATTATTTAGTACAACAGTTGTATGTGACATATTAATTAAACCTACCAGACATCCTTAGACATGAAGAACGACATTAACTATAGATCATGCATCAAATATTATCATTCGTATCTATATCAATTTTACGCATTAACTCAAAAAAATGTGTGTGAAATCTTATGGGACTTAACTGCTAAGTGACCGAGCGGTTCTGGGCGCTACAGTCTGGAGCCGAGCGACCGCTACGGTCGCAGGTTCGAATCCTGCGTCAGGCATGGATGTGTGTGGCGTCCTTAGGTTAGTTAGGTTTAATTAGTTCTAAGTTCTAGGCGATTGATGACGTCAGAAATTGAGTCGCATAGTGCTCAGAGCCATTTGAACTTTTTTTTTTCTCTCTCTTATCATTTCGTCATTTCGTTGATGGTCATACTTACTGTGATATTTTAGGATTAAGTAAATTACTGCAAGAATTTCGGAAAGTTTGCAGTAAAAATTGGTGGTCGCTGTGAATTTACGTTTGGTGCATGTTAGGTCACATGCTGCATATGATATGTAGCTAACATATTGACTTTCTCTTTAACCTTTGAAGGGTATTGCTGTCTTTTATCAGTCTTGAAAATGATCGTATATAAAGCGCTTCGCCACGAACTTGCGCGCCGGCGAAAAAACCAGAATGAAATATTCACAAAATTCCGGATATCTCGTAAACGGTTTCAGATATCAAAACCAGATTTCGGAAAAACGACAGTATGCAAAAAGGAGAGTATTTCGCCATATGATTAATATGCGAAACTTCCATATCTACTGCAATATTTAAAAAATGGCTCTGAGCACTATGGGACTTAATATCTATCGTCATCAGTCCCCTAGAACTTAGAACTACTTAAACCTAACTAACCTAAGGACAGCACACAACACCCAGACATCACGAGCTGCAATATTCAAGCGACTACAGATTTTTATTAGTGAAATGATGTAATATTTAAAAGCCATCGGTAGCTGGTCAAACGAGAACTACTGTGGATTTGGAAAAAAATACGTGAAGAAATTTCACTTTATTTTTATACTGTGATTGGACATTTTCATAAAATATCGACTTGACGTTCATTCAGTTGCTGTTCCATGATTCTGTCGCAATTTCAACTGTGTTACAATGTCAGTGACATGAACATTTACAAACTCTGCTGTGTTTTGGTGTAAGAAGCAGGTCTGAACGTGGTAACAGAGGAAATTAACGTATTACTCACAACTCGGCACTCACAACGTCTCTCTGTAGAAAAGTAAAGGGAATAAGAAGACTGTCAAAAATACATCGGTACTTCTGTAAAAACTTTAATGGAATCCTATATCCCAGTGTGTGTTTAATAATGAACGATGTGGGTTGACACTGGCCAAACAATTTATATTTCTATATCTCAGTGATCTGGGAAGTATGAAAACATTTAAATTTTGCAAAATCAGTCAGCTGCCTACCAAGATGTAAACAGATTACCAATGTCTATGACAAACTAGATAGATACGAAGCCCACACCTACTACAGTAGTACAAGTTTATATGCCAACTAGCTCTGCAGATGATGAAGAAATTGAAGAAATGTACGATGAAATAAAAGAAATTATTCAGATAGTGAAGGGAGACGAAAATTTAATAGTCATGGGTGACTGGAATTCGAGTGTAGGAAAAGGGAGAGAAGGAAACATAGTAGGTGAATATGGATTGGGGCTAAGAAATGAAAGAGGAAGCCGCCTAGTAGAATTTTGCACAGAGCACAACTTAATCATAGCTAACACTTGGTTTAAGAATCATGAAAGAAGGCTGTATACGTGGAAGAACCCTGGAGATACTAAAAGGTATCAGATAGATTATATAATGGTAAGACAGAGATTTAGGAATCAGGTTTTAAATTGTAGGACATTTCCAGGGGCAGATGTGGACTCTGACCACAATCTATTGGTTATGACCTGTAGATTAAAACTGAAGAAACTGCAAAAATGTGGGAAATTAAGGAGATGGGACCTGGATAAACTGAAAGAACCAGAGGTTGTACAGAGTTTCAGAGAGAGCATAAGGGAACAATTGACAGGAATAGGGGAAAGAAATACAGTAGAAGAAGAATGGGTAGCTCTGAGGGATGTAGTAGTGAAGGCAGCAGAGGATAAAGTAGGTACAAAGACGAGGGCTGCTAGAAATCCTTGGGTAACAGAAGAAATATTGAATTTAATTGATGAAAGGAGAAAATATAAAAATGCAGTAAATGAAGCAGGCAAAAAGGAATACAAACGTCTCAAAAATGAGATCGACAGGAAGTGCAAAATGGCTAAACAGGGATGGCTAGAGGACAAATGTAAGGATGTAGAAGCTTATCTCACTAGGGGTAAGATAGATACTGCCTACAGGAAAATTAAAGAGACCTTTGGAGAGAAGAGAACCACGTGTATGAATATCAAGAGCTCAGATGGCAGCCCAGTTCTAAGCAAAGAATGGAAGGCAGAAAGGTGGAAGGAGTATATAGAAGGTTTATACAAGGGCGATGTACTTGAGGACAATATTATGGAAATAGAAGAGGATGTAGATGAAGACGAAATGGGAGATACGATACTGCGTGAAGAGTTTGACAGAGCACTGAAAGACCTGAGTCGAAACAAGGCCCCAGGAGTAGACAACATTCCATTAGAACTACTGACGGCCTTGGGAGAGCCAGTCATGACAAAACTCTACCAGCTGGTGAGCAAGATGTATGAGACAGGCGAAATACCCTCAGACTTCAAGAAGAATATAATAATTCCAATCCCAAAGAAAGCAGGTGCTGACAGATGTGAAAAATACCGAACTATCAGTTTAATAAGCCACGGCTGCAAAATACTAACGCGAATTCTTTACAGACGAATGGAAAAACTGGTAGATGCAGACCTCGGGGAGGATCAGTTTGGATTCCGTCGAAATGTTGGAACACGTGAGGCAATACTGACCTTACGACTTATCTTAGAAGAAAGATTAAGAAAAGGCAAACCTACGTTTCTAGCATTTGTAGACTTAGAGAAAGCTTTTGACAATGTTGACTGGAATACTCTTTTTCAAATTCTAAAGGTGGCAGGGGTAAAATACAGGGAGCGAAAGGCTATTTATATTTTGTGCAGAAACCAGATGGCAGTAATAAGAGTCGAGGGGCATGAAAGGGAAGAAGTGGTTGGGAAAGGAGTGAGACAGGGTTGTAGCCTCTCCCCGATGTTATTCAATCTGTATATTGAGCAAGCAGTAAAGGAAACAAAAGAAAAATTTGGAGTAGGTATTAAAATTCATGGAGACGAAGTAAAAATTTTGAGGTTCGCCGATGACATTGTAATTCTGTCAGCGACGGCAAAGGACTTGGAAGAGCAGTTGAACGGAATGGACAGTGTCTTGAAAGGAGGGTATAAGATGAACATCAACAAAAGCAAAACGAGGATAATGGAATGTAGTCAAATTAAATCGGGTGATGCTGAGGGAATTAGATTAGGAAATGAGAAACTTAAAGTAGTAAAGGAGTTTTGCTATTTAGGAAGTAAAATAACTGATGATGGTCGAAGTAGAGAGGATATAAAATGTAGACTGGCAATGGCAAGGAAAGCGTTTCTGAAGAAGAGAAATTTGTTAACATCGAATATAGATTTATGTATCAGGAAGTCGTTTCTGAAAGTATTTGTTTGGAGTGTAGCCATGTATGGAAGTGAAACATGGACGATAACTAGTTTGGACAAGAAGAGAATAGAAGATTTCGAAATGTGGTGCTACAGAAGAATACTGAAGATAAGGTGGATAGATCACGTAACTAATGAGGAGGTATTGAATAGGATTGGGGAGAAGAGGAGTTTGTGGCACAACTTGACAAGAAGAAGGGATCGGTTGGTAGGACATGTTTTGAGGCATCAAGGGATCACAAATTTAGCATTGGAGGGCAGCGTGGAGGGTAAAAATCGTAGAGGGAGACCGAGAGATGAGTACACTAAGCAGATTCAGAAGGATGTAGGTTGCAGTAGGTACTGGGAGATGAAGCAGCTTGCACAGGATAGAGTAGCATGGAGAGCTGCATCAAACCAGTCTCAGGACTGAAGACAACAACAACAACATGACAAACTAATAGATGTTTGTGGTGAAAAAGTACAATCCCTCATTTTGTATGCAGATAAGAAAGAAAAGGTGGCATGCAATGTGCTGTTAAATGTTTCCGTATTTCTTATATTGTTGAGAAATACAAATAAAATCCGTTACCCAGTTCCAGTCCACATCATTCGTTATTAAAAATATACCGGGGTATAGGGTTGCGCCGAAATTTCAACAGAAATAGCGATTTATTTTTCCCTCACTGTCATTACCTTTATTTTGCTTTAGAGAAACGTCATCAGTACCGAGTTCTGAGTTATGTATAAGACGTCTTGTTGCCACATTGATCGGTTTCTTTCGCCAAAATACTGCTGAATTTATAAATTTTCATCTTACTAACATTCTTGTGCAGTTGAAATTGCGACAGAATCATAAAACGGCGACTGACGTAAAGACATGTCAGTAGTTAAGAGACTGTCCATTCTCGGTATAAAAATAAACTGTAATTTCTTCACATACATTGTTCCAAACCCAATGTAATTCTCGTTTCACCAGCAATCGATGGCACTTAAATATTACAGCATTTCACTGAAAAAATCGATAGTCACTCGAATATCGCGGTAGATATTGAAATTTTGCATATAAATCATATGGCGAAATACTCTCCCCTTTGCGTACTCTGATATGCCAAAATCTTGTTTCGGTATCTGAAACCGTTTGCGAGATATGACGAGTTTTGTGGATATTACATTCTGGCTTTTTCGCTGACGCGCGAGCTCGGGATGAAGGGCTATACATACGATCCATTTTGTCAAGATTGGTGATAGATGGCTGTATCCTTCAACGGTAAAGAAAACTTTAGTATGTTAGCTACATTTCATACGCAGCAACATATGACCTAAGATGAACCAAACGCAAATTCATAGCGCCTCCATTTTTCAGTGCAAAACTCGCGAAATTCTTGCAGTAGTTTACTTAATCTTACAGTATCACAGTAAATATGATCATTAAGGAAATGACAGTTTATCACGTAGCTGACGAATGAAACTGTAAGATATACGGGAGTCAGAGTTTGTTACCAAATAGTTTCTTTCCAGTCGTTTGACAAAGATCGGATGCCGGCTAGCGTTCCAGCTCTGCAGCGTCGAAGAGGATTCCTGGCTGGCCAGTGCAGGTGGCATACAGAGAACCCGAGTAGGCCTCACAGGAGAAATAGCGCCGGGCCTGTCGCTGGAAAAACGCACATCTCCCTGCAGGGCAGCTGGTTAGCAGATGACGGAGCACTCAAGGAGACCATCACATGAGCTGGCAAGTAAACTTGCACCGAATCTTACTCTGTGTGAGACGGGGCTGTAGGTCTGTTCCGACCGTGAGACGAGCATATCGCCGATCCCTCCAGCAGCTACTGGCAGCAGGTGAAGCTTGATGGTGGCGCTCCGCCCACATCCCAGGAGCTCTCGAGACAAGTCAGCCCCATTCCACACCTGCCTACCCTAGAAAAAGTCGGAGGAGGTACCAGGAACATAGTCAATAGTCCTCCCCTACCGAAGCAAAATTTTGTCTCGATGGTAGCCTATGCCTTGAGTGTAGTGACATAATCTCATCTCGCGAGACCTTAACTTTTTCCGGCTAATCGAATGCTCAAATAACTTATGGGTTTGCTGCCGGGTGACGTCGTCGAACACCGCCGGTATTTCGACAGGAGCACACCCTGCCTTACCTTGAGAATGGCAGGGTGCGCTCCTGTCGAAATACCGGCGGTGTTCGACGACGTCACCCGGCAGCAAACCCATAAGTTATTTGAACATAATCTCATCTCATCTTCTTCTCTCATTTTTCCCGATATATAAATCGGGAACTGTCCCACACTGTATAACTTTCTTGCGGTTAATATATAAAGTCAGTTAGACTCGAACAGTGAGGTTTGGTCGCATGGGATGAAATTAATGTCGTCCTTCATGCCTGAGGAATGTCTCTTTGTTTGATCAAATATTGTATATTTAATAAAGAAATGATAAAGGCTGCAGCTATTATGCTACATCGTGACTTTTCAGTGATATTAAAGTATTTTTATTTTTGTAAAATAGACACCCAGAGCATTCATTTTTGGAAACATCGATTCAAGTGTCGATGAAGGAATTACTTGTCACCTCTCGTCGTGTGCGGGCTGCCATTATATTGCTGAAATGTAAGCCGAAGCTGCCCGCCCGCACTCGATGAGAGATTCTACTGCTTATCTCTGTGCTTGCCAAACCCTACCTCGGCCAGCAAGATCGGCAGACCTTTCCCAAATTGAGGAGGTATGGGGCATTATGGGCAGGGATTTCCAACGAGCTCGGGGTTTTCACAATCTAAAGCGTCAGGCAGATAGGTACGATGTCCCCCAGGAGGACTTCGAACGAGTGCATCAATCAGTGCCAAGCCGAATAATTTCTTGCATAAGGGCCAGAGGTGGACCAACGCGTTATTAACTTTCTCAATCTGTGATGCTTTCCCTCTTGAATAAATCATCTAATTTTTCCGAAATTGTAAGGTTTGTTGCATTTCATCACACCCTTTACACTTCATTTTCACAGTCTCTCGCCCGTTTTAATACATATTTGAAGGGAATTTTCGTTGTGTATTCGCTAGGAGAGAAACATATTTGATTCGTGTGTGTTGATGTGTGCGTGTTAGAGAGAAAGAGAGATAAGAGGAGGAGACGATGGATTTGGGTAGACTAACATATTGAACACATTACCTGTTCTTTGAGGGAAGCGTCTTTGCATCATTCATCAAGTGTTGCAAACAGTGTTTAGCGAGGGGCGGTACTACTCTGTTACAGTATGTGGGTACGGAAACTGGCGGAGGAAGAGTGGGAACGAGCGGGCGAGCGCAAGTGTATAGGAGGGAGTGCAGACAGAATATGCCGTGGGAACAGCGGCGTGCAGACAGGTAACTCAGCTGTGAGGGCAGTGTGGGCATACTGCACAGCGGCAGGAAGGCCGGCAGGGAACCTTTCCCACGCCGCTGCCTGCCTGCGAGTATCCGCGTCCGTCGGCCAGGGGTGACGGCTCTGCTCCCGAGACCCGCCGGGCAGCGGTCTGCCTGTCTGCCCAAGGACGCCCAGCCTCTGGTGGCGCCGCCCAGCACGCAGTCTGCAGCCGCCCCTACCGTCTCTGAAGCAGGCGCGGCCAAGCGCGGGAAACTGCCGAGCGTCTGTCGCTCGGGTGCGCTGCTCCGCACAACGCCCTTGTCGCCGTCGGAAATTGCGAGGCATCGCGGCAAGATCCCGTCGCAGCTTCCCCCGGATATCTCCTCTTAAGCCGGCCGGTGTGGCCGAGCGGTTCTAGGCGCTACAGTTTGGAACTGCGCGACCGCTACGGTCACAGGTTCGAATCCTGTCTAGGGCGTGGATGTGTGTGATGTCCTTAGGTTAGTTAGGTTTAAGTAGTTCTAAGTTCTAGGGGACTAATGACCACAGCAGTTGAGTCCCATAGTGCTCAGAGCCATTTAAACCATTTTTTGAACGGCCACTGCCCACGGCGACATTGCATGCACTGACAGACGTTTTCAATTGGTGAGAGATCTGGAGAATGTGCTGGCCCGCACAGGACCTGCAACATGCGGTCACGCATTATCCTGCTGAAATGCAGGGTTTCACAGGGATCGAATGAAGGTAGAGCCACGGGTCGTAACACATCTGAAATGTATCGTCCACTGTTCAAAGTGCCGTCAATGCGAACAAGAGATGACCGAGACGTGTAACCAATGGTACCCCATACCATCACGCCGGGTGATACGCCAGTATGGGGATGACGAATACACGCTTCCAAAGTGCGTTCACCGCGATGTCGCCAAACACGGATGCGACCATCGTGATGCTGTAAACAGAACTTGCATTCATCCGAAAAAATGACGTTTTGCCATTCGTGCACCCAGCTTCGTCGTTGAGTATACCATCACAGGCGCTCCTGTCTGTGATGCAGCGTCAAGGGTAACCGCAGCAACGGTCTCCGAGCTGATAGTCCATGCTGCTGCAAACGTCGTCGAACTGTTCGTGCAGATGGTTGTTGTCTTGCAAATGTCCCCATCTGTTTACTCAGGGGTCGAGACTTGGCTGCATGATCCGTTACAGCCATGCGGATAAGATGCCTGTCATCTCGACTGCTAGTGATACGAGGACGTTGGGATCCAGCACGGCGTTCCGTATTACCCTCCTGAACCCACCGATCCCATATTCTGCTAACAGTCATTGGATCCCGACCAACGCGAGCAGCAGTGTCTCGCGATACCATAAACCGTAATCGCGATAGGCTACAATCCGACCTTTATCAAAGTCGGGAACGTGACGGTACGCATTTCTCCTCCTTACACAAGGCATCACAACAACGTTTCAACAGGCAACGCCGATCAACTGCTGTCTGTGTATGAGAAATCGATTGGAAACTTTCCTCATGTCAGCACGTTGTAGGTACCGCCACCGGCGCCAACCTTGTGTGAATGCTCTGAAAAGCTAATCATTTGAATATCACACCCTCGTCTTCCTGTCGGGTAATTTCGCGTCTGTAGCACGTCATCTTCGTGGTGAAGAAATTTTAATGGCCAGTAGTGGATATCATCTTCCTAGGGGGTACGTACGCAACCTCTGACGTGCGACAGCCACCTAGAATATTGGCCCTTCGAGCAGTTTCTTCGCCTGCGCACGGGAAGGAACGTGGAACTATTCCAAAGTGTCAGGACAACATTGTTCATTACTGAGGATCACTCACTCACAATGTAAAATACGCAACACTTGGAATATTACCGCCGCCCCAAAGAACCCACTGCAAACCTTCTCGTTCCGCGAGGGTTTTGGCGGACCCTTTGACTTCGGAAGCTGCACGCCTCTCCACAAAATTCTCTTAACTTCCGTGGTTTTCCGCCAGCCAGCTTTAGGAGCAGATTACAAACATTTTCATCAGGCGTTTCCGGCTCACGCTGCCGTAAGAGCGCTCGGCCCTGCGGGTTATAGTGGCAAATTGGAAAGGCTACGAAGAAAGTCGCTTCCACGGCAGTGCCTGTGTGTTTCACAGTCTCCTATTTTCTGTGGCACTGCGGAAATCCCTTCCTGTTCCTTTATGCGGTACGTTTGTTTTCAACGTGCGTAGCTGAGGTACACATATCTCCGCGGAATTTACCTCGACTTCACTCGCAGTGAGTAAAGGGCGTGCGTCCGGCGTTGCGTGAGCGGCGTGCGGACGATGCGCTCGCAGGGCAGGTACGGCGGAATGCGGAGAGCCGCCACCCATCTCCTCCAGTCTGGCGTGTCTGTCACGTCAACACGCACTCTTCGTAACACCGCCACGAAGCGCAGCTGTTGGGCAATCGAGGAGCAGCCGGTTAGCTCTCACACTTCTGAAGAGGCCTTCACTGCTACCCAGCTGACGCCCTTCACGTACAGACTCGAACTTTCAAAGATCTTTTCACCATTTGAATGGAGCACAACGTTACATCTGACGCCGAAACCATAGTAGATGAGAATCTATTTCTTCAGTACATACACTAGCGACTTATCTACATTTACATCTACGTGGTTACTCTGCTATTCACAGTGAAGGGTAAATTAAGTAAATAAAAATTACCTTCATTAGACAAATTACGTAAGATAGAATTAAACTACCTCCTTTAGTATCAAAAACTAACGTGCATCTTTATATACTATTTATTGCCTATACAAACCGGAACATAGTTCATGGGCATTTAATTGAAACCATCTGAACACCATTACCAGCAATTGACCCTAATTTTTAATGCTCTCCCATCAATACGACTACTTTATTTACTTGATGGTTCAGTAGATGCAATAATCAGAATCAAAACAATTGGACGACAGTGGTACTGAAGATAACAGGATGGGAAACAATTTATCCCCTGAATAATAATCAGATCCAGATTATTATTAAAGATTGGAGCTGCACCCTTTCATTGCTGATCTCCAGAAGTCATAGGCGCTTCAAGCTGAAATAACTGTTTAACATTAATAACATGACAAAAAATTGCCCCAATAATGGTGCTATTCACTGAGCGGATTTTTAAAGAGCCGCGGTAAATTTGACCGTGGAGAGGTAGCATAATCATTAGTCTCTTAATTAGTGGCTGGAATGAATGGCGTGACGAGAAATCAACTGTGTCTTAATAAATTTTTGAATTCAACTTTTTGAGTCAAGAGGCTTAAATCGTTCTTTAGGACGAAAAGACCTGTCAGAGGGTTCAATGAACCACCTTCAACCTGTCTCTACCGTCCCACTCCTTAACGGCACGTGTGAAAAACGAGCACTTAAATTTTTTTGTGCGAGCCCTGATTTCTCGTATTTGATCGTAATGCTCATTTCTACCTATGCAGGTGCGTGCCAACAGAATGTTTTCGCAATCGGATGAGAAAACTGAAGTTTCCTGAGAAGATCCCGTCGCAACGCCTTTGTTTTAATGATTGCCACTCCAATTCACGTATCATGTCTGTAACACAATCTCCCCTATTTCGCGATAATAGAAAACGAGCTGCCCTTGTTTGTAAGTTTTCGATGTCATCCGTCAATCCCACCTGATGCGGATCCCACAGCGCACAGCAATACTCCAGAATAGGGCGGACAAGCGTAGTGTAAGCAGTCTCTTTAGTAGACCTGTTGCACCTTCTAAGTGATCTGCCAATGAATCGCAGTCTTTGGTTTGCTCTACCCACAATATTATTTATGTGATCGTTACCATTTAGGCTATTTGTTGTAATTGTAATCCCTAAGTATTTAGCTGAATTTACAGCCCTCAGATTTGTGTGACTTATCGCGTAATCGAAGTTTATCTACGCACGGGCAGCATAAATTATCTA
The DNA here is from genome assembly GCF_023897955.1 of Schistocerca gregaria. Taxonomy (NCBI): domain Eukaryota; kingdom Metazoa; phylum Arthropoda; class Insecta; order Orthoptera; family Acrididae; genus Schistocerca; species Schistocerca gregaria. The sequence continues at coordinate 946,623,305 of NC_064922.1, read as the reverse complement.
TGGCCATACAACTTACCTGGCTTAGCGGTAATAAATTCTATCCACGAAATTTCGTAGTCAGTCAATCTGTCAGTCAAAATAGCATCAAAACCCCTATGGTCGTTCCCGAGATTAGTCTTCACATACATACCGAAAAACGCTGCCTGGGACTTTCATTTACAAAATGTAATGATGCTACTGCTAAGTACTTTGTACACATATAATGTGATTCAGCTGTCGGCTTTATGCATCAAGCGACGCCTTGAAACACGACGCGCAAGATTTTCATACTCTCCCGCTCGCTAGGCGCGACCTGTTAGTCCTACACAAAAAATGAACACCGACATTTTTTGTAGAAATTGTAATTTAGTTAGATTTTGTTCTGCGATAATTTTTTTATAGAGACCGTAGTTTTCAAATTACTAAAGAAAAACGTGCAGAAATGAGTTTTTCTTGAATAACTCGAGAATTATTGCCTTCAGTGAAAACTTATCCCAGTATAAAATTTACTTACGTTAAATTTTCTACCGAGACGTCCTGTTCATTTTTGCTGTAAGAGTAGTAGTTGGCGTGTAGCGAGTGAGAGACTATGAAAATCTTGCACGTGTTTTTTGAAGGCACTGCGGGTTGCACAAAACCTATAGAAAGGGGCAGCTCAATCATCCCGTGTACTTACGGAAGTGCGGTTCTGTGTTGAGCAAACACAGATTCTTCTTGCTTAACATTCAGACATATTTCGGCCAAGTTCCACCATCCTCAGTGGGTTCATTTATCCTCTTAGTATGACATACTGATGTTTATGTGGCTGTCCGACAATGGCAATACAGCTGATGTTCTGTTACAGTTATTGTTGGTTTCGGTTCTTCACGCCCGTACAGGTCATGTAAACTGTCACTCTTATGTCATAAACAGTGTGAGAGTGTGTATTACAACGCGTAGTTTACATACCCTGTAGGCGGAGTTAACAAAAAAACTGACAAACTGGAGCATAACATCAGCTATATCGCAAATATCAAAAATGTGTGTGAAATCTTATGGGACTGCCAAGGTCATCAGTCCCTAAGCTTACACAGTACTTAACCTAAATTATCCTAAGGACTCGAACCTCCGCTAGGATCAGCCGCACAGTCCATGACTGCAGCGCCTTAGACCGCTCGGCTAATCCCGCGCGTCTCGCAAATACCAGGCAGCCACATAACATTAGTACGTCATACTAAGAGAATAAATGTACTCACTGAAGACGTTGAAATTTCACTCAACTATGTTTTGGTGTCAAACAAGAAGAATGGTGTTTGCTCTAGGGAGAACTTGATTTCCATAATTATGTACCAGAATCCAAACACTGACAAAAAGTAAGCTTTAACCACAAGATGAATAGCTTAGTAAATATTTTGTTTCGCAAGTTGTGCTCCACAGTTTATATGCAGTTAATGGATGAGATCTTGAAAACCTTTCTCCTTCGAGCGCATCAGACATTTATTTGAAGCACTAAGCCATTGCTGCTGCTCGATTACAAAAACTGGCCGCAAAACTACTCGGTGCATACATTTAATTTTCTGCACTGCGTTTTCTTTTCATGTGAACTGATTTAACAGGTACAGAAAGAGCGCAAGCGCTAGGGCCCGATGGACCCGGAAATTCACAGATGTAGGTTATGACTAGTTAACTTGAATCCTCACACTGCAATATTTCCCCAACAGAAATACGAAACCTACACGTTTAGAAAACTTACGGAAACGTTGCTTCAGCACTATGGTGATACTGGGCAGATAACCGGGCAATATTTCTCACTGTATCACATATACTGTCGTTTTCACCCTTATAAATGACTGCCTTATTAATTAAAGTAAAATATGCAGTCGGATCACACCACACTGCGCTATTCTCAGAACGTCTTAAGCGTACACGTTAGAGTGTTATTTGTCGAAATCGTCGACTCTCGTCTTGTTATTAGTCGGCCAATAATTATTCATCATTTACGTAGGAGAACCACATATACGATATGCTTAATATGCCTGTAGTCCGTTTTGTAAGATGTCTAAAAAATCTGCAAAACACAATTTTAACTTGAGTCACCAGCGGCAGATGGAAAATAGGTAATAGGTAGGGCAGTGAGTTCACAGCCGAACTGCCTTTTTTTTTTTTTTTTTTTTTTTTTTTTTTTTTTTTTTTTTTAAGGCTTTGCATATCCACTATTATAATTGTCTGTTGTTGTGTTTTACGTAAGAGCGCAAAATGCTACCTAGAATGGGTTAAATATGACTGTATTCAACGGAACGAGAACGAATCTGTTGAGTAATTTTACTTAAAACTAGCGTTCTTTTTGACAAAGTGGCAGATGGTGCGATATAACGTTGTTCAGGTATTGTGGAAAACAAGCATAGAGAGGGTGATCTAGAAATATGAATTATATGTATAACAACAGTTACGTATTGCCGTCAGATGTCTAGCGAAATCAATCTTCACATGTTAAGTGTAGTTCGGCTAGATCAAATCTTCCACTTTTGCCTGCAGCGACACTCAATGTGCTTGCTAAGTCGCTGGACGAAATCCTTCGGGTGACTAAAGGCCAAAATACACAATCTTTTCTTCCAGGCCTGGTTTGTCATATTTGAATCATAAAAGGAAGACGCTTAGCTAATTTTTTTTTTAAAAAAGAAGTATCATCGAATATCCCAGTAAAATGAATTTTCGGCAAGGAGGAAACGTTCGGTAGGAGAACTCTGTTGAGTTCGAACGACGGAATTCTTTTGCACAAGAACAAAATATTCGTTAACCCTGTTTGTAGCTGAAATTCAACTTTGTCAGTTTGCTGTTCGAGACACGAATTTGTCGTTCTTCGACTCAAGGATAGGAAAATTTACCCATTGAATACCTCATTAAAGTACGGAACAGTATACTTTTGAGTACAAACGAATAATTAAATGTTCAACATTTAAGCGGCAACCCCATGATAAATAGGGTTATTAAATGCCCCAGTTCACCTCGCGTCACAACAGAGCGTCTGACTTCCCCTGCACACACAGTTTGGTGTTAAACGTGAGCCAAGAATTTATTCCCGCGCTGCTGCGTGTTTTAAATACTGTAACACTGCAGTTATGCAAATTCAACAACAATTTATTCTACGGCGACTCATTTAACATCCTTCGAGGTAATTTCAGCGCCCATCCATCTACATTGTACTCCTATGCGTAGCTGAATTCATGTCCGGGCAATTTACCTTTAAATTTTTTACATTTATCAGAACTTACTACAAATGAGTGAGACCATGCATTTAAATTGCTTTTTTGCCGGATAATTTACAGTTCTTACTCGCGTCAGAAATACCTGCAGGACCGATGTTGTCATTCGTTCATAATTCTGTGAAGTAGAGAGGAATTGTGGACGACGCGGAGAAAACGACGCAGACATATCGTCGTGTTTAATTGCAGCTATATATTGAAGTTCTGCAGCGTGAAGATGAGTTTTATTTGAGCACTTTGCAACAACACTTCGGTGAGGGGGAGCGATGGAGGGGGAAGACGGCAATCAGCCATGTTTCGCGTCATTAAGGCCTTTGCAGTTTTCTCTTGTTTTTAGAGTTTCAATGGATTAGGTAGTTCCGTAGAGCGTTATCCGTGCAGCCGACCCCTGTCAGATGTCATAAAATATGTTCGCTCGGAAAAGAATGTGAAAAACAAGAGAGAACTTTTCCCTGCTCTCACTGTTTTAGTGCATAGACGCAAAAAGCATAAAAACACGCCTTTTCAGTTATTGGAAGAGCAAAATAATTTTTGTTAGGTACATAACTGACGTAGTTGTTTTTATTGAAATTTCAGTAAACCAATGACAACACTGCTCCGCTATCTTAATATTCGCCGATTTCGGCTGTGGTCATTTTAAGCCGGCCGCGGTGGTCTCGCGGTTCTAGACGCGCAGTCCGGAACCGTGCGACTGCTACGGTCGCAGGTTCGAATCCCGCCTCGGGCATGGATGTGTGTGATGTCCTTAGGTTAGTTAGGTTTAAGTAGATCTAAGTTCTAGGGGACTGATGACCACAGCAGTTGAGTCCCATAGTTCTCAGAGCCATTTTTGGTCATTTTAAGCGGTCTTAAAGGTGTAATACTATAAGTGTAAGCCATCAACAGTCAGGGTGTAAGACGAGCCTGACTACAGGTAAGTGGACACCCTATGACGTTTAACAGTAGAACTATCGCGTCGACATATAACCATGCACATTTTTGTAGCTCCAAATTACTTATAAATCGTAAACATCAGAAAAGTAAAAAATGCCATAACACAAGAGTACAATCTTCGCTGTTGTGGATGCACAAAGGGATTCTTGAGCATTAGTTATCTGTCGCCAGCATTTGTCCGATGGGACTATTGCAAGAAGTAGTGAAGGTCTAAATAACAGCAGCCTGTTTTGTCACTGAATCGTTGAGAGATACTCATCACACTCTAATGGCGGATGCTTCAAGACGCTCCGAAAAATTGCGTGCACTGCAAAAAGAATCAGGAAACGCATTACTTTCTCCCAATGACACTGACATTGAAATCCCAGTGAGATGTCGAACGGAGAATTGTCTTCCCCGCACATTTGCGAATGAAATAGGAAAAGGGGAAAGGAGACGGGCAGGAAACTCTTGGACGTAAAGTTACACTGCGTTTGTAGCTGTAATAAAATAACGTTTGAAGTGTGCAAATGTCAGTCTTTTTACGTGCCAAATCTAACATCTTCCAGGAGAACCAAAAACAATATTTTTTTCTGTGCTTAAGTTACATGTATCCAAGAAGCTGAGAGGTTATTCTCATACCTATGCCGTTCATACCATCACAGAAAAAAATACTGTGGAAAATTCTGATTTAAATACTGCATTAAAAATGTTCTAGGTGCCAAATCATGGAAATGACTGCTTCTTAACACCAACAAGAAAGTTTTTATTTCAAGTTCCAATAAGGCGTCCTGCAAAATATTTACTGATGCAAACGACGACGTATTTCTGATAACACAAGTACAGAACTATAGCAATAAAATTTGTAGCTAGTAAAACTGTGGTCAAGAAAAACCTTTTCTATTACCTTTTTAATTTTTTACAAGCGAATAACAAAATTAAATTCAAGGAAAAATCTCTCAGAATTGACTTCTATAGTTTACACAACTCCGTTTTCGGTATCAGATGTCGCAAAGTTTACTGTACAACTATGTGCGCTGTGGAGGAAGTAATAGAAGCAGCGTCAACAGGTCTTTCTGTTTTGCAACTGATTAACATCGGTCGGCTTTCCAATTATGTAAGACATACATCTGGCATGGACTTTCCTCTTTTGAATACAGTGACCTTTTTTTTCATTCTTCTGTTAAGGGTAAGAACTTTTAATACCACGAACTTGCGGCCTGTGTGGCCGAGCGGTTCTAGGCGCTACAGTCTTGAACCACGCGACTGCTACGGTCGCAGGTTCGAATACTGCCTCGGGCATGGGTGTGCGCGATGTCCTTAGGTTAGTTAGGTTTAAGTAGTTCTAAGTTCTAGGCGACTGATGACCTCAGATGGTAAGTCCCATAGTGCTCAGAGCCATTTGAACGAATACCACGAACTCTGCTCGCATTTTGCGAATACGTACTGACGTCAGCTGCCCGTGACACATGAAAACTTGTGCGGATACGAGACAATCTGATCAACGCTGCATTTGCAGAACTTAGTCGCCTGCATTGGCGAAAGTGATTCAGCGTCTTTAAAATGAAAGAAATCAGTTATATGCATTTGCCTGAGGCCATACGTGCGTGTTATGTAAATTGTTTATACCATCTCGAGTAAATTGTACCTTATCAGTAAATAAAATGTATTTGTGTGAGTGCTGATTAGTATTCAACCAGTTGCACAACTCCAAGCGAAGGGCAGGACCTCCCGGGTGTAAATGGTGCACTTTTTGTTCAAGGTAAGGATACAGATTATTGTACTTCTAGCGTACGCCATACCTCAGATTGTGAAATGCCTGATCGTCGAGAGATACGGCGTGTACTGGTACCCGGGCTACGTTGCACGGAGTCCGTAGTATCGTCACCATCGTCTTCACGTATCGTGCGCTCGCACTGGTTGTGAACGGTAGCTAGAGAGCCTGTCTCCCGCAACATTCGTGCATTCCGGGAGTTGGATAACGTGCGCGATATTCGTTAACTGCAGCCCTAGCTTTTCCATCACATTTGCCATAAATAAACACCATATCGGCGTACTCGTCTGCCGTAGATTTGAAAGGCATCCCTATTTGATAAATAATCTACAAACTACAACACTTACTAGGAGGGTCACTCCAAAAGAAATGCACACTACTTTTGTAAAAATACAGTTTTGATTCTAAATGTCTGAAAGTTTTACAGTGTGTTGATACATCCTTCCCGCTTGCTTTCAAAACTAGTTCAACGTGTTCCCGTGAGTGGCGCCGTCACAGCATGTCTTTAAGATGGCTGCTACACTTGCCGTTCATCAGAAGCAACGTGCTGTCATAGAATTCCTGTGTTGTGAAAACGAGACAGTGGGAAACATCCACAAGAGGTTGAAAAAGGTGTATGGAGATGCTGCTGTCGATCGCAGTACAGTTAGTCGGTGGGCAAGCAGGTTACGTGATGAAAGCGGGCACGGCAATATTGAAGACTGTCCTCGCAGCGGCAGGCCTCGTACTGCACCCACCCCAGACAATGTGCAGAGAGTTAACGAATTGGTGACTGCTGACAGATGCATCACAGTGAACGAATTGTCACGCTACGTTGGGATGGGGGAAGGAAGTTTTTGCAGAATACTGGAAGTGTTGGCGTTAAAAAAGGTTTGTGCCAGGTGGATTCCCAGGATGTTAACAGTGCTCACAAAGAAACAAGAAAAACAGTGTACAGCGAACTTGTGGAACAGTACGAGAATGGTGGAGATGAATTTCTCGGAAGAATTGTGACAGGTGATGAAACATGACTCCATCATTTTTCACCAGAGACGAATAGGCAATCAATGGAGTGGCATCATGCGAGTTCACCCAAGAAAAAAAAAATTCAAACCCACACCTTCTGCTGGAAACGTTGTGGCTATGATGTTTTTCGGTTCCGAAGAAGTCTTGCTTGTGGACATCATGCCAAGTGGAACTACCGTAAATCCTGACGCGTATGTGACGACACTAAAGAAACTACAATCTCAACTCAGCCGTTGTTCGACCTCATCGGCAAAAGCAGGATGTTTTGCTGTTGCACGACAATGCACGGCCACATGTCCGTCAGAAAGCCATGGAAGCGATCACAAAACTCAGGTGGACAACACTGAAACACTCGCCTTCCAGTCCTCACCTGCCTCCACATGAGTATCATGTCTTTGGGAAACTGAGAGACTCTCTTCGTGGAACAGGGTTTGAAGATAACGACTCCCTTGTGTACGCTGCCAAACAGTGGCTCCAACAGGTTGGTCCAGAATTTTACCGTGCGGGTACACAGGCGCTGGTTCCAAGATGGTGTAAGGCAGTTGAGAGGGATGGAAATTGTGTGGAGAAATGAAAATATTGTTCCTAAAGGATGTATCTGCAAACTGTAAAACTTTGTAACATGTAGAATAAAAGATGGATTTAAAAGAAAATAGTGTGCATTTCTTTTGGAGTTACCCTCGTATGTAGTTTTACTTCATACAGTGTTGTTATTATGTTCCTTCACCGAACAATAGAGAAAACTAAGTGGTTTCAAAGTTAGGAAACCTGTGAAACAATTCACTAGCGGTTGCCAACAATGACTTAAACGTTTCTACAGTGTTAATGGAAAGTAAACAAATTTACTTGTATAACAATCTTTGCTTCTCTGGATGTTCTGGAAAAACTATTGTAGATAAACGTCTGGGACATGTTTTATTAGATTCATCTGGCCAATAACAGAATAATTGGAAATCGTGCGTTACTTTCTCGTACAGTTTTGCGATGGCTTCATATTAGCGAAGTTGCTAAATTTCAGGCAAAATCTTTCGTTAGGCATAAATAAGCATTTGCCGAGCTATGTATATTCCATTAGAACTACTGACAGCCTTCTGAGAGCCAGTCCTGACAAAACTCTACCATCTGGTGAGCAAGATGTATGAGAAATACCCTCAGACTTCAAGAAGAATATAACATTTCCAATCCCAAAGAAAGCAGCTGTTGACAGATGTGAAAATTACCGAACTATCAGTTTAATAACACACAGCTGCAAAATACTAACACCAATTCTTTACAGACGAATGGAAAAACTGGTAGAAGCCTACCTGGGGGATGATCAGTTTGGATTCCGTAGAAATATTGGAACACGTGAGGCAATACTGACGCTAGGACTTATCTTAGAAGAAATATTAAGGAAAGGCAAACCTACGTTTCTCGCATTTATAGAGTTGGAGAAAGCTTTTGACAATGTTGACTGGAATACTCTCTTTCAAATTATGAAGGTGGCAGGGGTAAAATATAGGGAGCGAAAGGCTATTCACAATTTGTACACACGGTCTAAGGCGCTGCAGTCATGGACTCTGCGGCTGGTCCCGGCGGAGGTTCGAGTCATCCCTCGGGCGTGAGTGTGTGTGTTCGTCCTTAGGATAATTTAGGTTAAGTTGTGTGTAAGCGTAGGGACTGATGACCTTAGCAGTTAAGTCCCATAAGATTTCACAAATTTTTGAACATTTTGAATTTGTACAGAAACCATATGGCAGTTATAAGAGTCGACGGACATGAAAGGGAAGCAGTGGTTGGGAAGGGAGTGAGACAGGGTTGTAGCCTCTCCCCGATGTTATTCAATCTGTATATTGAGCAAGCAGTTAAGGAAACAAAAGAAAAATTCGTTGGTATTAAAATCCATGTAGAAGAAATAAAAACATTGAGGTTCGCCGACGACATTCTAATTCTGTCAGAGACAGCAAAGGACTTGGAAGAGCAGCTGAACGGAATGGACAGTGTGTCGAAAGGTGGATATAGGATGAACAGCAACAACAGCAAAACGAGGATAATGGAATGTAGTCGAATTAAGTGGGGTGATGCTGAGGGAATTAGATTAGGAAATGAGACACTTAAAGTAGTAAAGGAGGTTTGCTATAAAATAACTGATGCTGGTCGAAGTAGAGAGGATATAAAATGTAGACTGGCAATGGGAAGGAAAGCGTTTCTGAAGAAGAGAAATTTGTTAACATCGAGTATAGATTTAAGTGTCAGGAAGTCGTTTCTGAAAGTATTTGTACGGAGTGTAGCCATGTATGGAAGTGCAAGATTGACGATAAATAGTTTGGACAAGATGAGAATAGAAGCTTTCGAAATGTGGTGCTACAGAAGAATGCTGAAGATTAGATGGGTGGATCACATAACTAACGAGGAGGTATTGAATAGGATTGGGGAGAAGAGAAGTTTGTGGCACAACTTGACTAGAAGAAGGGATCGGTTGGTAGGACATGTTCTGAGGCATCAAGGGATCACCAATGTAGTATTGGTGGGTAGCGTGGAGGGTAAAAGTGGTAGAGGGAGACCAAGAGATGAATACACTAAGCAGATGCAGAAGGATGTAGGCTGCAGTAGGTACTGGGAGATGAAGAAGCTTGCACAAGATAGAGTGGCATGGAGAGATGCATCAAAGCAGTCTCAGGATTGAAGATCACAACAAGAACAACGTGTTTATATGAAGTTTTTTCTTTAGTTGTACTTGTAGAATAACATATTGAATTATCTGCATACCTTCTTGAATCACCCTGTAGATGCAGATGCGGAAATGTGGCTTAGATGGCCGGATTCCGTCAGCAGACGGTCAGACACCGGCTAGGCGCGGCCAGCGCTTGCCTGCTGGACCGGACAGCGGCGCACTTGTCCCTGGCACGCCCCCGCCGTTGGCCCATCAATCATGCGATCGACCGCGGCTCAGCCTAGAGAGACCGCACCGGCCGCCCCCTGACCCCGGGGGCCTCGCAGTGCGGGGAATCGCCGGCGCGCCGCTCCCACGGCGCCGCACCTGCGCCAGGGTGGGCCGATGGTGCTCGTCCCGTGCCGTCTGGAATATCTGTAAAAAGTCCTCAGCGGATTTGTCTCAGAAACAGGATCGGGATAATGTAGGAGTCTGTTGCACTTGCATGAGCAGCGCAAGACTTTTTTCTGGAAGCAGCTTGGATTTGTACACAGTACCAATATACCATATTATTCGCCACTCCTTTCGCTATAAAACACTATTTTTCAATACAATCTCCGTTCAATGCGACGGCTTACGCCATCTTCTGTATATCCACGTACTGCTTCCCGCCGAATGGTTCCTTCATTGGGCCAGACAGTGGGAAGCTGTTTGTGGCCTTCTGTTAACGCGGCGAAGAACGCAGCGGAGACACACCTTTTGAGTGCCCAAAGTAGTGGAACGAATGTATCAGCACTACCGACAGAGGCGTCCACTTGACCAGCCGAGGTGTCTGATTGTGATCCGTGCATCACCACGAATGAGAGTGTCCGCACGTTCCAACACTGCAGGAGTCACAGCTCTGTGTGCGGCCGGCCGGAACGCGGGAGGTCGGACAGGTTTGGGCGAAGTTCTTGGGCTGATGACAGAGGCTTCCCCCTACGAATCACCGTGCTTTTGTTCGGTGCAAGGTCTCCGTAGAAGTTCTGCAAGCGCTTCTGAATATCTGCGATGCTCTGGTTTTCCGCCAAAAGAAATTCAGTGTCAACTCTCTGCTTGGAACACATCTCCGTTACAGTCGCCATTTTGAACGCAACGTATAGCGCCGCTATAATTCAGAACTTCATGAAACTGCAGGGGCTCAAGCGGGTATATTCCACGATGTCCCACAACCAATTCAGCATTTTTTTCAACCAAAAATGGCCGCCAAAATAATGCGTTGCATTACTTGTTGAGCGCCTCTCGTCTTTAAGCGGTAGTTTTGTGGAGGAAACTTCCTGGCAGATTAAAACTGTGTGCCGGACCGAGACTCGAACTCGGGACCTTTGGAAGGGAGGAGAGGAGGTACTGGTACACGTAAAGCTGTGGGGAAGGGGCGTGAGTCGTGCTCGGGTAGGTCAGTTGGTAGAGCGCTTGCACGCGAAAGGCAAAGGTCCCGAGTTCGAGTCTCGGTCGGGCACACAGTTTTAATCTGCCAGGAAGTTACATATCAGAGCACACTCCGCTGTGGAGGGTTAACTATGCTGTTAGGAGCAAATTAGAGCCACCTCGAACAGAATCAGTGTTAGAAACATGTGGATTTTTGAAGAAAAGTTTTAATTCTGATATTAATTCGAAAAGAATTGGGGAAGAAATGACTTCGAGAAAGAGGTACTTTCACCAGCAGCAAGGGTGAGTTTGGTGATCCAAGTAGACGCCGCTCACCCGAATCGGGATAGGCCGTTGTGTAAACGACACGGTTTGTGAAAACTGATGGTATTTCTTTTTGTGTCTTTGTTTATTAATAAATGAAATTGTAAAACAACTGATGTTCTGGGTCACCCCTAATAAATTAGTTGTAAAAGTGGTCGCATCACCAACGTATTTTCAAAGGGTTGTACCACAGAAACTGTAAGTTTCCGGACATGGGATCCAGTTCAAAACATTATCTATTCAGTCCCCTCCACAAGAATTCTACGAGAATAGAGTAACTATAATATTCATAAAACCAGTGTCGTCTATCTGATGTGGAGTGCAAAACTTGAAAAAAGAAAAAAAAAAAGCTTTTCAATGAGTTTTCAGGACATCGTAAACAGCATCAAACATATTACAGAAGAATTTTGAAAGTCTACTTTTACGGATGTGGCACATATATGAGTTTCTAGAGGCTGTACATTACATTTAATAAATAAAGTTTTATCGAGGAACCCTTGTTCGGAGCCGACTGGTGTGGCCGAGCGGTTCTAGGCGCTACAGTCTGGAACCGCGTGACCGCTACGGTCGCAGGTTCGACTCCAGCCTCGGGCATGGAATTGTGTCATGTCCTTTGGTTAGTTAGGTTTAAGTAGTTCTAAGTTCTAGGGGACTGATGACCTCAGAAGTTAAGTCCCATAGTGCTCAGAGCCATTTGAACCATGTTCGGAAATCTACAACTTGGCTGTAAAATAAGTGTGCCGATCGGATCACTTCCTCAACTCTCACTTCACGTTACGTACACAGTGGAGGTGAGCTCTAACCTGTGTGTTGTAGAAGAAGTGCTTCACAGCGACCCTGCTCTTGTTCCAGAACGTGTGTCGGCGACGCACGCTTTCATACAGGCGGTCCTTCTACCCCCGTGCCTCTCCGTGCAGCATCGCAGTCAACCCTCCTCATTGTGAATGTACCAGAATCTCGTTGCCGTTGTCGAAGTCGGACGAAACTATTATGGTGGACTGAGACGATCAGAACGTTATCGGTACGTGTGCTGTGCGCGTCAGAGATTAAATACAGTACCGTGACATCGGAAATTTGGAAGTGACGCTATCTCGAAACTTATTTTATATCGAAACGATATATTTCCGGACATGTGTTGCTTTGCGAAGAATGCTTTACAACTCCTACAAGCCTGCAGTAAGAATTGTCAAACACAATGCATACAGATGGCTAAGGTAAAGTTATTGGTACGACAGACCGCCATGTCATCCTCCGCGAATGGCGTCACTGAATGCGATATAGAGGTCCATGCGGTCACCACACCGCTCTTTCGGTCATTGTGAGGTTCTTGACCCTGAAGCCGCTACTAATCGGTCGAGTAACTCCTCAGTTGGTCCCACGAGGCTGAGTGCACCCCATTCCATCCTTCCACCAAAGAATCATCCGTGACAGTGCCGGGAATCGGACTTGGGTCCTCCACATGGGAGTCAGACGTGCTGACCACTCAGCTACGGCGGCGGGATATATACTGGACAGATGAGAGGTGATCGCCAGAAGCCAAATATCGAAGTGCCACTTGTAGTTTCAATCGAGACAGTACTGCAGCGGACTTTTTTAACAGATGTTACACAGGTCAACAAATACTCGGAATTTGATATCTTCAACTTTTGTAGTCCTATCTTCCTCAGTTGCGTGTAATATTACGGTATATTGATAATTTTTACTTATGGACCGTCAGACAGCAACTGAATAAAACACAATTTTAGTGCCAAAACACTGCACTGAAACAAGCGTTCAGTTCATAGTGGTTTGGAATGTAGAAAAATAACCGCAAATTGGCATTCCTAAGAAAAAGAACAACGCCAACCAAAAATGCAACAGGTGCGTAATATGTAAGAAATTGTCCACGCAACCTGCCACTGATGATGCCTTGCAGAAAATAAAGGCGAAACGCGTATGGCAGTAAAATTGTGTTTTATTCAGTTGCTGTTTCTATTTCGCTGCTGTCAGACGGTCCATAAGTAAAAATTATCAATATACCGTAATAACTCGAAATTTGCTTTTGTTGTTCGGCTCAAATGGCTCTGAGCACTATGAGACTTAACTGCTGAGGTCATCAGTCCCCTAGATTTAGGACTACTTAAACCTAACTAACCTAAGGACATTACACACATCCATGCCCGAGGCAGGATTCGAACCTGCGACCGTAGCGGCTTTGTTGTTCGGAAATGGATTTCGTTTACGAGTGCTATTCCCGTTAAAAGAGCATTTGCTGCCACCGTGCTGTTTCCGCGGAAAATCCACTTTCAGTTCCAAAACTTATGCCTTCAATCGTGGTTCATATCCATCGCCATGACGCGAATGACAAGACCAGTGTCCATCCGAGAAATCCCAGTTGGCTCCGTACGGAGAACGTTGGCAGCAGACGGAGCCCCCGCCGTGGCATCAGCTGCAGCTCCACGCCTGGGCA